>NW_023998581.1:1193609-1249478 GCF_014805625.2 Glossina fuscipes | reverse complement strand
TCCATATATATTCATACAAGTGCTTTGCTTGAAATATAATATATAATAAAATGCCTTTCCTTCCTCAATGGTTTCGTAAAAAACATCGCCTGCATTATTATTGGAGCGAATGTATTTTATATCGATTTCTCCCTTGATTGTCAATGAATAATAAATGTTAAACTTTTAATATATTTCGATTTTTTTAAATATATCTATTCAGATATTATGCTCACCGACATGCACGATCTCCTTAACAAACTCCTCCGCGAGCATCCGGAGGTGTGGCGTTCTTGCCGGACATCAAAGAACGGAATCTACGATGAATTGGCGCGCAGATTTAACGAAAAATCAAACCGTAGAGTAACTGTCACGTGGCTTGCAAAGACCCTAGACCGAATCAGAAGAACGATAAAAAAAATTGAGGAAGGGTCGTCCCGTACCGCTCTTACCGCATATGCGTGGTATGCTGAAGAGCTGGGATATAAGAAGGCAGCTGCAACCATAAGGAGTTATAAATATAGATCTTTCCAACATGGTGGCAAATGTTGCAACCGATTTAACCACCACCAACAAAAAAACATCACAAGCTAACGTAGTTGGTATTGGTGTAACTTCCGCATCAAATATTGACGGGGTAACCAAAGTTTCAATCGATTCAAAGAGTTCATCGAACGATTCGACAGTAAGATCTACATCGATAATATCATCTAAAAGCAACCCGTGTTGGGATTTAGATGAGGACTATGACGATTTATGAATTCTCCCCTACTATTGTTCTTCTCTCTCCCCTTCTGCAGCAACGGACTAAGTTCAAATGAACTGATGACTTTATATCTTCAATTATTATTATTATTATTATTTTTTTTTTTGTAGTTTTTAATTATCGCTGGATATATTAAAAACATTTGTAAAAATTCTAGAAGTTGATGTAATTGTAATAAGTAATAGAAAGAAAGAAGGATGGTTTGTAGCGTCCGGAATCAATTCGTAAAGATTCTAAAAAAATGCTGCATTCTTGATTAATGTAAGATTCTGTGATTTAACTGGACTCATATGTCCACACAACGGTATCAAGTTCTTGAAATTCTCGAAGCTTTAACCCGATAACCCCTAATAACAATGTGCTCAAAGCATGCGCAAGACATGAATGAATCTGTGTTTTTCGTTGGTATGGTATTAAGATGGAATCTGAAAATGATTGAAATTAAATCAAAGTTTCGAAAGGTTTCTTCATTAAGACTTTAGAGAATAAGCATATACAATTATCAAGAATTTTGCATGTATTGTACGACTTTAGAGAATAAACGCATATTCGTTCTCAATAATTCAAAAGGCCTTTGTAAAAAAGCCATCGATGCGAGATTAAATTAAGGTTGTATGTGCATTTTCACAGAGATGTATCAACACAACGTTTAGTTTTCTACTCAGTCTCGCACGAGTTCTTATGCAGTGAGGATGTGCTGACGGAATTTTTTCGCAAATATAGCAATATAGCAATGCATTGAGTAAAGATGTATGTGCATTTACACAGATGTATAACAATGCTTCAACTGCAATTGACAAGATTCTCATACAGTACCGCTCGAGTTAATAATATGAAGAAAGCCTTTTGTAAAGAGTTTTGAAAATATTTGAAAAGGCCACGATTATCGTTAAGAGTTTTTCTCGGAGATGGCAGGCAAGCGGATAGCGTAACTTATATAAAGGCATGAACATGCTTAAGATTACTCTGTGAAAACAATAACTGCGCTTACTCAACTTAAAAAAGATTACAGAAATGGCTATAAAATGCGACAGCCGGGAAGGTGTGGTTACCATTTCACAGACAAGGGCAGAAGAAAAAAAAGAAAAACGAGAAGTAAAAAATCTCAGCCTTTACAGAAGTTGTTGTTTGTATTGTTTTTTCTTCTTTTGTAACGACGTTCATAGCATTGTCAATCACACCAAACAATAAAACCGATTTGAGACCTTTTTCACACATTCGTTGGTTTTTGATAACAAAATGTAGCTGCAAGAAATTATTCATTATCTTGACCTTAATTAACTCCTTGGTAGTACAGAGAAGGACTCTTTCGGAAACGGGCCATTCACCAGATATGACATTGAGATTATGTTGAAGAGTTGAGGAGGACAGTCCAGTACAGCGTTTTAACATTCGATTTTCAAATGTTTTTATACGTTTCTCAATATATTTTGGGAAATTACAAGATTGAGAATGTGTAAATTTAATCTTAGACCTAACTAAAGCTTTGACTTTTGTACACAGTCAAAGCTTTCTTTGGTAGGCAAGCGTGACTAATTGTTCGTCATGTACTACTGATATTGCATCCAGATTGACATTCTTTGAAGGCGTCCTCCTTGGGTTTGCAGAACTTTCACATATGTTTCTATCTACCGCACTTAGAGTATTACTTTAGAGAGGGTACCAAGTACTCCACGGGTAGATTGCAAAAATTAAATTTGATCACTTTAGGGTAGGCTTTCATCATTGTTTCTAACAAAGTTCCTAGCATAACGAGCAGCGCTAAACATCGCAGCAACTTGGTGGCCATCTACCTTCATCAACATGTGAAATTAACTGTGCGGTAAATTTCTCGCGCAACAACGCCAAAGCCATGCATGTTGTGTGGCCAGTGGCACCGTCCTGTTGAAACCGTGCGTATTAAATTTCATTTTTTTTTTTTTATTTATTTATTTATTTTTTTTTTTACCCATCTATACATGAAGTTCAACTAAAGAAAATTACAGTCGAATTCAGTGCATCTTAATAGAAAATCTGTCACTAATTGTTTTAAAACTAGCATACAATAAAAAGGAAGAAAAAAAGAACAATAATAATAATAGCAATGTAAGCTTAAAAATGAATGAAAAAGTTAAAAATGATAATTCATGTATAAATAAATAAAAAGAGAGAAAAAAAAAAAAACATGCTCCCAGCTAGCATAGCAACATTTCTGGTCCAGTTTCTTTCAATTTCTTAGTTTTACTAGCAGTGCGTGCAGATGGATGATTGTGTGCACCGTAATCTTCTCCCAAAACACGAAAAGTACCTGTTACAGAATCAGTACTTTTGCTTCATATCGTAAGATGCCACAATCTTTTCTAAAAATTGTAACTTTAATAACAGTCTAAAGTAAAACAGACAGAAAAAATCTCACACGTAGAACAACCCATGACAAATTTATTCGTCGTTTTAAAATTAAAAATTACAATAAATCGTAAAAGTGGTTATCTTTTCTCATGGTTTGCCAATTAAACTACCAAATGTGAGACATCACTGGTATACCCAGGTGAATAACGTGGAGGCAGCAAGTTTATGGGCTGACGATTTTTATTTAATAATGGCAGCGGAGCATGTATTTTAGGGGAATGCTTCAGCTTCGTAGTTTCTTCCAAGCAGCGTCTTGATCTCAAAGCATCCATGTCGCCGGTCCAAGCATTTTCTGGTCCGCGATGACCACCCAAACGATGATAACGGCGTTTATCGACGGCATAACTAATAGTGCCAGTATGTGAATTAAGACCAATATTATATTGACGTTGCATAGCCAAAGAAGCTCGTATAGTTTTACGTTTCTTATGAAATATGAAACTTAAAGATTGTTATTCCAACTCAAAAGAAAGAGAAATTTACCTCTATGGTTCCACGCCACTTTCCAGCTGCATGGCGAGCTATATCTAAGCGTTTTTGTTTTTTTACCTGGTGCCTTTTATAGATGACTTCGATGATTATAAGGCCTACCCCAATTGCTACACCAGCCGCAACTAAAATAAACACGCCGGCCATATTTTTCAAACCTAAAGTGTTGGGTGTTTTTTCAAATTGTTCACATTGTTGGGCGTTGCCATGAAATATCCAAGCTTTGTCTAACGCTTCCATGAAACCGCCTAAAATTAAGTGAAAGTGGCCTGTTAATTGTTAAATGAAGTTGCATTTGCTTACTTTCATGAAACTCTAAAATGGCCAAAGTAACGGCATCTGTCCAAGGGGAGCCTTTCTGCAAACCTATGCCATAACCACTGCGACCAAAAAGCTCACCTGCTGTAACCAATTCACAATCTTTAGAAGCTTCATATTCCAAGCGCGATGAATCCCAGATAAAAGCCATGAGCTTTCTAATAAATGATTTTTGAATGCAAATTATACTTATTCTTATGGCCATAGAATGTTTAGAAACTTGCCCTTTCTTAACATCTTCTATGGCCTGTTCAGCCGTGTCATAATTATTGGCTTCCATGGTGCGGTACATATTTGACAATTCGACTTGTCGTCTAAAGTACATGTCCACCGACGACCCTTTAACTGTGGCACACGTTAAATTTTCCATTGTATTGCGTAAACGGGCATCATTTATCCCGCTCAGCTTGGTTTTTGGACGTTCCAAAACAAGGAACGCTGCTAAATTTGCGGTATACGAAGCTACGATGATCATAGCAAAGCCCGCCCAAACCATACCTAAAACACGTGCAGAAAAGCTGCGCGGTGTGCCCTCGCCGATACCGCTATTCAGCAACACACCCCAAGCAAACCAAACAGCTGAGCTAAGATTCAAGGGCTTCTCTTCATGACTGTCCGCATGAGATAATTTGAAACGACCGAAAGGAGAGAATCTTATGGGCGGTATAAGAGAGAAACGGCCATAGGAGGATAAACTGCTTATAAAAGCGAAATATAGTGTCATGTTACCTTACCTGTCGAGTAGGTATAGAACCAAGGCGACCACATGAACTGACACCATTACCAATATCCAAAGAGTGTTACTAAATGGTTGTAAAAAAGAAACTAAAGTACTCGAGCGTGACGGCTTCTTTTCAAGTATCGTAATTCCTTGATATTTAAATGGTTTTGAAAACTCAATATATTCGGCACGCTCTGGATTAATAGTTAACGGTGCTACAATCATATCTGCTCGCTCATTAACTAATTCGCCTATTAAGCCAGTCCACTCTTTCCGTGGAGGTGAGGGAGGTAAACTACTGCTGCTCGAATTCTTTAGTATATAATGACCGAATTGTCCGTCCGGCGACAAGGCCAAATTATAAGTAAAATTAATTCGTTGCGACAAAGCTTTTAAAAGGTCAATGCAATAACCGCGGCAGCAAAAATCGTTTTCTGAAAAACCGAGTCAAGCAAAGATTAAACTCAGAGCAACTCAAGGAGTTGGTTAGCTCTTTCGGCTTCGTACCTATTCCATTCGAGGTATTAAAGAGTGGACATGATACCTCGTCTTCCATACATTGTACCTCATCATCGGTTAAGTGCCGAACGTAAACAAAGGGTTTTTCCTGTATGGTCAAAACTTTTAGATGGGTGGGTATCATAATTCCTTTAGGCTTCTTTTTTTGTTTACCAGGCCAAATTACTTGGCTATCATTGATATTTAAGCGCATGGTAGCTTTCCCCTGCGAATACGAAAATCATAAAGCTTCTCTTTTACTTATTTATTTATTTTTTTTTTTTGAGAAAATTTGTAGTTACAGAGTCATAATAGAATTTTCCGACTGGCAGCTTCTTTTGTTTGGCTCGTATATTAATGACGTCATAACCAGCATATATGCGATCGCCGTTATCATCAAAGGCCACTTGTCCGGTTTCGCCCGTGATATTACGCGTTTTAAGATAATGAAATAAACGTTTACCTGTATTAAAATTGAAAAGGAATGGGAACACGTCTTGTTTATCAAGTTAATTATTGAAGAGTTAAGATTAATTAATAAAAATAAAATAAAATTTGGGCGAACGCTTAACCAAAAGCATGTCAACTTTCTAAGAAGGGCATATAATTATAACGCAGAAGAAACTACAATGGCAGCGACCACTGTCTAAATAGTATATAGTAGCCAGCGTCAAAAATTGAAGGTAAAAGAATAAAAAAGGCAGGAACTTAGCAATTGAGAACGAAAATAAAGAAGCGCATTTTTTAATCAAGCCATGGACAGAAAGGACATTTCAAAACTTTAGACTCCTTTTCTCAGGCCAGCAAAGAGCATAACTCATAGAATGTTTGATGATATTTTTAGAATAGCATCCTACAAAGGAGCACGTGTGATATATTTGATAAGATAATTTGAACATTTTTGTTTTTGCTTGAAACTTGGAGTTTTTCGTTCGTTGTTAAATTATGTAATACCCTTTTTTTAAGATAGGGCTCTCACCACTAGATTGTGCGTATTCTTTTCTTTTCCGCTAATCGTTTTCATCGGCCGGCAACCGCGCATGTGCATTTGGTTTTTCGCTCTTTAGGGAATTTATTATTTGGAAAAATTAATTAGCTGAAATTAACTGGATTTGGTACTTCTGTAACAATATCATTTCTTTTTATACCCATCACCGAAGGACGAAGGGGGTTTGCAATGCCCAGAAAGAAGCGTCAGAGACCCCACAAAGTATATATATTCTCGATCAGCAACAAATTCTAAATCGATTTAAGCAAATCCGTCGGTCTATCGATTCGTCCGTCCGCAAAAATGAAGTTATCGACTTCTAATTTAGCAGAAACATTGGTAGTTCCTGCTCAAACGACACGCCCACAGCACCACGTAGACCGAGAACATGTTCATGTGCCTGTTTCCAATCTGAAATGCATCTAAAAATATCTGCCTGTTCGTCTATCCATCTGTCTGTTTGCGTAAATTTGTAGTACTTGTGGTAAACGCTCTCCTATTAGCGAAAATGATATCACATACAAATTTCTAAAAAAGTTTAGAATCGACCTACATTTTTCAAAGAACACGCCTACAACGCCGACACGCCTACGCGACAAAGACTTTTATTTTGAAAATAGAAAAAATCAGCTGCGCCCACTCCATATTATAGAGCATGAAAATTTCATTCTTTCACTTCTTTTGTCTTTCTTTGCGGTAAAATGAATGGGCGACGGGTATAAAGGTTTCTCCTCCGACAGAATTTAATTTTTTTGTTACCTTGCGGTGTATTTTTTCTGTACCGATATTTGATTTTTCAAGTATGAAGGAAATAAAAAGGACACATAGAAAGTATCTTCTTTGAGAACGGTGCTAAGCAGACAGGTATATTCATGAAAATATTGATTCGTATATAATCATTTAAATATGTTTAAGCTACGTCTGTTTGTTGGATTTCAAAATTCACTCTGGCTACAAACGCTGTCTTTAATCTTACAGTTGTTGTCTTTGCTGTCGGGGAATAGGTATTACCATAATTATTATGTTTTCATTACTAAAGCGTTTAGTTAACTTGACACAGTGGTGAACCGTACTAGAAGTGGGTTGTATTCGACCACTTTTTCAATCCTCCAATGAAGTAATTTTTAACTCACTTAATGAAGTGGGCTGACTCATTTTGTCAACACGTTCGCATCACCCAGAAGGAAGCTGGAGAGGAGAATGCGATAACGCCTGTTGGTTATAATATAATTATGATGGATGTTTAATGCATAAAGCCATGGGGTGTTTAAAAAAATCTGATTTCTTGAACATTAAAGTCTTATGTGTTTATGTGGTGGTTACGCGAAATTCGGCCCCCGCCGATTATAACTTTCTTACTTGTTTTTCTTCTTCTGGATAGTTTGCAAATTAAATAGGTAATAAAGCATTTCACATTTGCACATACTTTAAGGAGGAATTATTCATCGCACTATTAGGTGCAGATATAATGGTATTATATGGTTTCGTAAATTTACCTGATTCCCAATTTACTCCAGAATCATCACAGTTTTTTGGAGGTTCAGTGATAGTTTCATTCGTCATCATTTCCTTAATAGCTGAGGCGAGAACATATACAGAGTCCTAAAGAAAAGATATAGGAATTTAAGACCAAACAATTTTGATCGCGATGTAAGTAAAAATTCCAAATAGATTTTAATGATTATTTTAACAAGGATCTTCTCATATGATTTTTATTTAATGAAAATTTTCCTAATTGCCCCGTTTCAATTTGTTCTCTTTCTCTTTGAAGGATGCACCCAAAAACGGGCGTAATTTGCTCGACTTAGAAATTCATATATATAATATATATATATATACGTCAGAGCGATGACAAAGGTGTAAATATGCAGAGTTTGCATTTGTGTTTCGCAATAGCTTTGCAAGACGTGTAGATTCACTCAAGAACAAATTGATTTAAGTGCTTACATATGGTAAGAACAAGATCGTGCTTTAGCTTAGACCTTGTGGGCTGCTAATAGATGGAGAAGATCATAAAGCACTTGTCACTTTGACAGTAAATGAAGTTAATCTCACTCGAATATGACGATTATCGCTGTTGGCGTGCTCCAGTTGTAAGCCCAACACTCCGTCAGGCGTATTATTGGCACTTAAGGCTTGTTCCGTTACGAACCATACATGTCCGGACTCTGTCATATTATAATTTCCAGCATCGCGGAATATGATCTGAGCATCTTCAGTGCTAAGATTTGCAAAAGAACTTACAAGCAGATCTAGATATTGACATATTATTGTGAGTACCTAGCATACAATAAATAGACTCGGCTTTGAGCAGTTTTCATGTCATCTAAGTGTTCCATAAAACTTTCCAATTTTGGTTCAAATTCAACAATTAATTCGACAGTGGCACGTACGTCAATGTCATCGTAATAGTTTTGAGAAGTAGTTTGGAAACGACCGAGTATAGCGCGACCATCGGTGTCCGAACTATGGATAATGATGACCTGAAATAGACTACTTTAAGTATGCAAATGTAAAGTAATAAAAACTATATTTTTGCTGACTTTTGTGTAACCAAAGTGATTCAACATCTCAAGCCAGACATCAGCTTGATGATAATAAGGCGGTACTGTACGTAGAAAAGAAACATGAATATTTTTATCCGAAAAAGCAGCATCGCGTGATGATATCCCTATAACTGGTATTTGAAAGAATCCACTTGTGTAGCTAACAGCTGCTGGAGACAAATCACCTGAAGTTTGCTCATGTGATACTACAACAGCATAAACCTGTGAATGGACACATAAAAAGCAAATTATTAAACATATGATGAATAAGTAAATGCAAGTCGCACTACATAGTATGTATGGAACGCGCCTGGAAACAATTATCATTTTATGATCACCGTACACATTGGTTGAAGTGAATTGTTGTGAGAACGTATCTTGCTCTATGCAACTATTTATGAATTGCGTCAATGGCGAAATCAGTGAAATTTCGTCTTAACTAATTATTTGTTGATACATTTTTTAAGACATTGTTAGGGCAATCACAATTTGCATGCTTAATATTTAAGATAGTAGGCAAAATAAGTAAGAAAGTTATATTCGATTGCTACCGCTATTCACTTTATCAATATCAATTTTATCGTACCGTGGTAAGATCATAAATTAATAATTACTAAATTGGTGTCGGTAATTTGGTAGGGTAGCATAAAATTGCCAATATTTTCGGTTCTTATTATTGAACCAGTATTAAGGAGTTTTCACAGTTTAAGGTGAATTACTAACAGATTTTCTTTAGAATAAAACGAAAAATGAGTCATATAACCAAACACCTAACGTAATTTCGAAGTAACACATTTAGCTTCTTGCTTCTGGCTCTCCTACGTGCTAGCAGCCGCCATTACGAATATAGATTGCATTGCCATCGTAAACATCGGTCGCACATCAAAGGAGTAGATTTCTTTAGGATCTATTGATATGTTGCAGTGATATCCGCAAGTCGGAATCTTGCAAAATTTTGATCTAGATTTTTCCTACGTTGATAGGAACGAGATTGCGGTTAACATGCATACAGTGTGGATGGTAGGATAGTCGATTTTTTCGTTAGTTTTATTTAATTTGGTTCTTAATATACACTTAATACACTTAATATAATCTTCTCAATTTAGTTTGAATAGATGTCAATTGAAGGCTTGTTGCGGTTTTGAGGAGTTGGTTCATGTTGAAAACAGTTACTTCTATGATATTCAGATGATTCGGCTTAACAGTATTTGATGTTGTTAAGATTATGGTAGAGTTGGTTTCTTCAGCTTTCCTATCTGGTGCGTAGTCATTTAATATTGATTGCTTTTTTACAATCGCAACAAATGTAGTTTGGTTCTTAATATCTACGACAAGCCTTCCTCAGATCCAATAAAAATTGGAATCATGGCGTTGAAATATATATCAATAACATATAGCGCATTGAAGACACCCATCAGATGAAAAAAGAATATATGTTGGGAATTTTCTCATGTTTGGGAACTGGTGAAATAATTTCAACTGCCAAATTTAAAATTTTTTTTGGTTGTTTTTTCGTTAAATTTTTTGTTATCACAGCGTTAAAATGGCACAGGCAGGAATATTGTGCCCGCGGAGTGATTTATGCGGACAAAAATCTCTCCTCTTTTTTCTTTTGGTTTGTTGAGTGGAGATGGACTAATAATAGATTTGTGGCTTATATGTTGAGATAATAAACTGTCGTAATTTTTGGTCACAATTATGTATAAAACGCGACAAAAAAAAAAGAGTGGCCGTAATAACTGGAGCCGGTATGTTAAGGGTAATTGTGTGTGTGTGTGTGTGTAATTGCGCTCGTGATTTGACGTGGCTATGGCACCCAAATCAGAGGGCTTATCGACTGCCGGTTTACTAGGCACAATTGAAATAATTGTGTTAGCCTCTCGATTGGGTGATGAAAGCAATTTTTTCTACCCATCCTCGACTACTTAGCGTTCCCGAGGGCATGTATAAAAATCTTTGAAACCGTTTCTATCAGTAACTGTTGGTTGGGCTGTTATCCCGGGGAACACCAACCAAGAATCCAACCGAATAAATTTTAATATATATAATTCTTTTTAATTTTTTTCTTATCCCTTTTTCTTCCTCTCAATTTTTAAAAAATTGGATTACCTTCTTAAACCTCCTTTTTTTCCTTTTTTTGTTTTAAATTATCTGAATTCTCGTAAATTTTATTTTTCCACTAACACTGGTAAAGCACAAAGATTAGCCAGCTGCCTTTTGCTGAGATGTCGTATTGTATCAAGTGTGAATGAAATGTGAATGACGGGCGAAAATCAACAGTGTGGTAGACTTTCAACAATGTGGTAGACTTTCCGTAGCAACTCCTGCTATATGTAAGTTCTTCTTCTCAACAAGAAATGCAATATTTTAACCGATGCTCTAAATCTCAATCACCATTACTCTCGCTGCTTTCGTGATGTTGCTAAGTTACAAGTGTTGTTGGGCAATTTGACCCCATTGTTATTACGCCACCATCCATTTATCTAACGAAGAGCGAAAAAATCATTGACATTATAATATTTTTGAAAAGTCAGTTGATATTGATGGATTTAACAACTTATGTTTAAAGTAGTTACGTAAAGAAGGACTCGAATATTTCACAAGAATCGTAAGCAGTTGTCTCGAAATGTGTTACTTCCCGCAAATATGGAAATTTTCTAAAGTAATTTTAACTTTTAACCAAATAAACTAGTAAATTACCAGTCGATGAGCCTGATTTCGTCAGTTTGGACGGAGGAATATTGGAAAAAATGATAAAGGTGAAGGTTATTTCCTTCATTGATGAAAGTAATGTCATTCCTTCCCAACAGATTCCATTCAGAAAGGGACACAACAATGCACACTCATTTTCAAAATTCGTCATTTTATTAAATCAAAATTTAGTTCTGGAAGTTCTAATAGATTGGTTTTGTTCGACATTAATTTTGCTTTCGATTCAGTTTGGCATGATGCCGGTGCTTCACATTCGCATTTCATTCACACTTGACACAACACGTCATCTCCGCAAACGGCAGCTGGATAATTTTTGTGTTTACCGGTGTTAGTGAAAAAAAAAAAAGAAAGAGATTTTAAATATTTGAAAAAAGGAAAAGAGGGTTAATAAAGTAATAAAATAACCAAAGAAAACAATTTTAAAGAGGGAAAAGGAGGGAAGGGGGAGGAATCTCTCGTGAGAGAAAAATTAAGAAGCAATACATATATTCAATTATTATTTTTTGTTTTTTCTTTGTGATTTTTTCTTTTTGTGTTCCCTGTGATAACAACCAAAACAACATCAGCCCGTCTCCCTATGGAGACTGGGTCTGATCTTATAACTACTAATAGAGACTGTTTTGAAAATTTTTACATGAATGCCACTGGGCAAGAGATCGAAAATGGGTGAGAATAATATTCTTTTATCTGATAACGGAGAAGCTAACGCAAACGTTTTAATTCCGCCTAGTAAACAGGCTACCGACAAGCCCTCTGATTTGGATGCTACAGCCGCCCCAAATCTCGAGATTAATTTGTACGATTGCCTTTCCAACTGCAATTTTGTCGTTTTTGTCGAAACGTGCGCGGACGCAGAAGGAAATCGCATCAATATTAACTCCAATCTCTATTTCTATGATTACTTGAAGGATTTCGGTATGTACGGCTTACTAGAATTAAAAGTTGTCAGCAGGGGTAGAGCCAAACTGCTTTTCAGCTCCGCTGCCAATGCCAACAATTTTGTTAAGAATGATGAATTTAATAAAAAGAATTTAAAAGCGTACATACCGAGGTCGTTCACTGAGACATTTGGAGTTATTCGAAACATCCCATGCACATATAGTGTCGATGATATAATTAAAAACGCCGTATCCGATATTCCGATTAAGTCCGCTGTCCGTTTCCAAAGAAGAAATCCCAACAACAAAGACGAGTGGATTCCGACAACCAGCATCAAAGTTGGCTTCAAAAGGAGAGCCCTCCCTAAGGCAATAAAATTTAACTATTGTAATCTGCCGGTCGAATACTTTATACCCACTTTAAAGCAGTGCTTTAAGTGTGGCAGATACGGTCACGTATCTAAATTCTGCAAAGCCAAAGAGAGCAGGTGCCTTAACTGTGGAAAGTCTCCGAAGTGTATAAATTGTGAGGCGATGAAGTGCTTGTCCTGTGGCTCAGGTGAGCACAACGCTCTCAATAAGTGTTGCCCTAATAGGGAAATTGAATTAAACATCAACAGGATAATGGCGATTAAAAATCTTTCGTATAAAGAGGTCAAAGAGAATTTTTCCGAAAATTATTTCGAATGTCTCGATGACATCACCTATGACGACAATTTCCCTCCACTGGGGAACACGTCTGTAATTTCGACCAAGGATGATAATCAAAATGCCAACAAAATCTTAACCAAAAATAAATACAATGCTGTCGTCAAAAGGAAATTGATTCCCTCCAAATCTCTTATCAATTCACCCACCAAGCCTTCTCCCAATGCACCCCCCAAGTCATCTGGAAAAAGCCTTCTTGGACCGAAAATTTCAAACAACTATTTGCGGTCTTCAGAACTTGAAACATTAATTCTCGCGATTCAAGAAAGTATCCGTCCGATGATCCCTCATAATCTTATTAATGAATTTGAAGAAAAAATGTCTGTCTGTGCCATTTCTTGCCCCGTTCAAACACCCAGTACTGCGAGGAAATCCGCTGGGATTCTTTCTCAATTTTTAACATGATATACTTTTTACAATATAATATTCAAAGTGACCAACGTAACCTATCGTTTTTGGATTTTTACTTACACTCAAACAAGATTGATTTTTGTATCTTAAGTGAAGTTTTTCTGAAAGATGAAAATTGTTTCGAAGTTAAAGTTTCAAATTATGCCTCAGCCACCAAATGCCGAAATGATGGCTATGGTGGTGTTAGTATATTAGTTAAGAAAGGTGTCAATTTCAGACGTATTCCCTATAACTCCGCCGTTGACATCATCATCATCAAAACCATCAACCTGAAACCGAATCTTTTCATAGCCTCATGCTACTTTCCACCCAGTCTCGATGTGCAAACCTTTCGTGATGAGATTCAGAGATTATGCGACTTTCTTGACGGTGAACAAAATATGATTCTAGCTGGAGATTTCAATGCAAGACACCGCCTGTATGGCGATCGAGTCTCTACCAACAAAGGCAAAATCCTTGTAAATGCCATCAATTCCAGCAGTTTCAATGTCTTAAGTAACGGCAATACTACATTTCACTGTAACCGGAGCGGTCGCACGACGAGCAGTGTCTTGGATCTAAGTTTCTCGAACTCAGCTATTTTATCTTTCAACTGGAACACGTGCAATGTTTCCATTGGCAAAAGTCGGCACTCCCCCATTATATTCCACAGTTGTAACAATTCCGTCAAGAAAATAGAAAATTTCATTTCACGCAACTTCCTTATGGACCGTCTGTCTAAAGTTGATCTTCCTTCTGATTTATCATCAATTCAAAATGTCTTTCAGTCTGTGATCATGTCTGCTAGAACCAACTTTCCTGACATTGAGGTTTCTCACCTAAACCTTGGTGGAATCCTTCCCTGTCAACACTTTTGCGCAAATACCAAGCTGCAAGAAAAAAAATGAGTAAATATGCCAATCCAGTCAACTACATTGAATATATGAAAACACTGAAAGAACGGAGGTCTGCAGTTAGAAAGGCGAAAAGGACACATAGAGCCATCGCTATTAAAGAGTTATGTGGTGACGGCAACCCCCTTTTCTTCTGGAATTATATCAATGGTCATCGACATTCTAGTCGAAAATTAAGCGGTTGTGCTGTGTGGAATGACCGTGATAATAAAAAATACTTAGATATGCTCAAGAGCTGCATTCTAATTGTTACTCCTATTACAATGCCTTCGATTCCTTTTAGTAGTATCAGTAACACACCCTTTTCATTGCATGAGCTAATGTATGTTTTACATTCCAGAAAGAGAGCTACTGCTGCAGGTTGTGATGGAGTCAAGTATGACATGCTCACAGTACTGTCTGGAGGAAGCTTTAGCATGCTTTTGCATGCAATTAACAACTGCTGGTCCACCAACTTTATTCCCTCTGATTTGCGTTGCATCAAAATAGTTCCCATTCCTAAGGCAGGTAAAGACTTAAATGATTTAAGTAGCTTCAGACCAACTTCACTGATATCTGTATTCATAAAGACTATCAACCTCATGGTTAAGGAGAGACTAACTGCTTTCCTGAAAACTGAGAACATTATTCCAGCTCGTTCTTACGCCTATCAAATCTACGAATATGTGCGTTAATGAACTGTGTTTTCTCATAGCCGACTTAAAAAAAGCAGGGAAAATGGTTGTCATGCTCTCCCTGGACATCAGCAAAGCCTATGACTGTGTCAACATGATTAAGCTTGGTAGAATTCTCTTAAACTTTTCGATTCCTCTTCAAATGCGGCTGTGGATACTTAATTTTTTATCCAAGCGTGTGTTGGTGATGGGTACCGAAAAAGTTGAAATATGCGGTGGTATCCCACAAGGCAGTTGTTTAAGCCCCATACTCTTCAATTTATACGCAGCTTCTTTGCATGATCATCAAGATGACAAAACTCACATTTTTCAATATGCAGACGATTTTCTAATCGTAACCGCGGACTCATCTTTTCCATCAGCTGTCAATAACCTCTCGATGAAAGCGAACTTGTTTTTCGATGCATGCGCTGATCTTAATTTTAACCCCAGCAAGGCAAACACTATTTATTTTGCCAAAGGTTCTAAACGTGAAATCAGACTTCTTATCAAAGGTACCCAAGTTAATCAGGTAAAATCTCTTCGATTTCTTGGGAGAATTTAAAATGACAGCTTAACCCTTCGTGGGCATTATGAAAAGGCGTTCAAAGATTGTCAGTCTGGATGCAACATCATCAAACTCATGACAAACAATCAGGCAGGCTTGCCTCCCAAAAATGCTTTGACCGTTTACAAATCTTTAGTCAGGTCCAAAATTGAATTTGGACATTCCATATGTTGCAATTTCCCAAAATATATTGAAAAACGTATACAAGCATTTGAAAACCGAATGTTGAAGCGTTGTACTGGACTGACCCCCTCAACTCCTCAACATATTCTCAATGTTATATCTGGTGAATGGCCAGTTTCCGAAAGAGCCCTTTTTTGCACTGCCAAGGAGTTAATTAAAGTCAAGATGATAAATCCTTCCTTTTTTCAGGAAATTATATCTATCAGTGATACTGTCACTTGCAGCTATACTTTCTGCTATCAAAAACTTCGTCATATTTTTGATATGTTAGATTCAATTCCCCCCTTGAATTTCATTACCAGCAAATGCAAAGTCTGCATGAACATTCTCGAACCGATCTCTACCTCAAAACAAAATGTCAACTTCTCTTGTATGAGGTTGTTATGCCAAGAAAAGCTCCTTTTTTATTACAACAACGGATATGATATATATGCCACTGACGGTTCCGTCGGACATAATATATCTGGCTTGTCGGTCGTGAAACATCTATCTGAAACAATACTTCGAGTCAAAGTGGAAGAGGAACTTTCCTCTACTTTTATTGAGTTGCTCGCCATTCGACATGCTATTATGGTTGCTATTTCCGATGGTATCAGACGTTTTGTTATTTTTTCCGACAGCAGGTCAGCTCTACTTCTAATAAATAAAAGAGATGCAGAAAATCAATATGTGTTTGACATTCCCAAGACGTTGCACGAATCTCAAGTGGATGACTGCCACCTCGTTTGGGTACCTCGCCATTGCGGCTTTTTTTAAAATGTAAAAGCCGACTTTCATGCAGAGAGAGCTCGTGTTGATGGGACAATTTTGTCCATCAAATATACTCCCAATGAAGCAATTCGAGCAATTCGCAACCACATCCTTCAACGACAAATTTAAAGTAATCGCGCGCGTTAAATCCAATCGTCTTTTCTATAAATTAAATCCCACATTTCAATTCAAACCCTTCTCTGTATCTTCTTTTAATTCCTGGGAAATCAAAATTCTTTATAGACTCATGAGTGGTCACACTTATGACAAAGTTTATTTAAAAATTTTTCGCGCTATACCATGTGATGTTTGTGAAGTTTGCAATGTTGTTGAGTCTGCTGAGCATCTAATCTTCAGATGTCACAGGTTTGATGGCATTAGAGATTCCTTTAGCTTGTTCAAGTTATATGGCTGTCTCCTCGATCTCTTTGCAGCAAAAAATGTACGTCATCTCGGGGAACTAACTTGCTTTATTAGAAAAGCCAATTTATCTTTTTAGAATTTTTCTTTTTCCTCCTCTTTCCTTTTTTTTTTTTTTGTTTTTTTTTTCTTTTTTTGCGTTCTTTTTTTTTTTTTTTTTTTGTTTGTTTAAAGATGGATTGGACCAGTTAAGTTAATGTTAGATCCATAATCCAGAAACGAAGTTGAGAGCGATTGATGAAAAAATTTAAGCATAGGTAGACTGATGTGGCAGAGTGTTCGCAATGAGAGGCTCTGTTCCGCTGTCAATCCATAAATCACCGTCCTTGTTACTGTACTGTCAAGATCCGGCTAATAATGCCGATAAAAGAAAAAGTGTAGGCGATTCGTGATTGTAATAGAAATACTAAATGTAAAATTAGAATGAAAACTCAGCTGATTTGATAAAGGCAGTCAGTTGCTTCAAATGCCTAAAGTTACCAGCACGAAAAATTTCATATAGATTGTTATACAGGTTAAATATACTGAAAGATTGTCTAAGGATGTCAAACCTCCTGCACTCAAAAATAAGGTGCTCGGCAGACTCAGTAATATTGCAATCCTCACAGATGTCAGAGGAGGAGACTTTGATCATTTTAAAATAGACCTTGTCGTAGGTGTGATTACTCATAAGACGGTGAAGAACTTTAAATTCCCATGTTGTGAATTTTCCTTTAGGTAGAAGCGTGGGTGTCAAAAAAGGGTAAATTTTGTAGAACAGCCGGTCACTTTTTTCTCTAGCTAAAACATGATACTCATCTTTCCATTCTTTTATGATGAGTTTTTTGACTAGCAGAAAAGCTTCGCTGGGGGGGTAGTTTATGGACAAAACTGTACCATCGAACCTAGCTTGACGAGCATGGAAGTCAGCTTTTTCATTGATACTAAAACCGCAGTGACCTGGGATCCAGATGATGTGGCATTTTTCAATACTTGTGTCTTTTAAAAGGTTGTAGATATCGAAGACATACTTATTGAATGGGTCTTTGTTCTTGATTAAAATTAGAGCAGATTTGCTGTCAGAGAAAACTACAAATTTTTTCAGCTTAATTTCAGATGCGTGGATGATTGCTTGTCTGATGGCCAGAAGTTCAATGAAAGTGGATGATAGTTCTTGTAGAACTTTAAATTTTCCTATAAGTAAGTTTGGGTATTCAATAATTGAAAAACTAGAGATGTCCGAATTGATAGATCCATCCGTTGCGTATATTTTGAAGTTATTTTCGACGAAGTGGTTAAGTTTTTGCAGACAAGCCATTCGAAGACAAGACCCTGATCGATTTTTTTTTGAGTTTGTGATTGAATTAAGTAAGTTTAATTCAACTACGCATTTATCATGAATAATATTATTCCAGGAGGGTATTGAGTTAACTTTATTGAAGATGTTACTGAATTTTTTGAAGCAGTTAGAGTAACTACTGATGACATGATTGTGTCTGGAAGCGACCTCGTCAAAGAAGGCGGGTTTGAAGATTTTTACCTTGAGAAGCTCTTTTGCAGTTACAAGATAAATTCTCTTAGCAACGGGGAGTTCATAAGAGGTGGAACGTAAAATTGATGTTGGTGTTGAGGGGGACAAACCGGTACAACGTCTTAGGATTGAGTGTTGAAAGGTTTGTATTTTTTTTAATGTATACGCAGGAGCGTTACACGATGTAGAGTAGGGATATTCAATTTTGGATCTAACAATAGATTTGTAAACGTTTAATACTTTCCTAGGTGGGAGTCCGGTGTGAATGTTGGTCAGAAGTTTGATGACATTTGAGCCTGTGTTGCAATTTTCGAGGCTATCCTTGTAATGCTCATGCGTGGTTAAACTTGAGTTGATTATTCTGCCCAAAAATTTAAAAGAGGAAGACGGACTGATTTTTATACCATTGATTGTAACGTAAAAAATTTTTTTGGGACCCTTAGCAAAGCGAACGACTTTTGATTTTTCCGGGTTGAAAGTTAGATTTAAGTCTGCACAAAGTTTGTGAAAAAGATTGGCTTTAGTGTCGAGGTTACGGACTGCTTCCATTAATGATTTTCCAGCAGAGATAATGAGGAAATCGTCAGCATATTGAAATAAATGGGTAGAATTGTCCTGTAATTGATGTAAACCGGTTGTGTATAAATTGAAGAGTACTGGGCTGAGACAGCTACCTTGAGGTAAGCCTCCACAAACTTCGACTGTATGTGAATCTAATACGAGAGTTCTCGAGGAAAGAAAGTTGAGAACCCAATGCCTATTTTGTGTCGGGATTTTAAAATCAGATAGAATTTGGTCCAGTTTCGCTAAGTTTACACAGTCATAAGCTTTATTAATGTCTAAGCAAAGCATAACTACCTGGTTCCCATTTGCTTTTTCATTTGCAATTGTGAAAAGGACTTCATTAAGGCACATACCGGTGGAGATATTTTTTTGGTAAGCAAAGGACCTTGACGGGAGAAGGTGTGAGTGATTCAGGAATTTTGTTAGTCTTTCTTTAATCATTTGGTTGGTAATTTTTAGAAGAACAGGCAAGAGGGATATGGGTCTGAAGTTGGTGAATATTTCAAGATCTTTTCCGGGTTTAGGAATGGGCACTATTTTAATTGTACGCCAAACGGTGGGAAACGAGTTGGTCATCCAGCGCTCATTTATAGCAGATAGCAGGGTTAGAAGGCTTGGCATGGGAAGGACCTTTATCATTTCATATTTGATTCCGTCATGGCCTGCTGCTGTGGACTTCTTTTTCGACTTAAGGACGTGCATGAGTTCATCAAGGGAGAATGGAGAGATGTTTTCCATCCGAGAGTTAAGTAAGGAGGTTTGGAGACCACATGTCGAGGGAACTTGAGCTTTCAGCCATTCAAGGTAGGATTTGTTGTTGAGATCATCCCAAATGGGGTGCTTGTATTTCTTTTTTGTGGTGCGATGACCATTTAAAAATTTCCAGAATGGCTTTGTATTGCTATTTGAACACAGCTCTTCGATAACGAGGGCTCGATGGCATCTTTTGGCTTTTCTAATCGATTTCTTCCATTCTTTTTGTGATAACTTGAAATCTTCAAAATTAGAAATATTGGGGTATTTGGAAAATTTTTGTTTAGCAGCCTGTAATCTACGGAATTGTGAAGTGAGCAGCTCGTTCCACCAAGGTTTTGGTGAGTAGGAATTCGAGATTTGGATGTCGGATTTGGTGTTAATTATTTCTTGTTGAAATGAGCACTGGATAGATTCGACCTGTGGCTCAAGACATACGTGAATAAGATTATTTAGGAGTTTTTTCTTCGAGATAAAGTCATTTATCTTGTACGAGGTAATAGAGGTGGCATTAAAGAGAATAGGAAGGTGGTGGCTGTTTCCCAGGAAAATTTCTTTTTTAACCTCCCGTTTGAATGTGAGATGGGTTGCGTTAGTGAAAGTAAGATCCAACACGCTACCACAATTGTTGGTCGTAGAGTGAAAATAGGTTGGTGAATTATCATTCAGACAATAGAAGTTACTAGCTTTAATGATTTCTTGCAAGGCTTTGCCTTTATTGTTTGACACGGAGTCACCAAAGCAAGGGTGTCTTGCATTGAAATCTCCTGCAATTATGACATTGTGGAAACTATTGAGCATATCACAGACACGATTAAAGTCATCCCGGAAAGATTGAATGGGGATGTTGGGCTTGAAATAGCAAGCAGCAATGACGATATTAGGTTTTAGACATGATAATGACTATGTCAGCATTCGATTTAAATGGGATTTGTTTGAAGGATATGCCTTTTCTGGCAAGGATGGCAACACCTCCATAGCCGTCACTTCTACATTTATAAGCGGAGTTGTAATTTGAGATTTTGAGATCGGAAATTTTTTCATCGGACAGAAAGATTTCACTCAAGATGGCGAAATCAGTTCGGTTGGAATTTATGAAAAAATCAAGAGAATGGGCATTACGCCTGAAGCTTTGTATGTTATACTGTAGGAAGGACGTCATGAGAAATGTTAGAACATGATAGGGCCGACCCAGATGTACCTTGTTTTAAAAGATCAAATTTTCATTTAAGGGAAATTATTTCTGTTTGGATGGTTTTAAGCATGTCTTCTTGAGAAGAGATGGAGAGAATCTTGAAAATCTTTTCCAGAATTATCTCCATTTCAGTGGATTTATGGTAATTGATGAAAGTATGCTTTTCAGGGGGCGGGGTAGGTTTTTTTGGCTCCTGCGACTTGTTACTGTAAGTCGAGGACGTCTTGAGAGACATTCTATGCAAGGACTTGGGAATACTTGTTTTATTTTTTAAAACTGCATTGAAGTTTTTGTTAATTAAAATATTATTTGTATCAATAGTAGGGTCTCTGATATTGTTAGGAGCATTGCTGTCCTTCATTGCTGGGAAGTTTACGTCATAGTTTTCAAGTAAATTGTATGGGTTGTTAGAGAATTTCTCTTTGTATTCTCTAAAAGATAAGTTCTGGATGGTTAAAATTTTTTTAAATTTTCCTCTTTCTTTCTTTTTGGACACTCTCGAAATGTTACGTTGTGGTCCAGCGACCCGCAACCTAGACATTTGATTGAGAGGCATGAGTCCGTAGGACAGGCCGGTGACTTGCCACAGTTCAGGCATCTGCTTTCCTTACTTTTGCAGAATTTGGCGATGTGACCAAATCGGCCGCAATTATAGCAGAGCCTGACGGAAGGAATGAAGTAGTCAACTGGAATATTGCAATAGTTGAATTTTATACTCTTGGGAATTAGTTTACCCTTGAAACCAATTTTTAGGCTGTTTGTAGGGATGAACATTTCTCTGTCTGCAGGGTCTCTTCTGAGGATTCTTGTAACAGAAATGATTTCAATATCAGAGGTAGCTGAGTTGAGAAAGTCCTCTTCCTTAATTGAAGGTGGAATGTTTTTTACGATCCCAAATTTTTCTGTGAAAATTCTAGGGATGTAGGCCTTGCAAGACTTTGGACCAAAATCATTGTTTATTATAAAGTTGTTGGCATCAACCGCAGTGGCAAAACCAAGTTTGGCTTTGCCATTGCTGACGGTTTTGATATTAATCAAACCATCCAATTTGAGATCTTTGATGTGTTCGAAAAAAAATAAATCTGAGTTAAGGCGAAAAGGTTTCTCTAGGTTATTGTTGCATACTTCAATGAATACGTAGCACTCACCGGTCGTGTCGTCACTATAACGATTTGGACTAGTTGGGTCAGAGCTCTTTCCTTTTATGGGACTACTATTATTGTTACTGTTCACAGAGCTGTCTTTATTGGGAGGCTTATTCCTAGAGGGAGCGATCGGGGACTTTAAGGAGGTGATATTGACATCCTCAGTCAAGTCTTTTACAGATGAATTGTTCTTATCAGAGATGATCTTTTTGAGACCTTCGTTCTGGGCTGTGATTCTTCTTTTAAATGAACCCTTGCTATGCGTGATTCGAACAAAATTTTCGAAATCATCATCATTTGATAACATGTTTGAGAGCCTCACCCCCTTGAAGGGCGGGCGTTTTTTTGCGTTCAATCATTTTCAATTACCATAACATTCCTTTTCGTTTTCAGCCAAAGTTTGCAACACTGTCTAACTTTCAAGCACTCAACAAGCACACTTACATACACACACACACACAATTACATTTAATATGCTCACTCCAGTTATTACGGCCGCTCTTTTTTTTTTTTGTTACGTTTTATACATAATCGTGACTAAAAATTACAACAATTTATTATTTGGACATATAAGCAACAAAACTATTGGCTTAGTACATCTCTGTTCAACATACCAAAAAAAAAAAAAAAAAAAAAAAATGCCGGTGCTTCGTCAGAACTGTCCTCTGGAAATTGTTAAAATTGTGTTAAAATGGCACAAAGCTTTTTGAAAGACAGGACCTTTAACGTCTATTTGGCTTCTTCAGAACAGTACAGAAAGTGGCAAGTTCATAAGAAGAACGTACAGAGTGAGGCAACGATTAGAGCTGGTCCATTTAAAGTTGCGAAGAATTTAAATAAGTAAAGCTATCATTATGGATACGTTTATTCTTTGATTAAATGGCAGGCTTTTACAAATCGAATTGACGGCAGAGCGGGTGCACTTTTGATTGCACGTAGGATGGTTTCGCTGGACTAACGCATGACTTTTGCACTTTGGATTATCGTAGTAAACCCACCTCTCATCGACCACCACAATATGCGACGGCAAGCAATGTAGCGATGTTGAAAGGGTTCGAAATGGCATTTTCAGTCAATTAAGTCATTTTCCTTCCTTTTGGACCCTTTTCTCGTATGTTAACGTCTAGAAGGAACTGGATTCATCAACTACCATGCTGTTTGAAAGTTCTTTGAGAGTTTGAGATGGGTTTTCGTTCTATAAGTCTTGTCTTCAAACTTTTTTTGCCCTCCAGGCGGTTCTTTCTCACCGACATTAAAATCATCACTTTTAAGCTGTTGAAGCCAAAACCGACAATTGGACAGCAGATTTCTTCAAAACAAACGATAAAACTAGTTTTAGAAGTAGAATTTCCACAATGCAGTTTTGAGCGTTCGTCCATTAGCATCTGCATAAACTGAATAACTCAATAATACTGAATGCAAAATCATTATTATACGTGGAGAAAAGACAAAACGGTAGAATTTAACCGTTGTACATGTTGACCACATTCTTTATCATTTTCGCCAATAAATGCCACTAATCAAAATTAACTTAAGCACCTATTATAATCTGTGCACTGTGTTTGTAGGGAGATAATGTCCCTTTTTTACCGTGGTTTTGAATGATAAAATTTGCTGTGAATTTCAGGTTTTTACTTGTTGCCCTCGGAACAGACAGATCACTAAACATAAACGGAAAAAATATATGCCAGAGTTTAGTTTTCTATCTAGATTTTAACCAAATACATTCAACGGACGGACTGATATAACGTACTACGATAATATAGAAGAATACATAAATTTTATGGGATCTTCAATATATATGTATGTCCGGGTGTGACGAACGAAAATATAAAACTAGTAACTAAATTTTCATTGGCGGATACTAAAAGGATATGGACGCAGTTTCTTTGCAGAATCTTTTTCTGTGGAAAAATTTTCGCCAGCTTATTATCTCACACGGGCTTCATACTTCCTCGAGCTGTCAGATGTAAAGGCGTAAAATATTAAAAATACTTACTCTTTTATCGATAAGCTTGTCGCAAACGTTGAAAACAGTTTTTATAGGATTTTTATCCATGCGTATAGTTTTACCGTAATAAGTCATATTGCGGCTGGTTTTATAATTTTGATCAAAATTTAAATGCTATTGGATAATGCAAAAGAATTTATTTTTGTTATTTTTTGAAAAATTTTAAAAAAATTTTGTCTAACTTCTTACCGAAATTGTTAAACGGAAATGTTTTTCACTTTCAAAATCGTTTAAAACACCGCCTACGTTATATTTTTCAGCATCATCTGAATTATTTGAAAAGCTTGTAACTTTGTTGAAAACAATTAAAGTCGTTAAAACAATAGCACTTCGCAACATCATCTTCACAGTTGTCAGTTAGCACTGTTTATTTAGAACATAATAAACTTTATTTTCGCGTGGTATCACTTAAATTACTTTGCCCTTGCGGAACTAACGGCAATTATACCGATCCAAGCGAAAAGATTAGCACGGCAATAATTAAGTCCAAGGACGTAAATATAGATGACATCTCTGAAAACATTCCGTCTTATTTTTAGAAAGTACTAACTTTCAAACGAGACCTGCAAAAGTCTCATATCTCCTCGATCATTTGTTGACCAAATGCAATGGCTTCGAACTTCATTTGTTCATAATTTTTTTTTAATTTCTTAATTTTTAAGTGGTTTGGGAACTACTACTCTCGGGAACTTCATTTCTCTCGAAAAAAATGATTTATCGGTAGTTTACTGATTTGATTTTACACTAGCTCGTACAGATATCGCTGAAGGCAGTGGATGCCCAAAAGACGTGCTTCCATCAGAATACATCGAAAATTTTTTCAAAATTATTCTCGATAATTGAAAAATGAAATTTACGACAAAGATATGCATAAGCAGTTTATTATTTTGTATGAAAATTTATGCTTGAGAAGGCTGTTTTCCAAGTTGGTACTGCTTGTATTCGCTGAACGAAAAAAAGACTGCAATTTAGGTGGAACACTATTTGGGCTTTTTAACTGCAAAAAAAGTATTTTTCCTACGGTACATTGGACGCACATTGGACGTCAACACTTCGGTGTCGACTCGACAGTCCGCTGAATTAAAAGGATCTGATGAAAGACGTGCGAAGTTGCTTAGAACATTTATGAACTCCGTTGTTAGGGCTGCGCGTGTTTTTCTGTTCACTGATTATCTTAAAGAGGGAAGAACGATGAGAGAAGTTTTCTAATTCGGTCTTTTAATTAAATTTTCAATTAGATTGTGAAGAGCAGAAAAAATATCATTTCTTGACAACTAAAGCACATTAGCTTTATTGTTAAGTTCGCGTTTCCTATTTGGCGAATTTGTTTTTAGGTACCATCGGGAGGAATGGAGAAACAGACAAAAAGCTTTGGGATGTAAAATTTCGTGCTTATTCAGAATATGTACCACGGTTACATCGATAACCCTAAATCGATACAGATATACAGATTATATATTCTTGTAAGATATTAATGCTGAAAAATCGATATAGTGGTAAAAAGAATTTGAATCCCTTTCGTGCGTCAGCTGTGTAATAAACGTTTCAATACTGAATACTGGGCAAGAGGGCTATTGAGTAATTAATTTGATGTGATTTCTAATGAAAGACCACGCTATTTTCACAAAACACATAAACATACATTCGCAGACTTAAAATTCGGAGTGTTTACATCCTTTTGAGAATTCTTTCGCTTTCCTTTCTAAAGACGATGGGTTTTTTGTGCGTTAGGATTAAATTGTAAATATTTTGTTTCATCAAAAATTCTTCCCAACTGATTACGTCATTAGATATTTTAATTTAAAGTAATTTATATTCGCAGCTTCCGTTCTTTTGTACGAAAGACTTCTCAATAAAAATTATCGTTCGTGCCCCATTCACTTCTTCGAAAGAGTTGTTTTTTATTTGATGGTTTAACCGTGTAATTTAACTGCAATTTTCTTCGTAAACCTCTTCCGTCAAAATAGTTAAGATAACTAAGTAAAAAATCTTTAAAAATATCTATGTACAGCTGCTGAATGTCTGAATGTCTGTTAAAGTTTCGGTCTTAGCTTTTAGCTCAGTTGCAGACTTACTTCGCAGTTATACTTTCAATTTCATAGAATTGCTGCCAGTTGCAGACTTACTTCGCAGTTGCTCTTTCAATTTAATAGAATTGCTGCTCATGAAAGCTGTATGTATATTGAGTAAACATATGGAGGCGTAATGCTTTTTGCCGAATAAATAAAATATTGTGCATCTTGATGTGGATTTTAAATTGACGGGCGGCATTTGCTTCTTTTCACCCGCAACTTCACAGTTGCGAATATTGTTGCTGCCTTATATTTCCATAGACGTTCCAGCCTTCAAGGAATTTTAGAGTCGTTTGACAATCATCTGTACATTCCTTCTCTTCTTTTTGGAAGACATCTTTTCGACTTATGCAGCTGAGAGACAGTCATTGCTCCTATTATCCTCTACAGTAAAACCTGCCTAAGCGGTCTTCTATTCATTTTCAGGTTTATTTTACAAAATTTACTTTATTTCTAAAATCATTTCACTTTTCCTTACTAATATAGAATAGGTAGCTTTTGCAATTTACCTTTGATTGGCTAGATTGTACTGTGAATAAAATGTGTCTCAATAATGATGAATATAAAATATGATGAATACAAAATAGTCGATTATATTCCGTCAAGTGGCTTCTTATTGCATTCTTTTAGGTGGGCAAACGAAACGAGAAAATCAATTCACATTAAACCTTTTGTTGAGCTGTTGTTCGAAGAAATGAACGCAGTGAATTTTCATTGCGTTCACGTCAATGGTAGCATCAATTAAATGAAAAATGTCAGCAGAATCGTGAAATCTTTCTTTCTGTAGCAAAGGATACGTCACCTCCTTTGAATAAAATGAGCTTTTTCTGAATAAACCACTTGTTAGATTGTAATGTGACTGCAAATTTAATGCAAAAAATGGTGCCATCTGGTGTTTTTCGAACGCACAAGCTTGTTCATTCGAGATATTTTTAAAATCTAACCAATCCTAGTAATCCCAGCAGACGAAGCGATTAGTGAATCGGAGACTTGTCAACACAATCTTTGTGTTGCAGATTGCATTTGGGCAATTAAATGTTCTTCTAAGTTTTGTTTTCGAAGTTTTTGCTCTCATTGCTTTCATACGTTATAATACAAAGTTCTTAAACCTTAGTTTTGATAATAATTGAATGAAATTGAATAACTAAGAAAATATTTGACGAACTGAGAAAATATTTAGCGTGGGCTATGTGTTTTTTATTTAAATCATACGATTGCTGGACGTGGACTCTCTAAGTTCTAAATAAAAACTGATATCGTTATTGTTCACTATCATTCCTAACACGCACAACGTTAAATTTTATATAAAAATGAAATTCTCAACGTGAAATGTTAATGAACTTTAAGCGACATTGTAATTTTAAATATAAGCGAGATGGACAATGTCTTTTGAAAAGGGCATACAATAAAACTTGATGCTGAAACGTGGAGATTAATTAATTAATTGATTAATAACTCGCTTTTTTTTTATCAACATTCCTATGCTGGAATACTATATTACAAAAGCAAATCTCATTCTTTTATTATTATAAACAACTATTTGGTTGCGTCTAGGTTTATTTTCAATATGTAAACATTGCGCAATGCCATAATCAGCTATTTTTCCAGGAAAAAATATTAAATTATTTAGGAAAACTGAGGAAATGAATTCTCGTTGTTGATTTAATCCTAGTGAACACATGACAACTTATTAGAAAATGTCCTCACCTCCTTACAGCTCTCAATAGCTAATGCTTCAAAATTTAATATTTTCATTAGGATTTATTTTAATTATTATGAACTGTAGTATAAATTGTACTTCAATATGCATATTGATTGCGAAATATTATGTTTTTCTATAATTCAATAATAACTAAGAAAATGAACGAAAATAGTTAAAGTTTGTATTCACTTTATAAAGAATTTCTCTTCTTTGAAATTGCTATTCGTTACAAAAATGCTAGCGACTTATAAAAAATAATAACAATAAATAACAAAATGCATATAAAAATAAAAAAAGTAATTGAAATCATAAAATATAATTAGACTACAGGGTACTTCTGTTATCTGGAATTCCTTGTGTGTCTGCTTCTGACAATGAAACCGGTCTAAGTGGAGAGCTGGCATATAAAAGTAAAAAAGTAAATCTTCACTCCTTTGTCGAATAAAAAAATACACAGAACTGGATTTTTTCAAATAAATTTCAGTATATTTTCAACTTACTTTACTGCTTTACCAATTCAAAGTATTTGTTGGCCAGAACTTTCGACATATAGTGTTTTGTTATTCTCCATCTCTCTCTCTATATCTCATTATTTCCCAACACATCTCTTCAAGTTTCAAAAGATTTATTGCCTCTGTGTGAGAGAATGAGCGCAATAAAGAGAGTAACTTGAGAGAGAGAATAGCATTACGATAAATTAACCGTCCGACTTCCACATATACGGTAAATAAACGTCCGAGTTCCACAAATACGGTAAATAAACCGTCCGAGTTAACATATACGTTATTTTATTTACTTATATATTTATACATATTTATTTATATATTTATTTGTATAGATATATATATATATATATATATGTTTTGTCAAATTGTTAATTTTTTTGTTTGCATAGGTTTGTATACAGTTTTGTTTACATTGATTTGTTATGTTAACAGAGCTTTTTAATTTGTTTTTTGTCTTTTTACATTTTTTTAATTCAGCAGATATAAATGCCGGCGGCTTTGCAATTTAACAGATCATTCCACTACTGCTTTGCCTTTTTAACAGATTATTCCACTACTGCTATTTAAACTTGATAATAAAAATTACGGCGGTCTACTTTTAGGCTAACTTGTAAAATTATTATTAACCACCTGTCATCCTTTTTACTATCTTCAAAATCCGTAATATTTGCAAACGATTTCAAGTTATTTTACTCTTTTAACACCTTAGAGGCCGACAGATATCTGCAAAAACTTAACAACTTAAATGTTAACGCCAATCAACTACGTTAAATGCCCAACTTAACCGACAAAAGGGATTCAATTCTGTTAAATAACAGATCAAAGAGATTCAATTCAAACACAGATTCAATTCCTGCGTATTGTTGTTGCTACAATTTAACTTTTTTCTCGTATATATTCCTATGTAACCGTTTGTTAGCGCGATCTTAATGTTCTTCTGATTTTGAAAATGATGTTCTGTGCACATAATGAGAGATTACTAGCTAATATTCGGAAGTTTTGGCATTGAATAAACAATAAAAAATATTTCTTTATAAATATATATATTTATTTATATATAATGTTCTTTGGGCACGATTAATTTACCAAAGCATTCACCGGAAATAAGTAAATGCGGTTATTGTAGCTTTTGTTTACTTCTATCAAAAAACATATGTATTTTTTCTCATATACATTCTGAGTGGTTTTTGTTTATTTTTAGAGACCTGTCGTTTGATTTTTACTAATTCTAAGAGACTTTACGTTTGATTTTTAGAAATTCAAAGAGTCTGAATTTGGCGAGAATTGAGAAAGAATTAAAAGAGCGAGTCTGCATTTGTTGATAACTTGTTGAATTGAAAAAACGACTCTGAATGTGGTTCAGTTGGTTGCTAGTTGAATTTTTATGAAAAACACTAGTAAAATGTAAAGAGAAAAGGCATGTCAGTTGAACTTGTGTGAAAAACACTAGTGAAATGTAAAGAGAGAATGCATGCCAATTGAATTTGTATGAATAAGGCATAGATTTTAATTTCCGATAGTTATTGTGTCTATTAGTAAGTAAATGATTTCAACTACAATAAAATTTTATGCATAAAAAATTATGAGTAAATTGTACAAGAGAGGACAACTTGTTGTTTGTCGAACATTTTTCAAAAAGTTTTGGTTATTACTGTAAATTTTATTTTATTAAGATTCGTTTAGATGAACATGTGTTCTATCGCCTGTTAAAAATTTAGAGCAATTTCAAAGGGCTCAGTAGTAAATTAGGAATTTTAAACATCTCGTACGATCGCGGAATGATTATCGATTTTATCCATGCAAGTTTTTATCAATATCCAATTATGGCAGGAAGCTTTTGATGTAGCAATTATGTAATACCATTTATTTTATTGTACGTTGTTCTAAGCTCTGAAATTAAATTGCTTACTCCACATAAAGCCGCGTTTATTCAACACACATTTTTAAGAGATCTTCGCTTCTTTGCGAAATTTGAAGAAATTGAAGGAACAGATGTAGGTAAACGTAAAGTTAGTATTGATGATCGTGACTTGGGCAATGCGTGAACCAATTGAGAGTATTTCACAATCTTGGAAGAAAGCACGTTTAGCTCCCGTTGTCAAGTCGTTACAGTTTTGGGCTACAGTGAAGAGAACTCTTTCGAAAGTGAAAAATACAAACTGAGGGAATAGAAGCATTGTTTAATTGGCGCTACAGGACTTTTGGTTTTTACATCTATGCCCGGTGGTTTGGGATTAAGTCGAACAAAACAAAGGTGAAGAGGATCTGCGCTCATTTTATTGACAATCTCTTTTTTTCATCCGTCGTTCCTTTGCTATGGGAGTAAGAGTAAGTATGTAATAATAAAAACACTTTTGAATAGCTTATGTCTTTTCTGAACTCTTCTTATGCGCAAATTAGACTTAAGCTAATTACCGCTGTGCATATCCGGCGTGATTTACACTTGTCGATAATAAAGATATTTGACAATCTGATATACAGCGCTAAGACACGTTTGAAGTTTTTCTCAACAACCTACATACCTATTACCATCTAAAGTCATAAGAACTTAGGAAAATTTCTATACGCACCATATAAGCTTTATTTCAAATTATTTCGCTTACAATGTTTTTCGAAATAGATAGTAGGTGTTACTCTTGGCGAACTCGCTCCGCTCGCTTTTTAGCAGCAGACAACTGCCCGCGCTTAATCCATAAAGTGCAAAAGAAAGCAGTGGCAGCGAAGAGAAGACTGATAAATAACGTAAAATATGGTGACCAGGACTCAACGAAGCTAAAGATAAAAATTGCAAAAATAGCAATGCTGGGAATAGAGAAAACAACTAATAAAAAAAAGATACTCATTCCAGTTTGAAAACCCGGAAAAGGATGGAAAAGAGAAGCCAGGGAAAAAGTGGAATACAAAGAAACGGGTGCAAAGCATTGGTAACAACGAAATCTCCTGTGAAAGAAGTTATCAACTATTAACGATATTGAATACATTCACGTTCTTCAGGCCCAGGCTTTGGCTTCATTTCAACTTTTTAATATTCTCTCTCTCACTCATGTATATTAGTATAAACGTATAATCCGCCTGAGTGGCCGAGTAGGCAAGAGTCTCGACTAGTAACTAGCAACTCAATGGCCGTGGGTTCAAACCTCAAGTGCGGTAGAGTTTTTAATAAAGCCGAAAGCCTTTGATGGTAGTGCTTTAAGTCTTACAAGTTATTCTTTGGCTAAATTAATAATAATAATAATAATAATAACATAAATGTATAATATAGCGGACCTCCAAAAAAAAACAACCAAAATTGGCTTTTAATTAATTATAAATGCATATAACGTATATAATAAGTTTAAATGTAGATAATATATATATAATATACATATAATGTATATATATCTAATTAATAAAAAAACAACTTATAGAGGGCCACGGCACACCTTCGCTTTATACAGTTATTCGTATAACAACTTTTCATAATACGAACTTTTATGAGAAGTGGTTAAAAACAATTTGACTCGAGACGAAACGGGTCGCATTAGCGTCGCCTTGGGCCAACACATGTAAAAAAAATAAGACTGACATGGGGACTGACAAGCGTAGATGGTTCCAGGATCACTTTCAATGTAACAAAAAAATCGCGCTTTCTCAAGTCCTTCTAGATTTTGTATACAAAATTTTGTACACAAACTCAATATAGCCCCATACCAAAGGTAGCTTGTAGACAATAAAAACGATAAGTGGGTTGTCGACTATAAAAATGACAGTTTTCAGAATTTCTAAGATTATGTGGGTTACATTTATTTGTTTGACGTTTTAGATACCATTCAACTTCGATACCGGATTATATGCGGCACCTTTCAGATTTGTAGTTCGCTTTCAATCTCAATAGTATCCAAGGAGAATATCGGCTCCATTTTTCTCTCACCATAATTCAACAGCACGTTCTGTTTTAGTAGAATGACAATTAGAATTTCTGCTGAGGTTAAGTGATGCTCCTAAGGATCGCGTTTTTAGCCTCTATGGTATTTATATCATAAAACAAAAACCTTCATATAAAAATCCCAACTACAGTGCTTTGCGAATTATTGGGTAGTGTTTGTTAATTTCATTTCTGCGCAATATGAAATCTTTCTTACTTCTATTTCGGTTTTTCTTGCTCAAAAATCCATTATTGCTCGCTGCAATAAAGCTGGAAAGTCCGTCATATGACAGATCCTAGAATTAGTGAATATGTAAAATTGATCGATGATGGCTTTCTCCATAACTTCATTTTCAAGAGCTTCGTACCTACCATCGTCAAACAATGTTTACAAACCAATGGGTGGTGCACGAGTTCGAAACGAAAAATTGATATATTTATAAATATTTATATGTTAAACTCATGAACCGATCATAATACAGAACGCATTATCATCATTTCTGTACATCCACCTTTTAGTAAAGCGACTTGATTTTCTTAACACATATCACGGAAAGCTGCCATTTTTAAAAGGCGTTTTATGGTTACTGCGGTTAAATTGGTGACTTGCAGCAGGTAATGGTAGGTAGAGACTTCTTCTTGTATCCGTCCATCCACCCATACATTTCTTGTTTTTATTGGAATTCGCACTTTCGTACCTATACTTTTTTTTAAAGTTATAGTAGCCAGGCATTAGCTAGAAACGTAGTCCAGAAATGTAAAACGTGTTGTTGTAATCATGAAAATCGTCGTCGAAAACAACGTTTAAAAAAAGGCACTGTGTTGGTTTAAATGGATTCGAAAAGTGAAGATATCTCCACTGATCACAAACAAGCAATTTGACTAAGTCCAGTGGACGTGAAACTACGGTAATGAAAGTTTGCGGAAGTCAACGTTGTTGTATTAGAAGTTTTAATCCACGTGATATATTATCAAGATATTGTTCGTTCATATTACTGCACGTCCCAATCGATTTTAAAAACCGTGATTTTATTTAACTTCATCTGAGGGATTGAAGTTAATTTAAGTGTAATTGTTTATATGTCGGGAATCTGATTCCTAGATTTGCTTATTAATTGTGAGCAATTAAACGTGTACTAATACTACTTTCATAACTAGTAACGTATGTTCAAGAGCAGCCCCACACATAAATAATTGACTAGAGTTCCATACTTGGCCGTAAAGTCTTACAGAGGACCTGCATTGGAGCAGCTGCTGGCATATGTCTCGTCTCATGCAGTTTGCCTATGTCTCGTTACGCCATATTGATCTTCGTCGCTGCGTTGAACATGTCGTAGACTTTGCCGAATGCCTCGTTGACCTCTGGTGTTGGGAGCGTTGGGAGAGAGTTGACCAAGTATGTTGAGCTGAGGAGTAAGTTTCTTTCGTCTTTCCCTACTTGTTCGCCGTTAACTTCCTAGCAAACCTTGTCTTCTTCTTCGTCGGTTCCCTTCCCTCATCCGTGAGCAAGAGCTGACGCCGTTCCAATCTCACAGTCGAGAAGAGCACAATACTGGAGACTTCGATATTTGTGGAGCAGCATAGCGATTGGTTTATTGAACAATTTTAATTAAAAAAGATTCTTTTAAAAACATATTGAAAAAATCCCCAGACGATTTTACTTCGTCTAGGTTTATCAGGCCATAATTGCCTCCAAATTCGAACTGCGGCGGGTCCCTTTTATCGATTGTCCATGTATCTGTATCGTCTTGATATGCGGCGCTTTGCGATGCTTCACGGACAGGACTATGAAGCTGCTCACTCGATGAAGTTAATTTGCTGGAAGAGGTCGTTTTTCATTTTCAAAGTTGAGCTCGGTTTCACGTTTATCACTTCCTATTGAAAAAATGACGCTATCGTCCTCAGAGAACTCTTCTTCACGATCTATAATGCTGGAGTAAGGAGGTAAGTTATTTTCGCGATTTGCATTCAAAAATTTGAAATTATTTAGGTAGGTATACGATTCAAAAATTTGAAATTATGTTGGTAGGTATACGATGTAGTTACGTTAATAAGCCACTTTTTAAATATTTCCACTTAATTTGTTTTTTTGATAATACTAGTAGGAAGAGCCTTTTGCTCTCACGAAATCTATCTGACTGGTTTCATATATAAAAATTCCCATTATTTATTTATTATGCTATCTGAATATGGCCCACGCAAAATGCACAAACATCAGCACAATCATTCGTAATTGCGTCTGTTTATCGCCCTCATTAGAATGCAACTTTAAATTTGAAACTGTACAATCAGTAATTGATTTTGCCTGCTAATTCTCACTCTCCTTCTAAGCACGTCCAAATTTGCCTGGTGAATGGGTCATACTCAGGTAATTGCATATTACAATTTTTTGACCAATCGTACTCAACACACTCTCTGCACTATTCTCCACGGAGTGGTCACAACACAAATTCGTAAATATCACCCGACGCGTCGCCTGAGCTGCCAAATTCACAGTATACACACACTCTACGCGATTCTAGTGTAATTTTCTTTTTAATGCCAATATAAATAATCAATATTTTACTTTAACTTCAATAACTTAAATATAAGTTTGTTAGTTTGAAAAAGTTCACTAACTCGAGATATATTTACAGCATCCGGTAGATCAAACGCTTCAGATTGCCAGGAACACCCTTCGATATTAATGGATCCATCCAGTGAAATAGATATTTGCTTCCATTTGAGAGTCTAAATTTTGTGACAATTGAGAAAAAAAAAAACAAAAATTATATATGCTTCAAAAGCAAAGTGAAAGTAGAGACAAATGGATAGAAGGACATAATTATGATAATAAAATACAGACATTTGATAACTTGAAAACTATGCAAAATATTTATGTACGATTAACGAGAAAAAAGACTTGATCCAATAAGGATAAAGTTTAATGATTAGCACAAAAAGCTCAATTGTTTTTCTTTTTTATTTCTAGAAAAGATGTTATTACTTCTATGAATTCATTAATTAAGAATTTTCATTTTGTTTTAAATGTGGTTCTGAATTTTTATAAGTGTCGTGTATGTATTCATAAATTAATTTAAGTAAATACTGAAACGATTTATTAGTCACTAAATCACCCAAATCTGTACTGTTAAGAAATTCATCCATTGAAGGTAGAAAATCTTCGCAATCACCGTCTGAAATTAACAAGCAAAACTCATAATAATAACTCATAATAGCTAATAGGATATGAAGAAAACTAAAGCATTTACCGAACAGATGACACAATTCAATTAAAAATAAAAGAGTTTGTATATAATCAAGGGCGTTGTCGACATCATATGCAGTCAGTTATTGCGTAATTCAGCAGCCCACCACACTTTATGACGAGCTCGAAAGGATCACATAAATAGTTAAGCAATTCCAAGGCTTTGGTTAAAATGCGCATAATATTACGTATAAATGCGTATAAATTTACGAGAAATCTATCAGTGCAGCCATCTACCGAAAAAATAATGGATTTCTTTTTCCCCAAACTAATACTTATTAAAATTATATAGGCCGATTTGAGATTAAAAGTACGCATACGCATGTCGAAATTTATTCACATCCGAGAAAGGATCCACTTTAACAATAATATTTACTTCATCACGTATGCCGTGCATTGCACCAAACACTGGAATCCATCCAGAAAGAACCGTACCTTTGCCATGTGTAGCCTGTCTAAAAAACTCTAAGCAAAGAGACTTCAAACTAATATTTATTTTACCAATGGCATCATTGGCGGAGTAGGCAATGAGAAAACAAAGTCAGTCTGTATAGCATAAGTCAAACATCTTCTTTTCGGATCTTTCTCTTTTGTTAAATACGGTGATGAAATTCATAAGTGAAAAAATTGTACAAAAACACACAGATATTTGTAAAAAAATTTAAAACTAATTGAGGGTACACTACACAAAAATTAGTTGATCAAAATTTCAATCTGATTGAGGCACAAAGTAAGTGATAAGTTAAAACATGGAATTAAATAAAATATATATGAATATATTACTTGACGATTGATTAACTGACACTTAAAAACCGAATAAGCACACATTCCCTAAAGCCTATGTAATAAAATTTGAGGTATAAGTAGGAATTATCTAAATCTTCCAAAAAATAAATAATGTTGCTTGGAAAGGAATTAAAACGGATACGATAAAAACCGAAGACGATGATGTACATAGTTTTGTTTTTGAACTGTAATTTTTAGGACAACATAGGGTTTATTTACAATTCTTAGGAAGGTCCTCTTACAAATGATTTACAGTAATTTATATTTATAACGTTTTAATGCTCCTTCCGGTCTTGTTCTTTCGAATGTTACAAATTAATTCTCCTCACTCGCCTAGTTTTGCCTTCCGCAAATACTTTGCTTATACATCCTTCTACAAGCAAGTTAGCAATATTAAATTTTGATATTTTCATGCTAATCCCTTTCCACCAGTGAAATTTTCTGCGAATTGGTATTAAGCTTTCCAGCAGTCGCCAACTGAGTCGGCAAATCAAGCATAATGAATCCATCATATATAGGTTTTTATAATTTTGGAAATTAGTTCCTTAAAAAACCCTTTCATTGTCATGCAGACTCGTTTGTCAAGTGTGGCACTTTCGTAGCAATGTTTTATACAGTTCTCCACATGCTAGAGGAAGAATAGAGGCAGCGATATTTTTTAGGATATAAATGTACTGCGAAAAACATTTTATTTTCATAACCAAAATTTGTGGGTTTTTCCTCGTTATTCAGACATTATAAAAGTTAGAAGGCTGATAATTTCTACGTTTAGTTGACGAAACTCTCTACTCTGTACGTGCAAAAATGGAGGAAATCGGCCATGCTCGCACAAAGTTACATGTGATTATGATTATATATTTTAAGGCAAGCAAGACAGAATGTTTAAAATTGTTTTTTACATCCTTCCGATTTCAATTTTGCACATTCATTTGGAAAATAAAAATTGTCCGATCCAATTCGTTTCGTTCGGGTTCGTACGTAGCTCAAATTATGTCAAAATACCAAATTAAAAACATGTAGGAACATTATTGTCGGACAAGGCTGACTATTAAATACCCTGCACCACGTTGTCTAACACAATTCTTATGTTTCTTATAGAACACAAAAACAATATCTTGTTTCTATATAAAAGCGTATTAATAGGGAAGCGGGCCCAAAACGCAACTTAATGTAGTACAAGTTCGATCTTTACATAGGGCAGGATCCAGAAATTGGCATAAATGGTCTAAATTTTGTAGAGTTCATTTTTGCATGAAATTACTGTTATGAGTCAATTTTCATCACCACATATTAAAAGTCAGACTTTTCTGTTTGTCAAAGGGTGAATTTTCATAAACATCCGTATTCGAATAGGATCCAAAAAATAGGCCGAGATGGTCTAAATTTGGTACAGTTAGTATTTTTATGTCAAGTTACTAATATGACATAATTTTCATCGCAAGTGTTTAAAGTTATACCTTTTTGTCGTATGAACTTTAGTTTTCGCTATATGAGAGGCGGTTCAAAAATTGCCTAAGCCAGTTCAAAGTTTTCATATAAATTTAGAATGCCGAAATACTACTCCTTAGCCATTTTTGCTATGAAATCTTGAAAATTACAATTTTGTTCCATATAACGAACTTTCAGAATAGGGTGTTATACGGGAAGTGAGCAAAAAAGTGGACCGATCCAACTCATTTTCAATAACGTTCGTACTTGGGTCAAATAAGTCACGGTTCCAAATTTCATCAAAATATCTGAAGAATAACGACTTATAGCTTGAACACAAGTTTACATCAGACGGACAAACCGACAGACAGGCTTAGATCAATTCAAATATAGATTCTAAATCGATCGTTATAATAAAAGTTGGGTCCGTCTTAAGCCGTTTTGCGTGTTACAACGACCACACTAAGTTGACATATCCTGTACCATAAGTGGCGTAGGGTATAAAAAATTCATTGGTAGACAAGCTTGAAGCGATACCAAAAATGACTCTGAATGGATTAGTTTAGTACAAAGTTAAGTCCTTCGGAATGTTGCATACATCGGCAATTTAGTATGCTCAGTATGACGAGCGGTGTAGTATATAATTAAAGCCACCCTATATAATGAAGTATAAATGTTAATATTTTGCCACCAAAATAAATCAAGGATAGCATTAGGTGGAGTGATATAGGGACTTTATTGTCGCTTTTACTTGTTTATGTTTTTGCTACTTTTACTTGTTCTCGTGTATATTCAAACGTACGTACGTATATACAGTTAAAAGCATAGAAAGGTACATGATCACGTAATCATAAACGTTTGATACGGTGTGAAATCATCTCTATGAACTTTTAATACAGTGTTTTCCAGAATAAAATTGCTATTAAAATAACAACGGAACAACTTTTATTTTAAAAAGGCTTCGGCTTCTTTTGTTGTTACTTAAAAAAAACAAACGCTATCCCTCGACAAACTTAACTCAATTAACGTTAAAATCCTTACGTTATTTCTGTGTCTTTTAAGTTGGAAAGAGGCAAATTATTGGAAATTAACGCAGCATAGGTAAACTTAAAGCCCTACCTAATTTATTTACGTATGTTATTGTTAGCAAGTGAATATTTGGGAGCTATTTCCCATAGGCATTTGCAAAAGTCATTTTTGTCATTCGTTTAGCTTGCTTAATTAATTTTTTTCAGAAGTTTTTAATTATTTTTTATTCAAATATTTTTACATATGTAGCGGAAATTTTTATTTTTGGTTCATCTGCTAAACGTTTGTTGCGGAAACAGGAACGCATAAATAAATATGCTAATCGAACACTTTAATACGAGTAATCAGTCAATTCCAACTTATGAAAGGCATGAGAGTTTTGTGCAGGATATCGGTATAGTAAGTGAAGCAAAAATAAATACTTATGTACGGATAATCGGGTTACGCGCATATAATACGAAATTTTTTCTAGCCTGATTGCAATATGGTAATGACTTTGCCTCCCGACGAACGCTGCGCCTTCGTTACGGATACGGAATACTGTCAAGATGATATTTTTATCCTAGATTATACATATTTTTTCTATTGTAGCATAGACACCTCTAAAATCTTTGTGTTCCTCTTCGGAGAACTTGTTCTCATATGTGGAAGCTTTTTGTTGTTTCTTATACTAGGTTCCACTACGGACGGCTTGTAAGCGCAGGTCGAGCAAATACAGACGATCTAATGATATTTAAAAATATATGTTCCAACAGTTTTTGCCCATGTTTGAAGGTGTTATGCGATATTTTGGGTTTAAATGAGAATGTTGCTGGCGTTACACTGTTGGCGTTTGGCAATTGTGCGCCGGATATGATAACTGGTCTAACTGGTCTTGCTTCTCAAACTCGTATCATTTATACGGATGTTTTAGGTTCAGCCATGTTTGTGACATTTTTTGTGGGTGGTGTTATTATGTCCCTTGTGCCATTTGTCATACAGCCAACCACCTTTCTACGTGATACTTGTTTTCTATTATTTGACGTGGTTTTTCTACATTATTGCTTTAGTTCTGATCTTTCGGTATCACTAGCCGAAGCTATAGGTAAGTAGACGCTTTATTAGAAATTTTGCTGATGATTTTCTTCTCTTTTATAGGTATAACAAGCATATATCTTTTTTATATTTTCACCGTGGTCTTCGATCAGTACTTATCTAGAAAAAGAATTAAAGGTGAGTTCACCATTACAGGCGAATGTAAGAGAATTAGCAAAGAAACATAATTCGCCCACTGTTTAGTACGTTTAGGAGTTTTGGCGTTTTTTCTCCTGTGTTGTCTTCAAAGGAATTTATTTCACAATTTGGCTTGGAAGAATGTTTTTAGAGTCGCTTAAATGTTAAAAGGAAAATGTAAACAATTATTTTAAAGCTGCAGCTCTCAGGAATTAATTTAAGGTGAATGTAATTTTCTTTATAGACTGCTTTCACATTTGCGACGTCATGTGTCTCTTTCTTCCCTTTTTCCCTATTTTTTGGGGGTTTTTTAATGTTCGAACTTTCTCAGGGTTGGCCAAAAAGCCAGTACGTCGGTTATTAACTGGTTATAAGTTATGTTGCATTCGTCTCAAGCTTAGACTAAAGCTATAAAATACTGCCGTTTATAAATTAAGTGCAGAAATACGTAGTAAAGAATCCGGGAGATTTATAAATATTTAGAATTTCTACGAATTATGTTAGTTGAATTGGCCTTCCTTTTGTCGCTTTATCCTTTTTTGAGAATCGGAATCTAACCCAAGAGAGAGCGTTATTTTAAATGTATGCTCATCGTGTCTCCGCCTCCAAGTTGTTTGCCGTTTCATTAATTATTGCTTTTCTTTTTTCAGAACAACTTCGGAGGAATACTGAGTGTAAGTAAAAACCGTTACGAGAAAGTTTATTTTAAATATTAAAATCACTCTTTATTTGTTTATGATGTAATTAGTTGTATCATCAATTCATCTGTTGCTATCTCAAGCCGAAGAAGAAGAACAGGAGGAGTTGCCACCGGAAGAAGAAGAAGAAGATGTAACGGGAGAACTATTTCGACAATTGTTTTACAGTCTTAACCCTATAGATGTAACTGATTGGTTAGAGTCTGGTCGGATGGGGAAAACCGTCATGCTGATGAAGGCACCTGTTTTGGTGTTTTTGAAAGCGGTTATACCTGTAGTAGATTATGAAATTGACGGTAATGGTTGGTCGAAACTACTAAATTGTATTCAAATAGTTTTGCTACCGCTGCTTTTAATTTACGCAATAGGTACAAATTGAAAGTAATTTGAAAAAGTATTATTGTTTAAAATCATTTCTTATTTCAGTGGAAAGTGGAACCTTAGTTAGTGGTGTTCTATATGGTGTGGCTGCTTTCACTACCATCCCACTTGCTGTATATGTTTTTAAACATACTACTGTTAACGAGGTGCCCAAATATCATCGGGTAGCGTTGTATTATTAAGGTTTCCTTCAGGCATGTTTTTAATTTAAATCGTTTTTGCTTGTGGTAATTATAGTTTCTAGCGGCTTACGCGGGAATTGGATCGATGTTTATGATATATAACTGCGCTGCTGAAATTGTAAGCATTTTAGGCGTTTTGGGCATTACCACTCACCGTAGCAGCTCTTTTCTCGGTTGTACTTTGTTAGCTTGGGGTAATAGCGTCGGAGACTTGGTGGCTAACATATCATTATCTCGTAACGGTTATGAGAAAATGGGGTTTGCTGCTTGTTTTGGCGGACCTTTGTTCAGTGAGTATAATCGCTGTTAAAGACAGATTTATTCCTCTGATACAAACATCTTCGGCGGTAAGAAGACTGGACTTTACTAATTGTAATGAAAGATTTAATTAGTCAAAGCCTTAATAAAAAGCAAATTGAGTATTGAAACCTTCACAAAAACCTTTCCAAGTTACGCACTCATACATGGTGTGTATAATCTGTTAGTTTGCACCGTGATTTTACTGTTTGGGAAACAGAAAATCCCATTAAAGCCAATACATATACATATTTTATACTTTAGAGTTATGTCCGTTTATCGATTCTCCACGAACGGGAACCCTAATCCAAATTTTTTTTTCTCTTGCCCTCAGGTTAAGTTCGGAAATTCGCTAATTTTCGCGATTGGTCCACCAATAGTTGGTAAGGTTTGTTATATGAGATGTTTATGATATGATTTGCTATTTATATGACGAGTTGACGCTTCGTTTTGAGAATTAATATCCGGTCGAATGAGAACTTCCTTATTTTTTTAGATAGTACTTTATTTGTCAGCGACAATAACATTCGTTATGGATTTATCCTATTTCGCCTTTCTCACTCTCTAGCTAGCTTATTCGGAATTGGAATTGCCATGATGTATAGTGCTGGTACTAGCCCTGATTATGCAACCGATAAAATGGTACGTTTTTACAATTAATTTTCTAGCGTTACACCCATTGCAACAGATGCATGTTAAGTGCTGGCAATGGATAGAAAGATGTGCTAAAGGCAGAACTTGTCCAAGAGAGGGGAGAAATAGACCGAACATAATTTTTCTTTGACTTTTCTTTCTTAACTAATTTTTTGGATTTGTTTGTAAATGGAATTTTTCAAAGAAAGTTGGTGTAGGAGCGATGGGAGAGACGCTGAACACTTTTATGGTCATCATGTTGTCACTGTTAATATGTGCTGGCTTTTTCACAAATTTCATATGTCGTCGAAGTATGGGCCTGTTTATGATATCATCCTATCTTATTTTCGTTATTTTTTCTATATTAATGGAATTTCAAGTGATACATCCATTCGGCAGCGAGCATCGTTTTCAACCACCGCCAGAAAGTATTGGTTAACCACAAAGGAATGAAAAACAAAAATGATGATCCATTTGTCGATTGGTTTATCTTAGTTTTACTGGTTTAATTATTTCAAAATACTTTTATAAATCATAATTTAGATGAATCTGAAAACTGTACAAGAAATTATGCTCATCTTTTACAATATAACGTCTTATTAATATATCATTACGTAATTACCTTTTGGTTTTGCGCTCAAACCTCGAAATTTCTTTCATTTGATGGGGAATTAAATGAGAAATCAAACCTATGTGTACTTGTAATTGTGTTTTATCATCAGTATTTGCGCTTACGCTCAACTTCTTAAGGCAGGTTAGGGCCTGCTGTGTAGTGGAAATATGTCTATTTGGCTCCAAAGATATTGTCGTCTTACTCTAAGAGCAATATGACTAAGTGAAAAAACAAGACAAAACAAGTAAGAACATTACAGATGGACAAGTGCAATCGTTAAATTCTCCGCAATAATTCATCTAGTACAATTATTCGCTCGTTTTCGTAACAGTATATCAAACCTGTCATGCGAAGACATACTTTCGATAAAAACCCGCGTGTTGGAGAACACCCAAAATATTACGTAATCTAATCCGTACTTAGCAAGCTTAACTTACTTTCTAAAAATTCTATTAATTTTGTTAGTTTCCGTCACAGAAAAGTAAAAATTATATTCTATCCTCTAAATATGTTAGGGTCTAAAAAGTAGGCCTAGGTGATTGAAATTCCCAACTGTCTATTTCTTTGGTTATTTTGCTACTAAGGAAGAATTTTGATCATAAAATATATTAAAAGAAATCCTTTCTGAAAGGTACACTACGCATGAGAAATCTTATAAGGAGTCGAGCCCAAAAAATATGCGGATGTGGTTCAAATTGGATTCATTTAATTTTTGTCCCAAATTACAAATAATATCATGGACGTGGTACAAATTCGATAAGGTTGATTTCTATGTCAATTTGCTATAGTAAACTAACTTTCGCCACGAAATATTGATAACTAGACTTTCTCACCATGCAAAGATTCAGTTTTCGTAGAAACAGTTTTATGAGAGGGAGTTCAAGAAATTTCCCAGTCCAACCAAATTTTTTATATCAATTTAGAACGCAGCCACAACAGCAATAGAAGGCGCAATGAGCAAATACCCTCCGTATTTATTTGGGCAACTACTACAGAAACATTAAATTAAATTATATGATTCTATCATACTGGTTCTGGAATTGGAACAACGCCACGCAACCAATGGCATTTTTACGCAAATAGTGAGAAACAGCAACGAATGATTTAAGTAGAATAGAGGAATAGAAACTATAACCAAACTCTTATTTCAATAGAAATATTATAATAGGAATAAAACCTACATACGAACAATTATGAAACTACTCCAGATCGCCATCACAACAAATGGAAAATTGGAAACACATTTCCTTTTCGAATTACTCCTCTTAAATAAATTATGAAACGTGCAGTGGTAAGGACGTAGAGCTAACGGTTCCAACTGAGGAAAATCCCTTAACATCAAGAGAATATACGTTATAGCAAGAACACAATACAAATAGTGTGCCCACTTAATATAAGAGGGAACAAAGAGGAGTAATGCTGAGTAAAGAAATGCGGAAGAGTTTTTTCGTTAGTAGCTGCAATTACCGCATTTAACTATCAGAAACACAATCGGATAAAATATTATACCGCAAAACCAATCGAACGCTACGAAGCGCTAAAAAGAAACCTAACGACAAATCATTTCTGTTCTCGAAATCTGCAAGGGGATAACAAAACTTACTTTTACTCAAAAAACTACAGATTCACACATTCTCGTCTGGATGAAATTGATAGCCGAGTTTATAAGCTTTTCAACGATAATATAATAAAACCGTCCATAAATTCCAGTTCATATAATGCACTTTTTCTTGTAGTATCAAAACAAACTCATTAAAAAAAAGGTAATGATTGATTTGAAAGAATTAAAAAAGAAAGCCTCAATGAAAAATTTCCTTTCCCTGGGTTAAAAAAGATTTAAAATTGCTTTCAAAGTATGTTGCCATCCGTATTGAGTCGCTTAGAATCACTAGCATTCTCTATATTATGGTGTTCATGGATGTAGTATTAAGAATCCTAATGAAGGCTTACAAAGAGTTTTTCACCCATTCGAAACTTGCGGCCTAATATTGAATCCATGCGTTTTCAATGCTGTAGTTTATGGTAAGCTGGAGTTCTGAAAGAACTCGTCAAAATAGGGGGCAGTCAAAAAACTTATGCACCAACCTAAAGAAGATGTGTCTATGTGTATACTAAATGTCCTAAAAATCGCTAAAATTAAGATATCGTTCTAAAATTAGGAAAAGCATTGAAAGATTTGCTGATTAGTTCTTGACTTGTAAACTCGTAGTGGACTTGCTTTCTGAGCAGTACGTGTTTTCTTTTCGTCTGCGTTTTTTTGATTGCTTCGATTTTTTCGTGTGTTAAGCTCGCCTCTTTTCAATGTTTTCGCTAAACTGGTTATCGCGAATACCGTATGTGCTTTTGTTTGCTATATATAATAAAATAAAAAAAAAAAACAAAAAAAAAATATATATAAAAAAATTTAAAACAATTGACATTTTCGATTATTAGTTCCCAATCTTTTCCAGTTCTCCAAATTGCTAAAAAAAGGCATAATGGCCCCGGGGCCGCCAGATAGAAACTTAAATAGGTTTCATCTATTAGCGGGCAAATCTCCGCAAAGAAAAAAAATTAATAATTCCGACTTTCTGGTGTTGTCAATCAGTAACATCACTCCTATTGACAAAAAATATGTTGTTATTTATTTTACTGATGCTAGCCAAACAATTCCACAATTCAGTACTTTGGCCAATATATATAGACTCTATCTCGATTCTACGCGATTTACTTGTCCCCCCTGGGAGCCCACGCGCAATGGAATGACTCATAAAGTCGAAATCATTAACAAATTTATGTCCAATTTCCGCTAAACTACATGACAAACTTAACTCAGTTAGAGGCGTAATTTATGACCCTTGCTTAAAACGTGTGCTGGAAGACGAAATAGTTCGCGAATAAATTTACTAAATTAAATGACGACGGAAAAACTCGCTCTCCTATAGGAAGGATAATTATGACCTTTGATCGATATCGGTTACCGCAAGCAGTTGATGTGGAAGTCTACATTCAACTCCACATGAGATGCAAAAACTGCGAACGACTGGGTCACACGGCGAAAAGGTGCAACAGTGCTTCATCTTGTGCAAACTGCCGTCTTCCTCCACATGCTAAAAGCTGTACGCGTAGTTTCCGCATAAATTCCAGCGTAGTTTCCGCATAATCAGCACTGGGCGTTACTCAAAAAATATCCACGTTTTATACAAATGCGTGAAATTCTATAGATCAAAACAGAAAATTACTGTAGAAAGGGTGGAGCGCGACGCAAGTACGGTTACTTCCCGTATCCAACTGGAACCCAAAGAAATAGGAAAATAATTATCTCTACGCTGCTGTCGTCTCGCAAATCGAGCCTAATAAGCCCTTAACTCCAACACCTTCCAATGAAAAACCTGTTCTACCATCAACCAAAAATCATATTGCGAAACCAGATCCATCATTGGCCAAAGATAAAATTGGAAAAATCAAAGTAAAGCAGATATTGATAAAATTAAAACAACAACACGCATCCTAAAGTCTAATAAACTAAACTCCCCGGAGTCACCTGCTCTCAACTCTAGTCATCAAATTACAAGCTGTAATGCCAATCTTTCATCCTTCAATCAACCTTCGATTTCAAATTATTCACGTGCGCCCACTCGTTGCACTTCAAATGTACGCAACCACCTAAATGCAAATTATTCTGTCGGTAAGAACAAATTATTTACGCAAAATTCATATAGCGACTTATTCGACGGCGACGCTGACATGTCAACTTAACCCACATACCACTCCGTTTCCATATCACTACAATTAAATAAAGTTTTTAAAATTCTATAATGGAACATCAAGGAACTTATTAATAATTTTGATGAACTCCGTACACTCATAAGTGATTTTAATCCATCCTTTATACCCCTTCAAGAGACCCATTGTAGAAGTTCTTTTAATCGCATTCCACCCAAATCATATACAGGCTACTTCACGAATGCCGATCAAAATTCAAATTCCAACAAAAAAAAAAAAAAAAAAAAATATATATATATATAATATATATATAAAATCAAATATACGTCACAAACATATAAATTTAAGCACATACATACAAGCCGTAGCGATACAAATAATGTTAAACATAAAATTTGCAGTGCTTTCGCTTTATATCCCACCTTCGCAGCAAGAAGTCTGTTTATCTTTTCCCCCCATCAATTATATGCGGCGACTTTGATAGCTGGAATACCGTCTGGGGCACAACAGTGAACAACAGTCATGGTATTGTTTTAGAAAAGGCCTTCATTCAAAGCAATCTTTACATATTAAAGGAAGGAAAACCAACGCACTTTTCAACTTATCACACCTTTCCACATATTGATTTAACATGTTGCTCTCCGTCACATCTTCCTTTGGTCTATCTTATGGTCTATTTCTGATGATCTACATAATAGCGATCCCTTTCCAATCATAATCGATCTTAACCTTTCAAATTCCTATGTTACTTCAGCAAAACAAGCCAAATTGCTTAATATAAAAAGGATTGGATTAATTACTCGAGACAGGCCGAGCCATTTCTGAATTCAAAGCCATTTTACGGGAACTGCAAGCACGATGCTGCTGTTGCGTCTAAAGCGATTCGCACGGCTGCTCATCTCCCTATTCCTCAATCCAACAGCTTTTTTAACCGAGCCAGGCTTCCTAGGTGGAACAATACGCTTTCGTTACTGAGGAACAGGACCAAATTGCGAATGAACCCCTAAGCAATCGCAAACATGCATAAGCTTGGCAACCGATAATAGTTAAAAACAATTCATTTTCAACTCATCGTGACATTTTAAGGTTAAGAGCTAGTTTAAGTACGACATAGGTAAGTTATGCGCATTAAGCAATGTTACTTTATTGGACTTTAAAGAGTCCGATAATGAGAATAAGCGATAAACATCATTTAGGTTCTTGCAAACAATTCTGAGCGGGTTAAACAGCTCATAATTATATATACATTGACTAAGCTTAACCAAGGTAAAGTGACTAGAAAAGCGGTTGGGGACACTAAAGCTTATTTCACCAAGTAATGCAGGCGAGTTAATAGTACCATTTATTACTTTGATTACGAAGGAATCGCCAAGAACAATCCTACGTTTCTCAAGAGACGGTAAGGAGAGCAGAAGCAATCTATTTTCATAGGGAGAAAGAGAGGCAATCATATCCCAACCCAAATTCCTAAGCGCAACAGCAAGAATCGCTTTTGAACAGATTCAATTGAATCTACATAGCACCTATATGCAGGAGACCACACAACAGAGGCATATTCGAGTATAGGTCTAACCAAACACATGTACAGCCTTTTCGTAACGTAAGGATGATCTAGCTCTTTGGAGCACCTCTTCATAAAACCAAGTGCGGACCTACCTTTGCTTAACGAGAGCTCAATGTGCAAGTTAAAACGTAATCTATAGTCAAATAGAACGCCTAAATCTGTGAACGTATCGACGTCCTCCGCTTTATGCGAATCAATGAAATACTGAGTAATGAATGACTTTCTTCTTGAGAAAGAAAGCTTCTTACATTTATTTAGATTTAGAAGATTCAAAGAGCACCATGCAAACAAATTATTTAAGTCACTTTGGAGCTGATGTGATTGCGATTCAACAGAAAAGGAAGAAAACAGTTTTATCATCAACGTACATTAAGATCTGACTGGAATTAATCACCGATGGGAGATCATTAATGTGTAAACTAAATAAAATGGGATCTAAGCGGCTGCCTTGAGGTACGCCAGACGTCACGGGGAATTCATCCGAGGTGATGAAGTTAAGCAGAACCCTGAAGGATTGATTTTGCAGATGAGAGCTTATCCATTTCACTAAATAGAAAGGGAAGCCAGAGGCTTGGAGTTTAAAGATAAGTAAGTTATGGTTAACCAAATCAAACGCTTTGCTTAAAGCAGTGTATATAACATCTGTGCGAGAGCCACTAGAAAAAGGTTTGAAAACATGACAAGTAAACTCTAACAAATTGGTGACTATTTCCGAACGCTATGCTACTGTGTAGATGTATACGAATTGATGGCAAAGGCCAAATGCAGAGTCACAATTCACTCAAACAGCTTAGGCAAGACAGTCAACTTAGGTAGGCCACTGTAGTCCTCAACGAGTTGTCTACTTCCACTTTTGTGAATAGGAATAAGGAAAGTAGATTTAAGTGAACATGATTGAATTCCATCAGGTTCAGACGCACAACTATATTTTAGAGAGCTCAACCCTTTAAAAACGTCATTTTCAGAAATAACCAAATTGGGAATTGAAACCAAATTAGTTATAGGATACGAGTAGTTTGCGGATAAATCGGACTTAGCAGTCGAAAAGTTTCGACGGAGGTACTCAGCAAACAAATTTGAGATTTCAAAATCATCGGTTTTTTTTATTCTTAAAATATTTAATTGTCTTATTAAACCACGGGGGACACCTGTTTCGAGGTCGGGACTGCTTGACCGGAACAGATGCAGAAACAGCTAGATTTAATATATTGTAGAACGATGACAGTAAGCTATCAATACTTCCCACTGAGAAATCAAGCATAATATGTGAAAGATGAGATTTTAGCATTGAAACATAGATTTTATGGAAATCATAAAATTTATTTGAAAAAGTTGAATTTGGAACGTTACAGAAGTTCAACGAACGATCGTGCTTGCAATGAAAGTAAATACCCAATGCTGGATGACAAGGATCCTCAGGTAAACTAAAAGGAAGACAACGATCAACAAAAATCTCAAGAAAATTGGCAAAGCAAAGATAAAAGAGTCTACCATTGCAATTAGGGGTACCGTTGTATTGAACTAAATTATGATCGGATAATTCATTAAAGAACACAACAGCTCTATCAGATGTTGAAGAGGAATCAAATAGCCAGAACTATCACTGTAATATCAAGTGACTTGAGGCAAACTGAAGTTACCCAACGCAATGACTATATCGGTAGGTTTAGATTGCTAGGCCACTTCACAAATGTGGGCGGCCTATTTCTTATATACGGAGATATCCGAATTTGGGGGAATATATGAGCAGGTTACATGTAAGTGTTTATTAGGAAATTTCACTCGAGTGGCTATAAATTCAACGCCGGGAGCAGTGGGAAATTCAATTGAATAGGAGTAGACTGCTGCAGATATGGCAATTAAAACACCACCACCATTGCAATACAATCGATCATTTCTGAAAACCTGAAACGAATTATTGAAAAGTTCCGACGAAGGTAGATCAGGCTTTAACCAAGTTTCAGTAAAGGCCAACCAGGAAAACTCCGTGCTCACTGACTTTAGGAAAATAGAACGAATTTTTGAATTTAGGCCCCTAACATTTTGATATATGAGCGCTAACGAGCCTGAAGAAATATTTAGTTTTTTGAAAGGGAAAGGGCTACTGCATTAGTACTACGGGGTCGATCATGTGGGATAAATTCCGTAATTAAGGATCCAACTGGCCACTGTAGTTTATCATGTCCAGTGAAAACAACAAAAGATGCTTTTGAAGAAAAAAAAAAAAACAACAAAAAACTAAAAGATTGTACGAAACAAATTTTCAGCAAATTAAAGCAAACTTCCTACTTTTGTTGCCCCTGTAAATATAGACCGAAAGCCAAACAAACTGCAAACAAAGATTAATAGTAAAAAGAGAGACTTTTCTCAAGAGCTCTAACTGTTGATTGCAAGAAACCAAAATGAATTTTTCACATAAAAGATTAATATATCTTATAAGTTAAATTACAGACTTTATTCTTTTAAAGAATTTTTATGCTTTAGACAGGAATAAAGCCAAAAAGCTAAGAAATACACTAAGAATTTGAAATATTTTTTGCACAGAATTAAAGCGCGACTATAACACGCACGCAGAGTTGCCAAACTGTTCAAAAATCTATTTAAGACAAGTACTACGAAAAGTAAATCTGCCTTCAATTATTCTTACGTCGTTATGACGATATCATTCTTCACAATTTCGAAGGTATCGCCGAACGTGGACTCGTTGGGAGTGAAACTAAATTTTATCTAATCTAACGTTTATATTTGTTAGGAATTATGACTATGTTAGTTATAATGACTATGGATAATTAATATGAATGTGTTGAAGTTCGCATAATCTTTTGTTTGCTCATAGTCTACTGGTTTCTTGATAATTTTACATAGTTTGTTACATTTTGGAAAAATTTATATATTTCGTGTTTTCTGTGTCTTTTCTGTGTTTTCTTGATAAATTTGAATAAAAATTTGCGTCTCTTCTATGAATTTACGCGGTTTCTGTGATTTGCGTTAGAGCAGACAGTTCCACTATTAGTTCGATATGCATTAAATCATTCATGTAATAGTGACCCATTTTATTCTTATTGACGGAGAATGGCAAATGATATTCCTGTTGTAATTACAGTTTGGTTATAGTGTCTATTCCTTGTATGGTTTTGACGGGCTTTCTGCGTGTGCTTGTAATACTATCGCTCCACCATAATCCCTTGTTCACCCTCAAGCGTTATTTTTTTATTCTAAGCATTCATTATATTATTAGCCTGAGCATTCTTTTCATTGCCTTAACATAAGCCTTTTCATTTTACTAGCGTAAACATTACTATTTTTCATAACATAAGCATTTTCTCATACGTCATTTGCTCATTTTGTCAAGGTAAGCATATCATTAAACTAATGGTGCTGTATAAGAACGAGATCGACAATAAACATCAAGCCATTTGATCCATTTTGATTCAACGATCAAGAGAACTTTTATCTTGTCTTCTAAATACAAAGCCATCCGCGATTTTTTTTCGCGAAACCAAATTTGTCGTTTGCGTAAATCGCAAAACTTTAAGGCACCAAATTGAAAGTAGAAATATTCAGGAAATATCCCTTTCACACATGCTGATACTTGCAAAATTATTCATTGCTGTTTCGCCTTATCTCCGTAATAAAGCTTTCAGGTGTGCGAAAATTGCTCCTTCTCATTATATAAAGATTCAGCTAACGTAAGAATGGCTCTATGAAAGTGGGCTCTAAAAGTTGTCCAGGCGAACCAAATTCTTTTATTCGAATGCAAAATGTCGAAATACTGTTACTTAGCGACTTTTGTCGAGAAATTTTGAAAATTGTACTCATTTTCTATATAACGACGTATCAAAATAAAGGAATGGTCGAACAGTAATTCGATCCGAAACATTTTCAATGGGGTCAAAACACGTCAACGTATCAAATGTCATCGAAATATCTCAAAAATTGCGACACAAGGAAAAAATAGGCAAAAATGAGATTGGCGGATGATCCGGACGCGTTAAGAAAATGAATTTGAGTGTACCTTATACCACTTGTAAAAATGGGCTAATTTAAGAATATCTCTGCTTTGTCAAATCTATTCAATCTTAATTTATTAAATTTTGTATTAAATGTGTATTGTCAATCTCTACTTTAAAAAGTTTCAGCTCTTTTGAAATAACATTGAGTAGGCCCTCGTATGACGGTTGACTTTTCTTTTTTATAGAGTAGACAAAAATAAACTTACGATCCTTTAATTGTTTCGCAAGGTAACTTTTAGTTTCGGACTTAACATGGTGACCAATAGCGGGCCGTACATTTCAGAAATGGTCTTTAAAGCTTATTAATATGTTAGAACCACTTGAATCGGAACCACTAATTCGCCCGGCAGACAAAAGCTTTGACTTCACAACATTTCAGCAGTTGTTGCTGATAAATCGTCTATAGATAGATAAAAATAAATCTCAAACTCATCCAACCAGTTGGTCGTATTACCCCTAGAGGTAATAATTGCTTTCAATTGCCAGTGGAAACGTTCCACCATACCATTAGCTTGTGGATGATACGGCGAAGTGGCAATTTAGCGACTTCCCAATAATTGCGTCAAGTATGTGAAAAGTTTCAAAGTGAACTGTGTTCCCTAATTACTCGTTATCATAAAAGGAACACCAAAACGCGAAATATAATTATTAAGGAAAGCTGACGCGTCTTTATCGGCACTAACATCTCTCAAAGCAAAAGCCTCAGGCTCAAAATATAACGACAACCTTTCGATGATGGCAATGGTCACACTAAATCCATATAAATATGTTCAAATCGTGCTCTGGGGATAGGAACTTGCAAGACAGGAGATTTTGTATGTCGCAGAATCTAAGATATCTGACACTGAAGACAATGCTTGGACCAGGTGTTGAGTTCTTTACTGAGACCTGGGCAAAAATACCTTGCTGTAATGAGTCGTCTTGTTGCTCTAGTGCGGAATATATCATCATGCATACATATTGAAACTATGGGTCTGCAACAAAATAAATGTTAAGATATGTAACTGTTAGTCCCCAATTAATGAGAATTGTTCAATAGACGAATCGTAACGTGTTAATAAAGAAGCGAGCTTGTTAAGCCTATATATATAGGGCATGTAGCTCGTCATCTGTATGCCTATGTATGAAATAATGAAATATTTTAGAATGTGTTCTACAAGTAGCCGTTTCGGTCCATGATCTCGTGCATGACACAATAGGTATAACATAGAAGGCAGTTAGGTATATTCCTATGCGTGTAAAGTAAACCGCCACAAATTTAATGTACAAACCTTGGCATGTGACGAAAGTATTAATATGCAAGTATATCATTTTGAATATAGGAAGCATGAGAATGTTAACAAATGTAAATCTAGAGAATGCGAGATCATTAGGAATGTGTTCATACGTATAATATATCGGAATGTGTGCCAGTTAAACCGAAAAACATCTCATGTACCATCCCTAGCATAAAATAGCGAATTCAAAAGAAAACATATGAAATTGTTTAAAAATCAAAGGTCGGCACAAAGGTAGGCACAAATACGTCAAAGTTTTTCAAAGTGGCAACCAATTGGGAAATGTTGCGTCGTCCACACTCGCAGGTATTATCCCGGCTACCTCAAACGCCACAATGCCCACTCTAATAATTACCTCAGCCGCACACATGTTGGGTAATCAAATTGATCCGAACTGCAATGTTGCACAAAAGCTTAGCGAGCAACTTAGGAAATACAAGATCATAGTGTTTACATGCCCGAGTTATTAACGCCGCAATATGTGGGAGTGCTGTTCCCCGGTAAATTGGTAAGTTTAAGCAAGCAAGCAAGTAAGTTGTAAACAGAGATAGAGTAGTAAATAATTATTTTAACGTAATACATCAATGCCAGCGGCACCAATATTACCAGTCTCAGCATTACCAGTGGCAGCAACCGGTCCTGAACCTGGTCCCTTAGCCACTATGTTTGGCAGCAGTGCTAACGGAAATTTATCTAGCCCACAAAGTCTCGAATAATTATTAGAATGTCAATGGGAACACGGTTCACAATTTCTCATGGAACAGGCTTAACATTTCGATAGTAAATCAAAACTTCACTTATAACATTAGTTGTGTTACATCTAAAGCAGGGTGGATAACCAGTGTCGACAAATTTTAAATCGAAATGGCAGTGTTTTTTAACACCTTTTGTTTATTTTTATTACATAACGCATCTGTTGACACCTCTTAGCTAAATTACTCACACCCATACATAGTATGTCTCGTATTGTTCTTCAAGCTTTTAGATCTAATAATGTCCCCGGGGAGCATCTAAAATTAGGCCGAATACAGTTTGTCAATGTTTGCTATAGAGAAAGGCGAGGGTGATGTCTCATCAAAGATATATTCTCTCGATCAACAAACCAAACCCGCCTGCAATACCGAAATTGGCCTTATATGCTTTTAACTTTACTCCCTACTTCGAACATGAATGCAAATCGTTTTTAGCAATGACATCAGAAACTAAGCGACTTTTCGCAAATAGCTTCCGTTGCTTAATTGGGTTTTTTTTAAAGTGGTTGACTCATCGAGACGGCTTTTTATTGAACATGACTAACCAAAGAAATCTTCCAAAAATCAAACGAATAAAAATGAAAATTTAATGCCTCATGACATTATACATGTCTGCCTGCTCAACAAAAGGTTTAATATGAATTGGTTTTCTCCTTTCGTTTCGATTGCACCACCTAAAAGTATGCAATAAGAAGTCATTTGACGGAATATAATCGACTATTTGTATGTCTTACGTTATGCAACCTATAACAAAAAGGAAGAAGAACAAGCAACCTGCACCAAAAAAGAAGAACAACAAGCAACCTGCTCCAAAAAGGAACAAGAACAAGCAACCTGCTCCAAAAAGGAACAAGAACCTACACCAAAAATTTATAAAAAAAATTCATTCGGTTTTCGTTGCAACAAAACCTACACCAAAAATTTATAAGGAGCCTGTCCTATGGTCTACTTAAATCGATGCTGAAACGGTTTGAATAATATAATAAAAAAAGTAAATCTCTTCTCTCTTCCTGATGTTCAGCAACGACCTCCTGTGCATAACGGTAAACTCTCCTTGTGTCATTCGCTTCCCTTTAGTAATAGACCATTCAATTACGAGATACAGAACAAACGCTGCATGGTGAATGACACACGAAGTCGATACCTGATATAATCATTTGAACAAGGCCGTGTAAATGGGGTAAACTTTAATGCCACCAAGAGCCAAAACTGTCTCTTCACGCACAGGAAAAGGGATGAACAACCCCTCTCTTTTGGTGTTGTCCGTGTAGAAGGATCGGAAAACTTTGATGTTCTGGACCATATCCCATGTAAAGACTTGTTATAAAAAGCGATTACCTGAATAACTTATTATACGAGGATGTAGGATGGGCCATGGCCCACTTTAATACTTTTGCTAGATTATTGAATATATATTGAATTTTTCTTTTTCTCATGTGTGTACACAGTTGCTTCATTACTTTCGTGTTTACACGAGCACATGGCCATTTTAATATCACGACGCGATCATCTGTTAGCAGTAGTTTTGTGCACCAGAAATTCGTACATGGCTAAACGGTATCCAGTGTAACTGTTTATTTATCAAGCAAAAATTATTTCTTATGAAGATAAAATAGGAGAGACTGGACGTGATGGCGAAAATGCTTATGAAAATTTGGTATGAAGAAAATTTACATTGTAATTACATATAAGTTTTTGTAATTATTTGTTTATTATCCGCCTGAGTAGCCGGCGAGGAATCTCAACTAGCAATTTTTTTGGTCGTATAATAAACTTTTTTGGTCGTATAATAAATTTTTCTGGTCGTATAATAAATTTTTT
>NW_023998581.1:1189546-1193599 GCF_014805625.2 Glossina fuscipes | reverse complement strand
TTTTTGGTCGTATAATAAATTTTTCTGGTCGTATAATAAATTTTTTGTGTAAGTTAAACTGTAAAAATAAATACAAGTTAATAATTTTAAGTTATAAGAATACCATCACAGGTCTGGAAAAGTTGTTAATTAACTAATTAACTTTCTTCCCTAAAACTCTTACAACTCTTATAAATAATGACTACTATTTGTTTTAACACTTTTAATATTATTCTTCATTTCTTATGTCTTCAATAATTTAAAGAAAAAAAATCTAACCAAACGGCATAAGCTGGTTCATCTGACCATAATAATAATGTCATATATTATTAAAAATACGATTACAAGAAATAATTTAATTTTTCAATCTCCTATTTTATATTCATATATTCTTTTCTATAACAAATTACTAAAGAAGTAATTCTTAATACAAAATAACCTTATTGCTTATGCAAACTCTCGGTTTTGCTTTGGTTTGCATATATATGGACTTTTGAGTCTACTTTTGATTTGTGAACAATTTCATATGTTTTCGTTTGAATTCAGTTCGCTATTTTGTATCTACTTTTGTGTCTACTTTTGAGTCTACCTTTGATTTGTAAACAATTTCATATGTTTTCTTTTCAATTTAGTTCACTATTTTGTGTCTACTTCTGCGTCTACTTTTGAGAGTCTATCCGCCTGAGTGGCCGAGTAGGCAAGAGTCTCGACAGCAAGTCAATGGTCGTGGGTTCGAATCTCAAGTGCGGTAGAGTTTTTAATAAAAGCCGATAGCGTTAGATGCTAGTGCTTTTAAGAGTTTAGTCTTAGAATTTATTTCTGTGGCGAAATTAATAATAATAATAATATTTGTTATACGAAGCAAAAGATTTTTTTATGTTTTGATATTTGTATATTCCTTGTTTGTCAAAAAACTAGGTAATTGGCCTGCACGAACCAGCATATCAGTCGGAACTTTACGTTGATTCTTAAAGTGTTCTTCCTCTCTCAAACATTATTTATAGCCAGTCGTATTCGCGTAAAAAGGAGGACATTTTTTCTTCTTAAGAACAATTTTATCGCCGAGAACATATCTATCACTTCGTCCTTTTCGATGTCTTTTTATTTCCTGCAAACTGCTAAATTCTCAGCCGATTTAATCTCGCCAAGCTGTCGCGTGAGCGTTTAAACGCCGACAATCACAAAAATAGCAATAGACAGTTAAAAAATGGCATATGCGTTGTTTATACCGACAGATTTATTTCGGAAGTGAGGAAGATCAACTTCAAACCATGTTGCTAATAGAAAAAAACTGCTCTGCGTATATGATCCAACGATCAGGCATAATTATTTTTAAACTTAACTACATTTTATTTTAACACACATTGCCCAACTATATCCACGTTATTACAACACACGCAAAGCTGGTATTAGCGCAAACATCAATAACGTGAGTGTGATTGACAAACACCAAATTGGAGAAGGTAAACAGGAGAACGCTATTTTTATAAAAATCGCTTCAAAAATTGCTTTGTATTTTATTTTAGATGCTAATGAATGTAGATGAGCACTACATCTAATCAATAAAATTATCTGGCAGAGGTTGTATTATATCGAAAACACGGAATACTTTAAATATATCAACACACGTAAACATGTCAACATCATCAGGCCTTTATCGGAAGGCTTTATTATAGGCATAATCCAAACATGGATGAATCACGCGAAGAGAACCAATTTGCTGTGGATGATGTAAGTAACATCATTGGTGGTAACGCATATCAGCTTGATAAAGTATACAACTGGGCTGGCCAGGTGGTTGAGAATTGCCTTAGCATATATATATATATATATTGCTACCTCTATGATTATGAAATAAACTGAAAGAGGTGGAGGAGTATTTCAAAAAGTTTTTAAAGCGGAACGCGCTTGTCAACGTCATGCAACCGCAGACATCTAACGTAAATCCATTTACACGAGACAGTAAGCTTATCGCCTTTGTTGTAAAACTGTAATATATAAATTGGTAACGCACATTGTCTCATAGGTTTGATGGTTCACTAAGTTCTTTACTATCATTTGATGAATCGTCTGCGGTAGCCGACCCTACATCATATTGAAAACCTGTTTTCGTTACATCGATTAACTTATTTGATTCAAAGCATCTCAAACAAATTCCCTTCTGTTTGGCATTTACTGCGGCAAGGTGCTTTGAATCAAGTAGGGGCCCAAAATAAGTACTACAAATTATATACTTACTTTCCTCTATAGACGGTTCTTTATTGTGATTATATATATAATACTTTTTTCGCAATTGTAAACGATTCTTTGTATTTCTTTAAATGTTTATTAAAAGGAAATTTAAGAAATATTTTCACAAAACATATTAAAAATTTTTGTTCATAGTTTGCCAACAAAGGGTCGAGGGGGATGACTAAACGTGATACAATACAATACTATACTATACAGTGCGTGTGCCTTTTAAAATAATGAGAATCTGTAAATTGGAGTAGAATATAAAACATAAATTGGCATTAATTTTTTTCCGTGCCACTTTTCAAATTCATATAAAATCTCTGATAATTTCGAGCATTGTTGGAGATGTGTTATATATATATGTGTATATATAAAAACTTATTATGAACAGAATTATTTTTTCGTTATTATCAAAAATTATTTCTTTTTTTCTATGCTAAAGAATAAGTGGGATTTCAAAGTGAATAATAGATAAACTGCAATCAACAATCAAACAACTTCTATCGCAAACTTCGCATTTATAATTATAATTATTCATTAATAGTATATAAATATACAACAGTATGTATAATGCACTCATAAGCATGGAAAGAACAGTTAAAAAACTTCATCACTTTGTTTGTAACAACGAAGGTCCTAGAAGGTTCTATAAACTGTATGATCAAACATTCTCTCAGTCGCTCTGTCTCTATCTCTCTGTCTCTGTCTTTATGTACGTATGTGTGTATTTGGTCTGAATTACAAAAAAATAAAATAATCGATTTTGCGTCCCAAATAAAATTCTATTTGCATGCATGCATTTGGTTTTCCTTAAAAGTCAATTCGCTTGTAACCAAAAAATCAGCAGTAGTTAATAAAACTTGAACGGAGCGTATGAGTAATTGCTGAAAATTAAATAACACTTATACGTTATTGTTGTTGGTTTTGTTACACAATACAAAGAGCAGCTAAGTACAAACAAAACTTAATATACACTATGCATGGTACAAAGTACATTTGTCAAAAAAAATCAAAAATAAGTGGAAAAAATATTCTTTTTTTTCTTACTCTTTAAGTAGTAAATGATATTGGAATATGGATATGAATAACAATCTGTGTTAAATAAATGAATTATCAGAAGGATTTTACAAAGCGAACAATTTCTTTCTTCAAACTTTCTTGTTAATTAGATTAAGTCGGTTTTTACGAAAGAACAATTTCAACTGAACCATGCATAAAGAGATATTTAAGCTATGATCCAGGTTTATATGGAGGCCTACCGCAATCCCGTACGTGATATTTAACGGAATGTCTGGGTAGAATTTTTTATGGAAGATACCAATCTTGTTATAATAATTTTCATATTTAATAAAGCAACCAAGTTAAGATATTGATAAAGGCTGAGTTAAGTGTTTCAAATTTTTGGCGTATTAGGCCCATTGGATGACGTTAATTGCGCGGAATTCTGCAAAGAGATTCGAACATCATTAATATAAATAGCCTTTATACATCGATTTTTGACAAATTAGTTTTGGCATATGTGTTTTTAATTAGATCCCCTTTACTTCACGCAAAAAGTGGCTCAATTACAATTTGTAAGCAATTGAGAATTTAGGTATTTGGTATAAAACACATCAAAGGTATGCTTTTTTTTTTGAACCTCTTTTGGAACGATATTGAAATGATATTTTTAAATGTTCTCAATATTATCTTTATTTATTAAATTGAACTTAACATAATTTTGTAATAGTATAACATTTTTCAGAGCGCATCTATATCTACAACAATGACAATATGGTTGAATTTTGGAACCACATATAGCATCCTCGTCTGGATATTAAATGAACGGTATACGTAATT
>NW_023998581.1:1160056-1174546 GCF_014805625.2 Glossina fuscipes | reverse complement strand
AACAACTGGACCGTTTGAAGATAGCGATTGACCAGAAACGGCCAGAAATGGCCAACAGGAGAGGTGTGGTGTTCCACCAGGACAATGCTAGGCCACACACGTCTACTGTGACTGGCCAGACACTTCGGGAGCATCCGCCATACAGTTCTGACTTGCCACCAAACAATTATCATCTTTTTCTTGCATTGCAAAAGTTCTTTAATGATAAAAAATTGGAATCTAGGGAGGATTGTGAAAATCGACTACTAGAGTTTTTTGCAAATAGAGACCAGGACTTCTATGAGAGAGGCATTGTGAAGTTACCTTTAAAATGGCAACAAATCGTACAACAAAACGGTGCATATTTGACCCAAATCGGACAATCCGAAGCATGTTAAATAAAGTGCTGAAGCTCATATGAAAATAATGGATTTCTTTTTCCCCAAACTAATATTTCAGTTTGACGCAACTACCATGAATTATTTTTTATACAATACGAAATCTTTCTCACTTCTATTTCTGTTTCTCTTGCGTTATTTGGAAAGTGGTCGAAAAAGTGGACCCATCCAAACCATTTTCAATAACGTTCGTCCTATAATTTAATAAATCATGTGCCACAAGTGGTGCAGGGTATAAAAATTGAAGAATCTATTGTTTGCGCACATACGCACAATTACTTAATCAGAGGCACGCGCAACCTCGTACAGAAGTATTTTAACTATAGCCCGAATACACACGCGCACAGTTCTTTTCAAAGAATACGTCATGAAAAACTGCAACCAACTTCAAAAATGTATGCAATTTTCACTCGCGTTTTTTTTTTCTAAAATTAATTCGTTTAAAAAGTTTAACTTTGATTTTTATAGGTATCTCAATTGCAATTGCTTGCCTTCTCATACCTATACCTACTCTATATAATGGATGTAGAAATGGGATCTACATCCATCCAAAAGCGAAGAATAATGTAGCACCCAATAGAACCAACAGCATAAGTAAGAGCACTCCAAAACGATCACGTCCTGACACCGGTATGACTCCAACAGATGTCTGGCTTGTCTGGATTAAACAAACAGAATCGTTTCGTTATGTTTGCGGGACTAGAAATTGAGAATATTCTACCAAGTAATTGTTCACCATTACATTGAAACAAATTTCTTTTATACTAAGATAAGGAAACAGACAAAGGGAAAAGGGTCTTGGACGAAAGTAGTCCAGATGTGGTAGCGAAAGTTGCAAAATTCGCTATTTCCTTGTCTTTAAAAAAAAATAATGATACTTTGCTGCTAGTAACGCTTCAGCAAATAACTCAGTAACATCTCCCAGATAAATCACTAAGTCAGGCAATTACCTGACAGAAGCCTAAAGTAAGTGCCAAAATTCGGAGTTACGGATGGCAACGCTGAGACCACTTTTCCCATTGGATCCCATTATAAATATGTGAAGTGCGATCAAAAGCACCTTCCGGATGCATGTCAGACTCTGCAGACCTATATTGCGTAAACTACAATGGGACTAGCCAAAGTGTAAATTGAGGGGATGGCAAATAATCCGTAAAAAACGCAATCCAAATACCCAGAAGGCACGAGAGGCAAAAGAAGCTGCTAAAACCATTGTCGAACAATAGCATCATCAAAGATTTCTTTGTTTGGAAATTTGAAAATTCTTAGCAAATTTATTCGATTCACAGAATGCTCAAACATCTAAACCGCCTATACTAAACGATCTCATGAAATTAAGCAAACTCTTCCTGGAACCAGAGGAACTCGAGTAAGAGATAAGTATATTCCTTGCTGGATTCCAAAACATGAGGCCAAGGAGGAATTTTTCCTCCTTTTAAATAGCTTAAAACGTACATGGTCCATAGATCTACAAGTTTCATGACTTTAAATGTTTTATCTCTTATCGACACTTCCCAGGCAAGTCTCTGTATCATAATAAAATTTGCATCGTCTTTATTCAAGAACTTTGCGCGCAGAGCGTGTGTGTTTCCAAACACGTAAACTTTCTGCATTATTATACGGTACTTTTATAATTAAATCTGTACTTCTACGCTAAGCTGTCAAAAAGTACAAGTAATAATCATTCAAGTATCTGAATTTTTATAATAATTCTTCAGAGGGACGCATTTTCATTGGATTCTGCATAATTTCAGAAGGTCCTTACTTAAAATGTCTAATAAGAGCGAACAAGCGTATTCTAGTTTTGGCCTGACTGATACGAGATACAATTTAATCATCCAAAAAGGTTCAGATCCTCAAGAAATATCACAAATGGATTTCAGTACATTAATAAGTTGACAATTTTGTCGATGTAAGCAGCGGGAGGAAGGTTCGAGTGTAAAACAAAGCCTAAAAATATGTTTTCACAAACTCAATAGAAGAATCATATATGACAAGAGAAGTAACCGTAGGGTCTCCCCTTTTTTTTTGAAAAGACCGTATATTTGGTCTTAGTGAGTTGCAGTGAGTCGAGACGAGATGAAATAGTCTCGAAGACAGACTGCGAAGTGCGCCTACACCTGCAAAAATCTGAAATTGACCTGTCGCTTCTGACATTTTCACAAAATTTTTTCCAGCAGTCTAAAGGTATTCCTTTCTAGCATCCGCACAAAATTTGAAATTTATCCTATACAAGCAGATCTTTCTGTATAAGGAGATCTATATTATAAAAGGAAATCTTTTGCATTTATTTACAGCGATTCTAAATTTGGCAGTTACTCGACTGCGTATGCTGTTCCACCAAGGATGAGGAGGTTATGATTTTTTAGGAGCCTTTCGCGTCAAAGTATTAATACAAGACTTTGAGAAATTATCAAGGAAACAACCCGCAGAATCATTGGTTTGGATGATCTTTGAAATGATGCGGATAGTATAGTTAACTAATTTAATATACTTTGCAACATGGGTATGTGATATAATGAAAATGGCAATATAATGAAAATAAAGACTAATTTGAATTAAACAACGAGAACTACATAAGGTGTCGTTAAGGGTCCTCCAGGTGCTAAGTGAACTAAAACTAAATGTACAGATCGAAAGATCTATGCTTGAAGAGACGGAACCAAAGTGAATGCCATTATTTAGCAAAACTAAATTTGTGCTTCCAAGAAAAACTTGATTTTGTCCGCCTCTTGAATCGGAAAAACGTCTGCTACAACACATATCATGAGCATTAAAGTTACCACATGTCAATGTAATCGGCTCTGAAAGAAAATAAGCTGTTAATTGCAGAATCAGAATCATTATAATTAGGTGGAATGTACCAACTTATGATCAAAAGCTTCCCGAAGGATCTCAAAATGATGCAGCTACAAGCTTCAACAGGCATACAATTTGCAAAATTACAAACGTCAGAGAATGAAAGTTTATTAGATATAAGAATCGCCTCCTAACCACCATAAAAGGAGTTGGAGATACAATCAAACCACGTTATAGTTTTTAATAGAAAATAAATTATGCGGCTTAAAAAAAGTTTCAGAAAGACAAACCACGGAAATGTCATTACAATCAAAGTATTGTCCAAGCTATTTGGAGTTGTTACGGATGGTAGTGCAACTGAGTTGATCTATTTTCATTATTGACAAAGTGAAAATTAGCGTACAAACCAGAAGAGAGTCGTTGTTTAAGAACGTTCTTATGAAGATTACCAGATAAACGCCTAACAAGGTTAATAAAAGGGTAATAAAAAGTAGACTTGAGGTAAGCAGGAGGAATTGTTGGGATCAATAGTCATTCCGTGATAAGAAGAAAGACTGTCTGTAGTGGCTGTCACGGTGTCAGGATTTAGATACTTCATATTAGAAGAGGATATGGTGATTTCAGGATTTATCTTCTTTTTAATTGGAATCGAGATAGCACTCTCAGCACTGGGTCGCTAGGTTGTGGATTGTGAAGTTGGTGCAAACACTTTGAAATTGATAAGTTATTGTTTGAATGAGGTATGTAGGAATTTCTCGAGAGGGTGCAAATTTGAGGTTTGATCCACTGCATCTTTTTTGAGCAATTGAGCAATTCTTTTATAAGAAGTACAGATTTTCGAATTAGATGAATTAGCTTTAAAGGTGATCAATTTTTTAGCTCGAAGACAATTCGAAGTGCATTCATGGTTTACGCCACAGGAAGGGCAAAGCGACTTTTAACGCGAGCAGACTCTATCTGTGCGATCGAAACACCAACATGTACGGCACTGTAAAGTAGTTTCGACGTAGAGTTTAATTCGGAAATTAATGCCTTCTAAATAAATACGGGAGGGTCAAACATTTCCCGAAAAACTTACGCGGAATGTGTCCAAAAGCAAACTAGAATTGGAGAGTGCATCGAATCTATGGAAAGGCATGACTTCCGTAACTTTGCAGCGGTCAGGTAGAGAGTAGAGTAAGTTTTGAGTTCAGTGAGAGGATGGAAGCAAACGCAAGAATATCACAGAATTTGGATGGAATATAAACGATATAAGCATTGTCCAGTAGAGACGAAAAAAAATTTTAAGTTAGGGAAATCAAGGTACAAATTTCGGGCGAGCTCAATTATTGAATTACTTTTCTAACTAAATATGTGCTTCGATGCTAAGTTGTGTAAAAGTGCAAGGAATAATCAGTCAAGTATCTGAATATTTATAGTAATTGTGCAATTAGTAAAATTAGAAGCGCTTGATAGCATTCTGAATCATGAATATCAAAGAGGGAATTTTTGAACCGAAAAATTTTTTGCTTGTGAAGGTATTAGCAAACTGAAATTCAAAAACATCAGATATTAGATTAACTTTAGTAACAAGGGTTACTAGTTTACAGTAGGCTGCGATGCAGTATACTGTGTCATTATAGAAATATGAATTTTTCATCTCCACAAACACACGAATGGTGAAACTTCGTTAATAACTTACCTTTTCAATGACATCGGATCCGGGTGAGTGAACATTTACGGTATACGTCCTAGTTGTAAAATGAAAAATCTGGATGGAAGACATGTGGTTTGTCAATATTGTGACAGTTCGATACAACACAAATGTATAGATTTTGGTGGCCGAGTGTATGGTGTTCTGGAGGTATCTGAGGAAGGTGCGAAGATATGCAACGTGTATAAGTTCAGTTCCTCTCGTTAAAAAAATATTGCTTCTTTCAAAATTATTGCTATGGTAGCTTTATTATATCTGTAAAATTTTGGCCTCAAGGCATTTTTATTAAAGAATTTGTACGCTGTCAAAGAAATATCGCTCTGGTGATATTAGAGCAACGATTTCAGCAAGCAAATCAAAATGTCCATGGTCTTAATTCAAAATTACGCAATAAGGTTGCAAATTCCTAATTCTTGCAGCATTTCCAGAAACCTGGTTTAAGCCGTGGATATTTGATCTTCAGATTTCTAACTTAACATTTTTAAACATTTTTAAGCTTTGTACAAATAAAGATAAATTAGATCACAATAAATTTTCTATTTTTTTGTTTTGCATTTGGTTGTTTTCTCATTTGTTCTATTAATATAAGATGGCACATATTCAGCCATCAGCATATATCCCTGTACCTTAATTTAGTACTTAGTTTAATTCTGGTATATATTATAAGTTGTCATTATTTTTTTATTTTTTTCCTCTTTACTGCAATTAAGTTATTTTGGTTTCGCTTAATGATTTGTTCTTTTAATTCAATAAATAACTAAAAGAGTTCCACGTCAGAAAACTCAAAGACCCAATAGCTCGGTATAGCTTTGTTTACGACTTCCCTTGTATCGGAGTAGCAATATTGATAAAAAAAAAACACAATTCAGTGCTGTTAATAGTACTGGTTTCAATAACGTCTTTTTACAAATTGATTATAAATCTGACACCATTCACAAAAAATATATAGTCAGGTCTTTTTGTAGTCGGATCTTTATCCTCAGTAATTTTACTTCAACGGGATTCTACGATTTACCTTGGAATACTAATGGACAGTCCTCTGAACGCTGCCCGAATTTCTAATGCTACACCTCCGTTCTTAAACAACGGTTCATTTTCGGGCCATTTCCTCCTAAACCCTAAGATACTGCACAAAATTCTGCCAATTTCCATATTTCAAGTCTCCCTACGTTCATTTGATCATTGTCCCAACTTTGAGTATTGATCAGCATCAAATGGAACGAATTTGATAACCACATGGAATCAGTCTTATGCAAAATATCCCCTGCAAACAGAAACATTGTAAACATCGAAAGAGCCGCTGTAGTGAGACAAAGTTTCAAAAACGTAAACCTGGAAAAGTCAAGTGGTATTCATCGAATTTCTAATTTGATAACGAGAAAATATTCAGATGCAACTATAAACCTGTTAACCATAATATTCAATAGCCTCATTAACAATAGATATTTTCCAAGTGCTTGGACATCTGCTAAGATTGTCCCAATCAAAAAGAAACCAAATAGCATTAACCCAGAAGAATTCTAGGCCATTTCCCTACTTATTGGGAAAGTGTTTGAACGTGTACTGAATAAAAAACTCGAGAAGAAATTTATAATTGATCACGTATCCTCATATCAATACGGATTTAAGATGCGCCACTCAACAAATCATGCACTTTTAAAGTTCCAAAGCGAAGTGGCAATCTCTGGAACAAGACTTGCGTAGAACTCATATCCTCAGACATTCAAAGTGCCTTTGACTACGCCTGGCTAAGTCTGTGCTTTACAAATTAGTAGATCTTGGTGTCGATCCATACCTGATGAAAATAAATCAGAGCTATTTCTTGGATCGTAAATTTTAAATAAAATAAATGGCTTCTCTTCAGAGTTTGCATTGATTAGAAAAGTCGTCCCCCAAGCCAGTTTCTTGCACCTTTCTTATTCAAAATTTTCCTCTATGACTTTCCGCACTTAACCGAATACTCCAAAAAATTCTTTATGCTGATGATTCCTTAATCTATGCTCACATTTTGCCACTAATTGAAGCTTTGAATAGAGCTATTTCACATTTTATCCTCGTATGTACGTAATGCAAAACCGTGCGAGTCAACATAAAGACAACCAAATCTGAGAATTTGAAATTTAAGAAAAGCGTCAGGAAAATGTGACAGATCCGTGATATCGCAAAGGAAGTTCCTTAAATTATTCCATAAAGTACTTAAGAACAAAGTTTGACGCAACTTTGCAATTGAATAATTATGGAAGTTCAGTACTGCAAAAGGCAAAATGCATATCAGCCAAGTTATGCACCCTAATGCACAATACATACTTTCTACAAAACATTAAAATACTGGCTTATGAGGGCACCATTCGGCCAGTCCTGAGCTACGAATTTCCATTCTGGCTCTCTTTTCCTTCAACAGTAACAAAAGAGTTGGAAATCTTTGAGCGAACAATTCTGAGAAAATATGTCGCTAAACATTATGAAAATCCTATAAACATATCCGCCAAACGTCAAGCTGAACTAAGCAACACTATAGTATGCATATAAGTGTGCGTATATAGAAAAAAAGACTAAAAAGCAGGTATATATGTAATATATATAATTTGTTTTCTTTTCGGCGTTTACTTTGAAGCATTGAAAAATTTTAAAGTCCATTTTCGCCAAATGCTTTAACTAATTTCAAATCTCATTCAGATTTCATTAGATAAAGACAAATATAATAAGGGCTACATAATTTTTTTTAATAATAAAAAATTTACCTTTATCTAATTTACTTACCTTATTTTTATATGTCTATTAATTTTATTTGCTTACATACACATATTTGACATATTTTATACTGTAAGTCTTTACTTTGTAACGTCCGCGAACAAAGTTCGGGGAGGGTGTCTGTCAGTCTGCTTTTGCCACGTGTGTTATAATAACGGCATGCCGTTATGCGACATCGCATGATTTTTTTGTTTTTTGCAAAATAGTGGCTAGCCGTTAGGTATGTAAAAGAGAAGGGAGAGGGAAAAATGATGCGAAGAAATTCAGCAGGACTGTGGTATTGATGGTTAGAGAGGAGTCGTCAAAAAGGACTGAACAAGGGTGTGTTAAAGAAATAAACGAAAATTTAATGTGCGCTTAAATTGATTTAAAATTATTCACAAAAAAGAACTAAGGAAAACAAAAGAAAAGCTAAATTTCACTTCATTCAAATAATTTTAAAATACGAATACAAACCTTGTTGACATTATTGCTCATAATTTATAATCGATTATTATTACGTTTTTATGTCGAATGGTACAATTTTCTTGTCATAATTAATAATTTACAACAGCAAGAAAGAAGAAAAAGCAAAATTATCATGTTTTCCGTGAAATACATATATGTGAGCGTAACAAGTTAAATGATTTTATTATACACGGCAAATGTGCTGTGTAAAAGAAAGCCTTGAGTCGCTTTTTGCTTTCCAAAAGAAAAGATTGATAAGTAAAAGCATATGTAAATTGTATTTTATTGGTACATTTATGCTATTTGAAGTTTTGTTATTGTACATATAAAAAGAAAAAAGAAGAAATGTATTTGGTTTGCAAGTTTTGCTGGCAAATTATTAATAATATGTTACGCACAAACTGAGTTTCTGGATAACAAAAAAATTTGCAAACGGCAAACACAAAAAGACATTCCAAAAAAAAAAGAAGAAAAAATAAATAAATAAATAAAGAAGTGGCAATATTGTTAAAGGAGCATATGATTTACCAAACAAAACTTGAAAAGGAAATTAAGCTAAGATAATCGAACATGACACATTCTCCAATACGAAAAGGGGTAATGTTCGCATTTAAGACGTTTGTTAAATAAAACACAATAGAAAATAATTGGAAGCGATAGATTTATGAAAAGAAATATATTTATTAAATTAAAGGATTTTATATAATTAAACTACAAGTGTAACTACGAATATTATTATTATTATTATTATAATTTTGGACTAATGAAATAAATTCTTAGACTAAAAAAAAAAAAGCATTGAGCGCTAGCAACAGCCTGTGCGGCTCTCATTTAAATAAATGTACATTAGATAATGAGCTTAGTAGTATTAATAAAGTAATATAAAGAATTGATATTCGATTCTGAAGCTGATTTTAGAATGGCCAAAGGGTTAATCGTTCCAAATGCAATACTTCTAGTCAAGGAAAATTTAAGGCAGTCGCAGATAATGTGCTTTATAGTGAGAATTTGTCCACAACTGCAGATTGGGGAGGAAGACTTCTTCAAGATCCATTGGTGAATTGCAATTGTATGACCAAGGCGAATTCTCGAAAATGTTTGAATCTTGGTTTTCTCAACATTTGTTGGATATAAAGGTGGAGTTAATTAAAGGTTAATGGAAGAGTAATGTTGATGATGGTATTGTAAATTTCCTTCTGCAATTTTCTCTTTAACTTTTCTTCCAATGTATTTTTGAAGATCGAACTTTTCCATGACATCATCCATAATTAGAGGAGCAGAAGCAGCGTACTTTGCCGCTCGATCAGCCTGCTCATTTCATAATAAAACGATGTAACCTGGTACCCATAACATTTTAATTTTTCCATCGGGTGTTGTAGTTATATTTCTTAATTTGTTGATTGTGCTCCATCTCGAAGTCGAGAAAAATTGGAATTGCTTGGCTACAAAAATATAAATTGAAATGAGTGGCTAAGCGGAATAAGCCACGGTTGTAGCAGGAGTATGGAAAGGTGGGCGCATGAGTGAAGGTAGGGGGACTGAGAACGGCTACCGACGGACGAAGACAGGACCAACGGACGGCGAGCAACAGACCCGGCAGGAAGACTTACACAGGACAACTCAGCCGATTGATTTCATACTTTTCCTTTTGATCTTATGCATGTTTACTTTATTTTGTAATGCGGTACAGCGGGCAAAAAAGTAAAAAAGGTGGACCAAGGCAATATTACTTTAAATTCCAATTAGAGTTGGTCGCAATAAAATGGCGTCCAACGGAATGCGAACTAGATAGAAGATAAGTTATTTTGAATTTCAGTAAACGTTGGTCGCGTATAACAAATGGCGCCCAACGGAAACTGGTAACCCGGATAAGTAATTCAAGTTTAGCCTTTATAAGTATTTAATTTCAATTGGCGTTGCTCGCAAAATGGCGCTCAACGAAAACATGAACGGCGGGCAGAAATTAAGAAAAAAAAAATTTTTTCAAAGTGCTTTACTGAGCAAGAGCTAAACCGCGTTACAACTTCTATATTCTAAATGGGGATGATGTCGTACCAAGAATTTCGAAGTTTTCTACAACAAAACTCTTAATGTGAAGTTCAGTAAGTGACGCTATGTTTGCTACAATTATCGTCCAACCGTTCGTTTGTCCAAAACCTTACCGAAGATTACTTTCCTAATAAATAATTTATTTTCATAACATTCTGCTAAGTATGTACATTTCAAATTCGTAAATGTTGTCATAAAATTTGTCGAAAAGGTGAATAAACTTTTTCATGAACGAAATTAAAAAACAAAGTTGCGTAGCAATTTTCTCGCCAAGTAAAAGCTGAAAAGAAATCAAAGTTATTGGAAGCGCAGGAGTATTTGAAAGGTCTCCTTTTTAAGGATAAAAACAAAGAGAAAACGTCTTTTATAATAACAATAGCATCTTCTGTGGATTTCCAACTTCTCAAATACACTGACACATGTCAGAGAAATGCCCTAAAACAAAACTATATATAATAGCTTGCCTTGAAAGTGGCACAAGAATTTTCACATTCATACTTCCGGTGGCACTCACTTTTTTCTTTGGTAGACAAATGATGGTAATATGTGATTGCCAGATAACGTTGAACTTACCTGTCAGCTCAAATTCGAGCTGTCTGTTAACGATAAATTTGAGCTGTTCGGTGCTTGACTTGAGAGATGATGGATACTACTTGGTACTTGAGAACAACAAAATGTTTATTCGAAATTTGACGCGCTTCCAACTTTTGAGTAGAGCTATTTAAGGGCAAACTATTCGCACGGTACATCTCCTTGGGCATCGCATTGTGACACCTTTCGCATTATTAGGATCTACACCATTCTGATTGTAAGCACAAACATGCAAAATTATTCTCGTTTTTCTGAAATTTCCTAATAATAAAAAATTAAGTTTTAAAAAATAAATTCAAAGGAATTTAAAATTGTACATCTTACTTTAATGTAGTCTAAACAATGTTTGAAATCAAGATCTGCAAGTTTTGGGATCATAACAATTGCGCTATTTTTTTGTTGCTAAATACGTGTGCCCCAACTTGGAATGCGTAGATAAGCTTCTCCAGTTCCATCCCAAAATATGTTGAAAAACACTGAATTAATACGCAAAGTTTCAGTACCGTTAATACCTTGAGCCGTTTATTTTATGGAACAGAAAGGCAAAGCATTCCTTACACAATATATTGCTCCTTGCTAGCCGTTCCGTTTCCTCGTCTTGTGGCTTAAGGGTTTTCTGCGCCACCATTGAGGTACCGTCGATAAGCGCGTTGTCAACTGTTTTCAATGACTAGCATCCCCTATAGGCTTACACCATTGTTTAATTTAATTTAATAATAATAATATTTACAATAATATATGTATATAATAATAACATAGTAAAAAAATTAGTGATTAGGCCTGAAACCATGGTTTAACTTAACGTAACTCGCAAATAATTGAAATTTTACTATTTCAATGTAACAGTATTAATAATTAAAATATAAATTTAATAAAATAAAATACATAAAGTTTACAATGAATACATAAATATATATAAATGCATACATAATGTACTTCAGTATATATATGAATAATATTTTTGTGTTAAGATTTTATAAGGTTGGTCCTGTATGTTATTATTAATTAACATAATATCTACTATATACCCTAAAAGATTAATCCTACGCATCTGTCCGTGTTCGCAGGACACCGCTTGCGTGAAAATGGGGCACTTGGACACAACTGTCATATTTTTTCCGGCATATGTGTCTGCATAGAAAATTTGGTCGGCTACCCCGAAAGCGTGGTACATCCCGTCTTCTGCGCAATGTGCGCTCAGTAGTTTTCTGTTGAGAATTAGATTATCGTTCTTGTTGATAGAAACTTTTCGGCCGGTCGTCTCACTGTAGAATTCGTCGCTTCGATTGGCAAGGTCTGCCAACTAGTCGTGGCGTTTCACTTGCTCGCGGATATATTGCTTCAGTCCGTACGTTTTGAACAGTCTTAGAAAGCTTTCCTCTGTGGAAAGAAGAAAATTTCTCCGTTTTGGCCGAATGATCTGACCTCCTCTTCGACATGGTCTTCAATTTGGTAGTCCATGCTGTTTAGTAAAAGGTACTCATCAACAGTCTTGTACCCGCTTATCAACATTAAGACATGCCATGACATCATCATCTCGATGTATTTTGCGATTTCTACATATGATCTTGTGCGTTTATCGCCGACGCTTCGTATTTGGAAGAACGTGCGTTAGCCTGTATGGCGATATTTTTGTATTAAGGTAAGACTCTAATGCTTGTTCTATTAGCTCCGTGAAACTTCTAACCATTTCGATGGTATCGGGCATTCTTTTATTTAAGTTCCTCATATTCCTTTTTTAGACGGACGATTTATTCTTTCCACGTAGCCACATGTTGACCGGTTTGATTCGCTATCTCTAAGTTAATATTTAGATTATCCATCGCTAATGGGTTATCTACCTCTAGTGGATCATCTATTAATAGAAGGTTATGCCCTAATACTGCCTCAAATCCCAAAAAATTCGATCCCCTATACTCCGCATCTTTAATCGAAACCATTATTACTTCGTGATTTGCTAAGTCCCGCTCGTCCAGCATTTTTTTTCCTGCGTCTTGAGTTTCTTGTATTGATGAGGTCCATCTGCTTGACCAAAAAAATACATATCCTATGTTATGTCTTTTTCTTGCTTCTTTAAGTACTTTTTAAATCCCGCGTTGTTGCACCTTTGTTGTCTTATCTTTATTTTTTGGCGCAACCCCGCTGCTAGTTCCGCCCACGCTTTCCTTTTTTTTTGTTGCCTTGCCGTCGTGTTACCCCAGATGACATATTGTTTTCGAGACTTGTCGCAAATATTAAATGGGGTATGTATGGGACCTTCGTTGTAATAATAGAAAATTATTATAATAATAATAATAATAATGGAAAACAAGTAAGAAAGTTACATTCGGCGGAGATCGAATCCCGCGTACCCACCACTACGTTTTTCGCGTTTTACTCTCCAAGTTCTTTTATATGACACCCATATGGCTAGTATTATTAAGAAAAACGTAATCGCGGTGTCTGCCATATTCATTTTAAAATTAACCCATTTATAGACAATAATATATAGGTGTGTACAAAATAGTTTTAAACATTCTGTCTTGTTTGCTTTATGATAAATAAGCATAAAACCTCAAAAAAGTGAGAAAAAAAAATTTGATCATTTGTAACTTTGTCTGGACATGGCGGGGGTTTTCCATTTTTGCACATAAGGAGTAGAGTGCTTCGTCAAATGAATGTGGAAAATTTTAGCCATACAACTTTTACAATTTCTGAGCAACGAGCAAAAATCCACAAAATTTTTGTTAGAAAAAACTGAGTTGCATTCAGTTTGTGCTCCATTGTGTGCATTTCTATGTTTCTAACAAATTTGACGTCGATATCTCAATTTTTGCGACGAGGAGACTGCCAACAACACACATCACACAGACACTGAGACGGACGGACATGGCTAAATCAACTCACAATTTCAAGGTGATCAACTTTATAGAGTCTCTGAAATTTCCTTTTGTGTTACATATATTTCGGAAAAAAACACAACGAGTATACCCGCCCTCTTACAGTGATGGATATAAAAATATACTCGGTTTTGTAGAAATTAGATATTTGAAATTTTTCTTAAAAAGTTTTGATATTTGAAATTTTTGATAATTTTCAACAATTTTTTACAAAAATTTGTGATTTTTTCACTTCTTCCTCCACTTAATTAGATTCTCTTGTCTTTCACAAAAGACGGTTATCCGCTATTTTTGTAAGTGTCAGTTAAAATAAAGCGTTTCGCTTTACATTTGCACGCAAAAACAGAGATGCATTCAACATTACCACGCAGTTTTCGCCAAGCAAGTAAAAGAACTGCCGAAGAAGAAAAGTATTCTTTCAGGGGATATTCATGTAAGCATACAATCATCGGCATGATCGGCTGGTTTTTTTAAGAGACAATTGATTACCGCTAAGGCGCCAATCAAGTACATTCTACGGCAACTTTCCAATACTTCCACTCAAATTTTCCGTTACTATGTATTAATAACTGAGAGAATTAATAAAGTTACATACAATGTTTAAATTTTTAGGTTCTTTATTACAGAAAAAGATAATTATTAAATATTTATACTCTACACCGCTTATGGTACATAACATATTAAGCATGTAACACGCAGAAGGGCTCAAGATAAGCACATCTTTTATTATACCGATCGATCGATCGAATCTGTATATGGATTGGTATCTGTTGTCTGTCCGTGCGTTCGTCTGATGACTGTCTATATAAATTTGTCTTCAAGCTACAGGTCGCAATTTTTGAGATATTTCGATGATATTTGGTACAGTGACGTATTTTGATCCAAGGACGAATGCTGTTGAAAG
>NW_023998581.1:1134392-1160046 GCF_014805625.2 Glossina fuscipes | reverse complement strand
GTTTTGTTTACAGATTTTTCATAAAAATGAATGTTATCGGTTCTGTTATAATGTATTGTTAATGATTAATTTGTATAAATGACGTCTTCTTCATTATTGTATCAGATTTCTCTTCCATTCTTTTATGCCAAATAAAAAGAAGATCTAGTATATGAAAAGTTTTACCTTCAGTATTCATTTAATATTTATGTAAATTTTGTACGAGTTGCAAGTTTAAAAATTATTTATATTTTTAAGATTGCTAGGTTTATAAATTTCGTGCTGGCCCCTCTCTAACTTGCTCACCCTACTGCCTCAATTGTGATGCCTCCACGCAAATAACAACACCATATTGATAAGTCACCTAGTGTGCTGGAGAATCCAAATATATTGGACGCAAATGTTGTGCAACGCCTCACAAACGTTTGCAATTCTTTTCAGCTTCTTTGGGTTCTAGAAACTCTTTCGTTCTTCCTGCAAAATGCGCGAGCGGCCTAGAGCAATGTTCAAAAACTGCAGTTAGATTTTCGAATTATTAAATATTATAATGCCGTTTGTAAATGTTAGAAACAATTTACCTACTCGTTTTGAGATAGCAATAGTGGGTCAGAAGCATTCCGCCAAGCCTTTCTCGCCCGTCTCATAGTGATGTTTTCTGCATTCCTGTTGTCATTGTTCCACTCTTCACTGAACGGACGTAGAAGTATGTTACGATACATTATGCTGGATATGTACATTGCATGTAAATTGCAATTGGATGTCAGATGTTCTTGCTTTTATTCTCTTTAATAGTATAAGAATAGAGACTATACAGTATAAAAACGTTGAACCACTTTTAACATAATTTCCACTTTTAAACAAAATTTTTAAACCGCTTTTCAGCATAATTTTTGAACCACTGAAGAATTTCCGTTGATAGAAACGAGCAGAGTCCAAATGCAAGAGAAATAAAACCCAACCTACTTGTGTTAAATGTTTACTTTTCTAATTTTCCTCTTCTTCACAGACCGAATTTATTTTATTCATTTCTGCTTATAAAATTATTGTTCCACAATTCCAACAAATTCATTTAATAGCGTAGCGAACACGTCTCAATTATTACTTTAAGGGTAGATGGATTATTTACTGACTATGCTGCAATATGTGTAGGCAATGAGCTGGACTTCTTGGGTGATTTATGCACTTGCTGTTGTTGAGTTTGACCCCATTGGTCTGGACATGACGATAAATCTCTACCAGGAGGCACGTGCCTACTACCGATATCGCGTAGATTTTCCTGCAACGCATCCTAAAAATACTTTATTATAACAGTTCCGTTTCACTTACCTATTCTGTGCCACTTCGATACCCATCATCTTCTGCATTAATTCCGTCAAAATTGTTGCTAGTGTGGTCATAAACATTATCTTCGCTGAATGAATGAATGCGCATTAACTTGTAGGCCAAAATCATAATATCGGCAAAAATACACTTCTCACAGAACTTCTATAGTATTCGTATTTAATAGGATGCAAATTTAAAGCTCCCTCCGAATTGAACCAACTGCTGGAGTGGTAACTGTCATGACAAAATGAAAATTTACATTAATCAACAACCAATTTTCAACAGCTGAGAGGCAGACAGTCATCGCTATTATGTGTTTACGCGTTCATCGTCTGTTGGTGAAACAATGTCTAAAATGGACAGTTGTCCGTCAGCACATATTTTCCCTTCAGTGCAAATTGATTGAGAGAAGGATCAGCATAAAACTATAAGAATGTGCAAACGTTTGAACATTTTTACAAGAATATAACAGTGAAAGAAAACTGAGGGATTGAAGTATAGGAAATGATTTAACACAAAAAAAACCGTTCTTTATTAGCTTCATAGCGAAGTTCCTGCAACTGAAGACGAAAAAAGTGAAAATTGTCTTTAACAAGCCAGGCCTTTCCACCATTTTAGCTTTCATCCTTCGAAAGTAACAATATTTCTATTAACAAGGGAAAATTTTGAAAAACCACCATCAAATAATTACTTCGAAGATGGAATAAATAACGTGTAGAACGACCGCAAAAATATATCTTCACTATGTGAAACTATATATTTACATTCATATATATATTAAGAATTATATAAGATTATTTCTATGGCCAAAAATGAACTTGTGAAGGAATAAAAATGTCAATTAATGCTTATTGACAACTTCGTACCGGTAGAATTATAAGAGTTTTCTTTTTTATCTTAATTAGAAACGTCAATGTTTAGTTAGAAAACAAATGTAGCTGGTAAGCCTTTAACAAAAAAAATTGTGTATTTTAAAGCGAAGCCGTTAAGAAATGCATTAACAGCTTCATCCTAGATGATTCTTTAAACCGCTCTCTTATATTACTTTCGCTACCTTTTTGCCTGTTGGTACTACTTCCAAATCAATTAGAGCTAGCTTTACAAATGATATCTCATCGCGATAGATTGCGTAAATACGTAAATATTATTTTTTTATTTCAATGTTTATATACTACCAAGTTTTACTAGTAAACTACATCGGTTAATACACTATATTTCAAGAATACAATACAGAACTGACTTATCGAGACTTAAGACTCACAAAATGAAGAGAAGTCTTAGTAATGATAATAATAATAAACATTAAATTAGAATATGATTAAAATTGAAAAACATTAAAAAACTTGCATCTACTTAGACAGTAATATAATATATAATACATAGGATAAATTAGATCAAATTCTAAGATAGAAGAAATTTGACTGTCTATCATCGTTCGAAGAAAACAACCAAACTATTAATGAAATTCAACAACAACGAAAGCAAGATAATAGTAACAGAAACATGTCTTTTTGGAATTTATTTAAAGTTTGACTTGCTCTATAAAATATTTAATGGCCGCAGTATATTGACTGGCAAAGTTAGCATAATCATTAGTTTTTTAATTAAGCACTAAAATGAATTGTTGCACGAGATAATAACTGTCTTGTTGTAGTTTTTAGTAAAATTTTATTTTTTGGTAAAACAGCTAAAATTGTATTAAAAAACGAGAACACCCCATAAATCTATAATAGAAACTACCAAAATGATAAAAAAAATTTTTAAAACTATAACAGAGATTATCCAAATCATTCAAATGTTCAATCAAAGATATAATGAAAACTTCGACAGAAATCGAGCTGCAACAAGAATATATGAGCTGTAATAGACTGGCATGATAAAATTATCCTTATAAACATGTTGCAATCCTTTGAGCAACATTCCTACTATTAAGTGGTAATCATGTACGTTTGTTTATTATTTTTTTCCTCAAGTCAATATAGGCAATAATTGTCTTCGATTTGTTTTTCATAAATATCCTAGGCCATAAATATCCCCGACCATAAATATCTTGACCTTAAAGTAAAAATGCATTTTCTTTCCTAGAAACGCTGCAATAGAACTTGCATATAGAACATGTATAGAACATGTATGCAGGACAGGGACAAAACTATCCTAAAAAACTGTTGGGAATCAACACGAACACAATCAGAAAATTTCTTGTATTCTTCTTCTTTCTTGTGTTTTTCTTTACATATTTGAAAGTTGGGACATTTTTGTTATTCATGTGTATAAATATGTATTAAATAGTTTATATATCGGGGATATTTGTCATGGTGTAGGATGTTTAACAATACATTCAAGTGCGAAATCTGATGGTTTCGAAACAAATAAAACCAAACAACCAACAAAACCAACAATATAAACAAACAATATTAATAATTTATTTATTTTTATTATTTGAAATTTCTTTTACAGTAATGTGCAACACTTAAGTAAAAATCGCTATACAACCACCATTGATTGTCAACAAGTTCAAGGAAACGGCTAAACGGAAATATGTAATTTCTGCTTAAGTCATAAGTCACACCAACTTTCTATAAAATGTATTTAAAAGCACCTTTTGACAAACGTCTGCAAACATCTACATGCAATGATATATACGTGTTTCTATATAAATTGTCCGTGAATACAAAATCACTCACATACCTTCATTCACAGAACTGCGTCTTACAAGTTCCCTTTTCCAATTTTGATCTTCCTCTGCTGTCAAATAACATAATATGAGGAAAGAAACCATTTTGCCTGATCTTTATATTCATCAACACTGATTATTTAATAACAATTTTTTACAACATTTTACTTGTCTTTACATCCTTATACATCCCGTAAAGTGATGAGTTTTTATTATTTGTTGATCCTTTGTGCTTTATCAATGATAGTGGCAGTATATGATAAAGTATGGAAAGATTGATGATTCGACAAAAATTACAAACTTTGGCAAATTAAGAATATTAATAAGGTAATTGTAATAAAAAGCAAAAAGAAAAGAATTAATTTGCTTACCTTATACAAAACTAAAATCTTTACTTTGGCTCAGTTGTTTGTAATTAAACAATTTTGTTTGGAGTATATTTTGTTCTCAATATACAGATGTTTTCTCTTATAAATGCAGCTCTAAACAATCAATACTGACGTTAAGCGTCACCTATTTTGCTTATTCCCTATTTGACAAATATGAGAGACCATTCGTTGTATCTATTGCAGATAAATCTAATCATAATTAGTGTCGTGATTAATAACTTTTTGGATTCTATTACCTTCCCTTCCAAAGTAAACCCCGTTTTATTAAACTTTATTTGCCTTAAAAAGGGCAAAATGGCTATTAAATGCACTTTTCGCTATTTAATGCTCTTTATCCAGTATACTAAAAGTTTCGTTTTAGTTTTGCGGAAATTTTTTGAAGTTCATCGTTAATTTTACAACGCTACAAATGTAAAACTAGCGAATTTTTGTAGACTTTAATTTTATTCTTAAATAAATGTAACTTCGACAACTCTGATCAAGTGATCATATGCTTTCGTGCTTTTTCTTCTACGTAATTTTTATGGCTTACATCGCATTATGTTCTCATTTTTGTAATACAATTTGTAATTTTAATCTCTGATTCTTTGTTAATTTTTTTAGTAAATAGCTCAACTTGCTCTTTTACGTACACGGGCCATCACAAATGAAAATTTATTTTGGCTCGCTGCCAGTGATGTAAATATTGTAATTTGAAACTTATGATAACAGCCTAAATTTTTCAGTAGAGAGTAGTATAAGGTTACTATCAACTATTTGTAATGTTATTGCGTCAGGAAAATTTCAGTAGCGTCCTCCTACTCTCATAAAGTTAACCAGATGTGAATGAAATTTCGTCTTACAGCATCATCCACTATGAAGGAAAGATTATTTGATTTTCTTTTTTCAATTATTTGTAATTGGCCAACAGAAGAAAAAGATCTAAGTATATATATATTTGTCAATCTGTAACGTGGGGACTTTGGAGAACGTTTGGAGGAAAAACTTTCATTCTTTAGGTTATCTGTGGTAGTCCGTACTGATTGCTCTCCTTGTTATCGTTTATAGAAGTTCTGACTTTTGTGCATTCAGTGACGGCAATGACCGATTTTCTAGAAGGAGTATTTTTTCCTGTTCGTGTCAATGCTTGTAGTAAAATTTTTGCTAAAGTTTCTAGTATTTTACATTACTTGTTAAACATCTATTTTTGTAATGTTGAAAACAGTCGAAAGCAATCCAAAACATGAGAAGTTGTCACCATTGATGGAAATGTTTTTTCATTTAGTTGAAAAGATTTGTTGCGACTGACCACTTGTACCACTTGTTGATTTTGATAATTTTGTATGAATTATTGGAAAAATTGCTCAAAAGGGAATCGTTTAGTGTAACTTAAAGACCAGAATAAGAAAATACGAAAAAATTATGAAAAAACGCACTAAGAGTGTAAAATAAAAAAAAAAAAAAAATGTATATAAACTTGTTTCTCATTTTTGAGATAGCAGTGGGTTTTGGGAAGTAAGCGTTTGTTTAGAAAAACGCGAGCAAAGCTTCGCTTTTATTTTTATCGAACAAAAAAATTATTAAATTATCTTTCAAGATGCGTAAACGTCCCATGTCTTCCATGGCCGTCTTTGCGATAGGTGTATCTATAAAATCGTAAATTTTGTGTTCAAAATACTTTCTTTAAATAGAAAAAAATTTCTATCTAAATTCGCGCACACAAACAAATAAATAAACAACGCTTTGTATTTACTTGCTTGATTATGTTGTTAGTCTCCTGCTCTTTCAGTTTCTTCTCGCGATTTCGACTTAGTTTCGTTCGCTTTCTGGTTTTATATATATTACATAAGAATTGTGTTCGTTATGCTAAACTTTAAGCGGGCTAATTTTTGATGTCGTGTTAGCATTATATCTAAAGAATTGTGGGTGAAGAGTGGTTAATGAAAAAAACAAGAAAACATCAATAATTATAAAAATAAACATTAAGAAGCTAATAACAAAAAGAAAGAAATAAATAAAAAATTAGGGCGAAAAATGTGAACGGGTTGAGTGATAGTTAAAGAAAATTAGAAAGAAAAAGAATTTTATACATTAAATTTAAAAAATTTTTGATAAGGACACAATATTTCATATAAACACAAGTAAGTGAAATACTATTTCTTTCATAATAAAGAGGAATGTAGCAGAAATGTCAGACAAGTCTGCTTTTCCAAACAACCCCGCTTTGTTCGGTTATTTTCATATGAACGCCCACTTTCCTAATAAGTAAATTTTAAACAAATTTTACTAAAATATCGTTTCACTTTAAAATCTTTAAAAAATTTATATAACAATTTCTCATTTCGCTACATTGGAAAATTATATGAAAATTTCTAAACAAATGTTTAGGCAAACATATTTGGGCATTTTCGTACCAATGGCCTTTTTTTAATAATTTCAGATTTTACTCAGTGAGTAGAAGTCTTCCGCAAGTTCTTTTTACATTCGTTACTATCCAAATCAATCTAAGTATTTTTAAAACAAACTGTTTGCTTAAAACTCTTGCACGCAGAAATATCACAACGAAAGCTAGAGATGTTTTGGACATTACAATAAAACCACGTAATGTTCGCCAGTCTTCGAAAATGATTCCATACAGAGTGTTCTATTCTTTCATGTTGCGTTGAAATTTCAAATAAGTTTAAACTATGTTCAGACTCGGCATATAGTTATTATGTACCGAAGAAATTGGTTTTTTATAACATCTGGCTTTCTTTCAGTTCAGCATAAAATGAAAAAATTGTAATCATTCTATGAAGCATATGTCATCGTCATTGAAGAATTTAAAAAAAAAATTATATATTACGTTTTTATCGGAATTAAACAAAAAGCAGAAAATCCAGAGAATATGCAAGCAAATCGTTGCGTAGCTCTTTCAATCAGTCCCTTGCAATAAATTTGCAATATTCGCGCTGCTCCACATTACGCAGTGTATGTATTTCCGCTCACTTCAAAAATTTGGCAAATCCAATATGTTCCCGGTGGTGGGCACTGGATCATCCACAAATTCATCTAAAGAATGAAGCCTCCAGGTTAAAAAATATATATAAGCGCTATATATATATGTAGCGACGTCTTAGCTAGTTTAGTGTTAGCTTTTCCTTTCATTTGACGCACTGCATTTTGTGAATTTCTAAGCGTACACACCAACATCTAACTCGGCTCGAGTATATTGCATTGTATTTCGAAAAGTACGTTTGGGGTGATAACTTTTAAAATTTGCTGCCAATCGAATATAATTTTCTTACTTGATACTTCAATATTGAAGTAAATACTTTCGTATGTTCGGTGTTAACAACGATACAAAATTCGGAAATGAAGTTATGTCGATGTTATAATGCTTATTTAATTAGGTTTTAAATTTTATGACGAATTAATTAAGCATTTATCAATTTTAAGAAAATTCGATTATGTTTGAAGGTTAACAACATAGTATCATTACATTTGTGTCAACGTTTCCAATGGCTCTCCATTTTCGTCTTCCCACTATCTCCACGTATTCCTATTTTTGCTTCATCTTCTTCCTATTGATATCTTCAGCAGTGTTGCAGCTGTCTTAGCACTCTTAATCACATTGTTTCTGGGACAGCTGGTATATTTTTGCTTTGCCAACTTCCCGGAGATAGTTGTAAATCGGTGTCCACCTTCTGCTAATTCCGCCACTAATTCCGATTCAACTGTCAACTATCCATATTCGAAATCGATTCCCAACAAGATCATTTCTGAAAATGATGTTCGAGATGGTTTAAGGTCTCTAAAATATAGTTCTGCGCCTGGACCAGTGTTATCTCAGATTTTTAATCAGTCCTTGAAATTTGGTGTTCTCCTTTTGTGTTGGAAGAGTAGTTTCTTTACTCCAATTCGCAAATGTGGAAATAGATATCACTCAGAGAACTATAGAGGCTCAGTCAAGTCGCGTGTCTTACCTAAATTGTTTGAGCGAATTGTTTCTCAGTATTTAACTTTTAACTCTTCATTCCAGCATAGCTCTCAGAAAGGAAGATCTACTGTCAGCAATCTCTTAGAGTTTACTTATCATCTTTTCAACGCCTTTTCTAGTGGCCCTCGTATGAATGTCGTGTACACTAATTTTAAGTCCGAGCTAAGTTTCAGTAAGAGATGGAGAGGTCCAAACTGCTTAAGAATCCTTATATTACAAAATGGCTACACATGTGCTTAGTTAGGAGTTTGAGTTGGAACCCGCTTGTCTCTCTATCTCCTTGGGAAAATAGGTTGCATCTGGTATCCTTACTGTGAGAAAAGTGTTTCCTTCCAATATGGAGTTAATTAATGGTACTATCGATTCGCGCACATTACTTTGTGAGATAAGCTTTAACGTTCCTATTTGCGTCTCTATGCAATTTATTGTCATTAACCATACGCAATGTAAATATAATTAAGAGATGTTTAATCCGTTCACAGTTGGTTGCAGACCCCTAAACGATGTGCATCACTTAATCTCAATAGAGGATTCTTTAAAGTCGACCAAAATAACTTTGCTCAACACACGCGATTTGCCTACGTCGTATTTAAACTAACTTTTATCTTTAATATCTTATTATGATTCAAAAATTAATTGGTGTTGCTTACAGTATCGGTGGCTTTTTCCTGTTTTTGCGATGCTTTAGGGGTTCACTTGCAATTTGGTTCTGTACAGGTTGTTGGTGTGCCTTCGTGCTAGTTGCGCAAATGCTTTTCTCCTTTTTCTTTTTTCCTATTTATTTATACATGAATTATTATTTAATAATTATTATTTTTATTTTTTTTCTTTACTTCTCCTTATCCTAGTTATACCCACCACTGTTAGACGGGGGCATACTTATTTTGCTTTTTTTTTTTTCAAAAGAAAGCTTCAGAGACCCTATGAAGTACATATATTCCTAATCAGCATGAAATTCCGAGTTGATTAAGCCACGTCTGTCTGTGTATTGAAAACGGCCAAATTGGTCAGAGCAGAAGCCCGCAGTGAAGCATAAACTGAACGTAACTGCGTGTTTCCTAACAAAAATTTGTAGGTTTTTGCTCGCTTGTACGAAATTATAAAAGTTAGAAGGTTGAGCTTTTCCGTGTTTACTTTGCGAAACACTCTACGCCTTATATCCACATATAAAAAACATCGGCCTTGCCGTACAAAGTTACAAGCGGTTAAATAACCTTTTTTTCAGTTTTTTCAGGTTTTATGTTTATTTATCATAAGGCAAACAAGACAGACTGTGTTAAGACTATTTTGTACACTCCTCTAGAAGACATATTATTTGCCTAAAAATGGGTTAATTTTAAAACGAATACGGTAAACACCATATTAGCGGCGATATGGGTGTATGGAGAGTAGAATGCGATTTATTTTAGTTGAGTCTCATGTGTACGTAAATAAATAAACAAATAGCGGTATAGTGAATTACGTCGAGTTCACACTAAAGTTATATAAATTCAACTAGCAAAGACACGAACCAAAAAAAATGTTATAAGAAGTCTTTTAAGCCGTTAACAGAGCTTTGTTAAATGGAGTCTTGGAGAGATTTAAAGCAAAATTTAGTTAAAGTAGAATTTTTTACGATTTTTTTTAAATATTATAAAAAAACACGACTTTATCTTAATTAATTCAAACTTAATTTGGAAAGGTTTTTTTTACTATTTCAAATGCAAGGCTGAAAAAGAGAAAGTTTACTTAACCACTGTGACCAATTCAAGTGACGCGAACAAACGAAACTAATATCACGTGAATTCTTGACCAATGGCCATTCCAATTGTGTGTTATAATTATGAACAGTCCGAGGAAAAATTTTTTTTGGCGCTTTGAATATTTCTTCTATATAAACTAATATAGTGACAATATTCGATAGGTCACTGTGACTAAATCAAGTGACGCTAGCAAACGCGAGCAGATTAATATCACGTGAATTCTTCGTCACGTCTCTTAAAGAAACAATTCGGCTAATTCAATCTTTAAAATATTTGTTTGCTCTCCATAAGTAATATTCATTATACGTGAGTTGACGATTATTAAGAAATTTTTCATTTCTTCATTTCTTATCCAAGTTTGACAGTGACGCAGATTCTTTGCAGCTCTGTTCAAGTGCTTTTTGTCCAGAGGATCAGGGTTTTTCTTTATAAATTCGATGAATTTGACTTTTCGCTACATGAAATAACAGTTTTTAATTTAGTATTTTTGAGTTATTCAGTGTATGTAGACGTTAAAAAAGACCAGCAATAGCGGTTAACAGACGCAAAGTTGACCTCTTGTATGACAACGTTCTGCCACGTCTTCCGATTAGCACTTCTTCTGATCAACGTAGTATGAGTTTCAACGTGGTAACACCATGCTGTCAAAAAGATAGGTAAATGTTGTGGAAAATTATGGAAAATACATTGATTAATATATATTGTCAAATATACGTAGTGAAAAAACATATATTTAATATATCCCTATTCCCTGTTCTTAACGCTACTCCTTTCACACCGTCTCGATATTAGGTAGCTTTCAATTCAAAACTTGGAAGAAAACAATTCCACTTCGTATGCGCCTATTATTTGCGTCTATTTAATTAGTTATTTCTGTATATTTTAGCGTAGTGTGGTACGTATTATAACAATCTTACTCTCAAAGTTTTTTATATACAAGAAGTGAATTTTCTTATTTCTCTGAAATGAATTTTGTTTGTTATATTTGTTACTTTACAATTTATTGAATTGTTGTTTTATGCTTTGCCTTATTAAACTGCTATTTTTATTAAGTGAGAATTTTCATATTCGATATGAACGGCCTTATGTAGAGCCTATTTGTGCGTAGCGGAGAATAAGTGCATATTATTTGCATAGTAATACTTTTATTATTGTATGACATGCCTGTACAAACCTTGAACATATTATAACAGGAACACGTGTGCGTGTAAGCGAGTTACATCTGCGGTTTTGTTAAAAAAAATATATTTTAATTCTTAATTACTTCAGAAAAAGAAAAAACGAGCAAATAGTAGGTATAAAAAGATTCGGTTTATGAATTCTAATATATATAATTGCTTTTTATCGTAACGAAATGAAAGTTCATTAAGTTTAATCAATTTTGATTGACAAAACCGCAGAAAGAAAAATCGTGAACGAGAAAGAATTCGCTTTGCTTTAAAAATAATAAAATAATCATAATAATAAAAAAAAGTAGAACGGCCACTTTTGAGTAATAATAGAAAATCAAGTTTTGATTAAATATCCATTGAACTTGAACTTTTATACAGTTGTTGATGCGAGTACGCTGGCAATATTGCTGCAAGAAAATACTTTTTTTCCTTTAGACTTTGTATTGTATGTAGTATTTTTTTTAACTTTTGGATAAATATGCGTCAAAACAATTTCAATTGCTGCAGGAATAAACCGAAAACAATGAGTGCACACGTACTTTGATACAGATTATTATATGGACAGCACAGTTTCTACATGAAGTGCCTGTGATCTTCACGCTTATTTAGAAATATAATTATAATTTAATAGAAATAATCCCCTTTCTTCTGTGATGACAATGATATTTCAAAATCACAGTAAAAATGTATGGAAATTAGAGTAAGTACCAATGACATCACGGCTTACCACATACGCAAATCTGCAAATAAAAGAAGAAAAATATTGCTATAAAATGATTTGAAAAATAAAAAAAAGTTATATTCGGTATAAGCGGAATTTACTGCTACCTGGCATAGGCTTCCATACGATATTTGATTATAAGCTATACAACGTATATCTCTCTCTGGGAGCATATCTGAAGGACAAAATGTCACCGTTGTGTTGTGCTTCGCGTGCACAGGTTTTCCTGTTTAGACAGTGACCAGGTAAAGTTTACTTGCAAACGATTTTATTACCCCGAAATCGTCAACGCAGTTCCGTTTACGTTTCAAAAAAAAAAAATTATGCCACGCTGTGAGGGTGTTCGTGAAAATGAATTGCCACAATGTCTAATTCATTCGTCGCTCGAGTGTAAAATGCTGTGGATTATATAGTTTTTGATCGAAGGTATTTTCCCGAATATTTTATTTACTTATTATTGTCATAATTTGTATGCATTTTAGCCAGAGTATTAACTTCTAAGACTAAAGTCTAAGGCACTGTGGATTTATTGTAAACTGTACCACATTTGAACTTGAACCGTGATCGTTGAGTTGTCGATTGATATCCTTTGCCGACGCGGCCACTCAGACGAACTTTAGTTACTTAAAAAAACCTTTTCATGCACGTGCATGGGTCAGACCTTGTACCAACAGAAGGGCTTTTTTTCACAATCGATTTTTTAAGGCCTCATTGGCCTAAGGCCATTTGATAGGATGTACATTTTCAAATTACGAAATTCTTTATCTTTTAATCCCGATTTACTGGTGCGAAGAGCTTTTGCCTTCACAGCTTAATGCGGTGCCGCGAATCAGTAAAATTAATGTTATGTTATAGCTGCATAAACGCTTTGGCCTTAAACATTAACGTTTTGCATTCAAACTTTTAAATGATTTCAGATACTCTTTGTCAGATATTTTTAGATATTTAAAAAAAAAACAGTTTTTAGATTTTATTTATTTTGGTATTCCATCCGAAGTTTTTAAAGCATTTAAAAGAAAAAAAAGCGTTTATTGCGATTTAACCTGAGCCTAATTGAAAGGGTGTCAAACTATGCCGGTGGATATTTAAAGTTGTCGGAGTGCTTGATATCCAGACAGCAAGCTTTAATTCTTTATAAATTTGGAGTTGCACAGGACGTTTGGGACAAAATGTAAGCGGAAAGATTGTTAACCTTACATCAACTCTTAAATTGTGTTAGCGAAACTTGCGTTTTGAAAGTATTGGCATTCAGTAAGGCTCAACGTTAAACAATTCATTTTAATTCATAACCTGAGTAAAGGATAAGAAATCAGTAACACTTTAGGACATTGGGAATATGAAGATATGCTAATTTTGTCTTTGTTGTTTATAAATTGATAATAAATCGAGGCGCAACCAAATGGTTGTTTAGGACTTCAAGATTTGTAAATACAATACCTATAGTGAGCAACACATGTCACAAAAATTTTTTTCTTAACGAAACTGTTTTATAGGAAAAATGATAGTTCGTTTGCTTTTCTTTTTAATACCAAATTTGCTACAAAGTCGAAAGAGAAAAATTTTGTTTTTTGTCGAAGTTCGCTCATTTACTTCTCCTCTTTATTAACAAAATTCGAAGTCTATTGTTTTATAAGTGTTCTGGTCGATCAAAAACTACGTTGCAGTCTCCATATACAGATTGTCATCAACATGCAAGGTCAAGGTCAGGTTAGCAGCGCTGAAGTACGATTTGGTAGAAGTGAACAAAAGCTAAGAAAAGTTCTCCCCGAGAAATTTTTATTTTTATTTTGTTTATATTCGAGCAGGAAGTTTTTACTCAAAACACTTGTAGGAACGCGAACCCAAAGTCTCTCAGAATGTGTAAAAATCAAACGGCAGGTCTCCAAAAATGAACAAAAACGACTCAGAATATATATGATAAAAAATACAAAACAGTATGTATTTGGTGACAATCTGCTGCATTGAAAGAGCGAGTCTGAATTTCGCAGACGAAGCGATTAGCGAATCGGAGACTTGTCAACACAATCCTTGTGTTGCAGATTGCATTTGGGCAATTAAATGTTCTTCTAAGTTTTCTTTTCGAAGTTTTTGCTCTCATTGCTTTCATGTGTTATAATACAAGGTTCATGAACCTAATTTTTGAAAATAATTGAATGAAATTGAATAACTAAGAAAATATTTGACGAACTGGGAAAATATTTAGCGTGGTCTGTGTATTTTTTATTTAAATCATACTATTGCGGGCCATGGACTCTCTAAGTTCTAAATAAAAACTGATATCGTTACTGTCTATTTTCATTTCTAACACACACAACGTTAAATTTAATGTAAAAGTGAAATTCTCAATGTGAAATGATAACGAACTTTAGGCGACTAGCGATTAGCGAAGTGACAGAACTGTGTGAAAGATGTTGTTGTTAGTATAAGTCTTGCATAAATTTTTAAAGTAAATTTTGAATGAGTACGTTATCAACAACAACAGTATAAATAAATACGATGCTTATGCCTGCTATAAGAAAACGAAGTTACACCAGTTTCTATATAGGAATGTGAACAACACGCGCAGTTTTCCAAGGTACAGGAAATGCGGATTAAGTCAAGGTAGAGTTAATATGAAAAGTTAACAGTCGGGAAATGTACGGGAAAATGAGCTTAATAAAGAAGATAGGTATGGAACCTTTTCCCACAAATTAAAAAAAAATTTAATATATTAAAATGATTTTTTATTGATTTGATTTTAAACAATATTCAGCTCAAAGCTTATGAAACAATTGATTATAAAAATGTTTTTATCAGAAAGATACTTTAACAAAATAACAAACAAGAGAGAAACTTACTCTATTGAAAACAAATATTTTTTACAAAATGTAAAATTTAATAAATTTAATATCCTAGTTCTATACAAGGCTGCATGTAGTTGTACATCAAATATGCATATGTAGAAGGACAAGAATCATTAGGCATGGCAGGATGTACAGTACCAACAAAGTGATCATTCACCTCGTTAACATAGACGTCATTCACATTACAGGCCCATAATTCGTCAAAACGCTCCACATAGCAGAAGGGACGATTCCAAAAAATAAATTAACATGGTATCTTTTCCTTTTCTTCCGAATGGTCCTCTTAGCTGTATTTTGACAACGACAATAGATTCTCCAGTTTTCCTCAGGAAGGTCAAAAAGGTCAAATAAGCCTAATCTCTCAACGACATTGCAAATCTGATAAATTTGATTTCAAGCAATCATCAATCCCATTTGCGATTTTCTTGCTGACAACCGGGATAAAGGTGAACATCAATTCAATTAAATAGCTTAAGAATACCGAAAAACACAATATTCGCATTCCTAAAATAAGAAGGTTCGCTATAGAGAGTTCACTGGGAAAAGAGCTCAATCCAATCAATATTTTTGAAGTCTCTATTCTCCTAAGGCACGATATGATATGAAAAGTCATTGCAGCAACAAGAAATCAAGCAACGAAGTGGTTCGACGAGCTACAACAAAATGTGTTGGTTTAAAATTATTAAATATCGATAAATCACACCTCAAGCAGTGCGACCATCTAAGACTAGCCTTAGTTACCTTTAAGAGGTCACAGTTAAAGTCACCAATAATAATTATTTTAGAATACTTCAACAACACTTCAAGACGTCTGGCTTCAAACGTGTTCAGATTCCCATTAGGAAAGTAGACAACACCGAAAAGAATCCTAGTATAGCCATCACCAAATTCAATAATAGAGACTCACAAAATCCAGGCTCCGAACATTTGAAAATTAGCTTAAACTTAATCATACTAGATATATAGATACGACCGGCCACCTTGACCATGAAGTTTGTCATTCCTGACAAAGATGTAGCTTGAAATATGTATTGAACGGCTAGAAATATGCGATTTAAACCTTTTAGAAATGGCAATCAAATCACATTTATCAGCTACAGTCTTGAATTTATCAGACTTAGGGGACGGCACACAGAATCTTATACTTTGGCAATTTATGTATGCAGTTATCAACAGTTGAAAGTGGTTACGGCAAGGCAGGACTGTTAATTGCAGAGCTACTACGAATTAGTGTTACTCGTAATAGTAATAAGCGAGTTCAAGATAACGGGTGGGGAGCCAAAAATAATAATTGAAATAGTTCGTAACAGTAATTAACATAAAATTAAGAATTAATGTAATATACCTTAAGCAATATAATTCATTCATTACAATTTTCCAAACGAAAGATGCCCAAATAGCAAATCCATCAATCAAAGTAAGACTCACTCAAGCCATACTATCCATTCTTCAACTATTGTAGTCAGCATTCACATTTATATTAACCAAGAATCACTTTTTGAAACTTGAACAGAACCCTGGCGGTCAGGCTTGACGGTCGTATTATTCGACAGAATTGAGGTCGAAAATCATTTTACTGCATTGCGTTATTTCACAATCTTCCTATCCCACCGTAGCTTGGTAGAGAGTTTAGTTCTCCTGCAGCCGGACGGACATGACCGTTAAGATATATACGACCATTCAACACTTCGCTCGGGATATTTAAATTGTCAATAAAATCAGAAGCCAAGCGAGAACGGGCTTTCAAGTTCTTAAAGTATACAGAGCACTTAAAACCATATTTCGGCTGTTAAAATGCAGAATCGAATTAAATTATTCCAATTAATTAACTATACAATGAAGTTAACAATCACCTGCATCCAATAGCAGTATTTATATACATAGCATGATAGTATTTAAATATCTATTAATTCGAAGTACTGGTACTCATAAAAACTTTACTCACAAAAATTCAACACATACACTCACACCGACGAATGAACAATGAATCCTTTCGAGTTTACATCAACGGATAAGCATTTCACAAATTTTTCAATTTATATATATATATATATATATATATATATTTAAATTGCGTGCCCACTCGTCTATCGAAGAACACCGAGGAAGTTAATTCTCGTTCTTGATTCAATAAAAGCAGTTTAGAAGCAATTCCTGGCCCCTATCCTAAAGGATTTGGGTTGGGGTCCATTGTTAGCCCTGCCTTCACTGGAGATATGGACGTTTATCTTAGATATGTTATCTTCTTAGTTAAGTTCATAAGTGATATTTTTGGCTCGTCGACTCTATTAGAAGAAACAAACTTCAATGTTATTAGGGGAATTATATAAGTATGCGCTTATGTCGTCTCTAAATTAACTTTTTACTTTCATTATCTGCTGCCGTTGGCTCCTAGCTCGGAACTATGTCGGCTGGAAATGTGCTTTTTTCCTTTTATCCTTTTTATATTTTTCGAGCTTTAGAAAAGTCCTAATGTCTAACATAGGATTAATTTTTAGGAATCTACTAAACTTGGATATTTAAATAAAAAAGTAACGAATGAAGGCGGACCAAAAATTCATATCGAAGTTCGCTCATTAGGACGTATGTTTTTAAAATGTCTCATGTACTTCAAGTGTACGCAATAGGGTTTTTTTTTAAGCAAACGCATGTTCCCTCCGAAAACTTGGCTTTTCCATTTCCGTTTGAAATTGCTGGGATCAACGCATCATTAGATTAAAGTTATGATAACTAAGAAATAGGGAAAGATTACTTTTCGTCTGCGATAGAAATGAAACAGTTCTTCGTTCCGGATCATATCTAGTGATCAAAAGTGAATGTGTTACGAAAATGGAAACGTTAAAAATCAATGAGATGCCAAGATATGTATGGTTTAAGGTTGACTTTCTCCATTTCCATGGACAATCCGGGTGTGGAGTCTAAGGAGCAGTGACACCAAACGAAACCAGACTAGATCGATTATTTCTCATAAATGTTCTTGTACCATGGAATTAATATGATGACAAAAGTATGAGACAAAGTGATAGTTAGCAACAGAATACTTTAGGTAATAGATTTGTTAATAAAATAAAATAAAAATTTTCACAAAAAGAAAACTTAGTTTTAACTTTCAGACAAAGAGTTCAGTGGTGTTGCCAGAATATTCTACGATCCTTCGAAAGCTTTTGATCTTATAGATGATTCTGTACTACGTCAGATATTGTCTTCTTAAGATGTAGAAGAACAGGACTTATTATTATTGTTTAAAAGTTACTGCTGCTGCACGAGTATAATTGAGACGCGCTTATCTTTGCGGTGTCTCAAAATTTTGTATTGTTAACTTGCCTTTCTTAAATTAATTTACATTTTTTTTTTTTTTTTTTTTTTTTTGGTATCGCTTAACTAACTTACGAAGGTTTTTCGTTGCGGCAATCAACAGGAAAAACAACTTTACTTTCTAGGTATGATCAGAAAACGATATTTTTAAAACGATGATCAAAATATGAAGGGTTACCCAAGACGGCAACACTTCTCCCTCCGTAAGCCAATCTTAAATGATTTATCTTATATTCAGACTCTTTCGCGACATGCTTTAGTTGTAAGCCTCTCCAGAATGTCAGCAGTACTTTTACACTTCGCACTGGTCCATCATTGACTTTTGTCGTCTCAATTAGTCATGTATTTCTGAACAGATTCTCATCTACAATCATGACAATATTTATTTATTTATACATGAGATTCAACTGCAGAAAATTACAGTCGAATTCAGTACATGTTAATAGAAAATCTTATACTAATTGTTTAAAAACTAGTATACAATAAATAGGAAGAAAAAATAGAAGAATAACAATAAGCAAGAAAGTTAAAAAATAAATTAAAAAGTTAAAAAGTTGAAAAAAATAATTTATGTATAAGTGAATAAAAAGAAGAAGAAAAAAGAAAAAAAAGCATGTAGTTCAGCTAGCACAGAAGCACACCCGCAATGAGAACAGATCCAGTTTGCAAGTGAACCCCTAAACCATTGCAAACAGGCATAAGCTTGGCAACCAACACGGTAACAACACAATATTCCTTTAAATAAATAATTAAATATTAAGAATACATTTATATACATTTTTACAAAAGAAAAAGACAACACGAAAGCAATCAACATCCTCGAATCTATTGCATGTGAGATCTCCACTTGGGCAAACTCGTCAGGAGCTAAAATTTCTATACAAAAATCAAAAAAAATGCACATATGTCGAAAACAAATGTGCGATGCAGGAAACCTACTGATGCATATTAACGACTTACCAGTACTAAATGTGCAGACGCTCCATGTTCTCGGGCTCACGTTTTCCAACAATTATCGTTGGAAAGCACACTGTCTTCGGTTAAAAAACTCCCTTTTAACAAGGGCAAATTTCATACAGTACGTTGCTTGGAGAAGTCATGCGCATATTAACACTATTGCTTATATTACAAAAATGCTTGTGTTAAGCAAGATTGACTATGCTTTGATAATTTATGGCAATAGCTGCAAATATGATATCAACATCCTTAAACCGGTCTATCACCAAGCCGTCAGAGCAAGTTGTTATGCTTTTCGGACGACGCCCATAAATAATATTATAATTGAAACTGGTCTCCCAACTTTAGAAAATAGACTGTATGTGTTAAAAGCTAAAATAGTCCCTAAGCTTCTTAATTCAAACAAATTCATTCTCGGGGATGACGTAAGAAAGGTTATTATTGCGAAGAAAATTGCAAAGTCACCATCTGCAATTTACCATTGTTTGTGCATCGCAAAGGAATTGAACATTCCCTAAAAAATTTCCCGCTCTTTTGGTGTTAAACCTCCCTGGATTTTGAAAGACTGCTCTTTTGACATCTCCCTGTCTATGCACAAGAAAGAAGATACTCCAAATTACGTCTTCAGGAATCTAATAGCTGAGAAAACCCAAGTATTGGACGATACTGGTTGGAATCTTTTGTACACAGACGGCTCAAAATCTCCTGGTCTGCCTCCTGCTTGTGCGGTGGTAGATGCTACAGGACGGGTTCTTCTCAACCACATATTTCACGAAAGCACTTCAACTTCCATAACCGAAGCCAGAGCTATCCTTCACGCTGCCAACCTTGCCCATAAAAACAAACTCAAAACCGTCATTGTAACCGACAGTTTGTCTGTATTACAAGCTGTTCGGAATCCTTCGACTTCGAGATGGAGCACCATCAACAATTTAAGGAATATAATTACTACACCCGACGGAAAAATTAAAATGTTATGGGTACCAAGTCACATCGGTTTACTGGGAAATGAGCAGGCGGATCGTGCGGCAAAGTATGCTGCTTCTGCTCCTCTAATTATGGATGATGTCATGGAAAAGTTGGATCTTCAAAGATACATTGGAAGAAAAGTTAAAGAGAAAATTACAGAAGGAAATCTACAATACCATCATCAACACTACTCTTTTGTTAACCCTCAATTAACTCCACCTCTATATCCAACAAACGTTGAGAAAACCAAGATCCAAACATTCTCGAGAATTCGCCTTGGTCATACAATTGCAATTCACCAATGGATCCTGAAGAAGTCTTCTTCCCCAATCTGCTGTTGTGGACAAACTCTTACTATAAAGCACATTCTCTGCGACTGCCTCAACTTTTCCTCGGCTAGAAGTGTTGCATTTGGAACAATTAACTCTTTGAACATTCTACAATCAGCTTCAGAACAGAATATCAATTGAATATATTACTTTTTTAATACTACTAAGCTCACTATCTAATATCCATTTATTTAAATTAGAGCCGATAGCCTGTGTTGCTAGTGCTCAATGTCTTTTTTTAGTCTAAGAATTCATTTCATTAGTCTAAAATTAAAATAATAATAATAATAAGAATAAGAATAAAATGTTACTTTAAGCACGACATAGGTAAATCGCGTATTTTTAGCAAAGTTGCTTTAATAGACTTTAAAGAGTCCGAAAAAGAGGATGAGTCGTTCAGGTTTCCGCAAATTCTGAGCGAGTTAAACAGCTCATAATTGTATTTACATTGACTAAGCTTAATCAAGATAAAGTGCCTAGAGAAGCGATTATGGACATAAGAGCTCATCTCACGAAGTAATGCGGGCGAGTCAATTGAGTACAATTGATTAAGAAGGAAACCGCAAGAACAAATCTACGTTTTTTAAGTGACGGTAAGGATAATAGAAGCAACCTATTTTCATTATCACCGATTTTTGCGAGTGGTTGCTTAAAGAACCATTTTTCTCTTGGTGTAAGATTGGGAGTATATTCTTTTGCCCACTTCCTTCAAAAGCGATCGGCGAACTGTCTCCATCGGTCTCGCATATTTTCTATGCTATCATTACATAATGCTCTTTTTCCAGAAATAGATCCTGGGATTAGATGGTTTGGAGTCAAAGCCTCGTCGTCCTTATTGCCACAAATGGCAGCGGACGCGAAATACCTACGTACTCTACTCCACATAGCGCACTCTTCAAGGTTTCATCACTGAGACAATATGAAAAGCTTATAACGCGAAGCACCTCTTTAATCGACCTTATCGTCTTTTTCCATGCTCTATCCAGTGGCAGCTAGAGCAATAAATTTTCACTTAATTGTGTTCTATTGAGGTCTATTGTTCTATCTTCCTCTTTGAACACTTTCGCGGTGGCAAGCATACGGTGTTGGTGCCATTTGCGGAATGATCGGATTTGCTGCATTATTCTTACAACATTGTTATTAATTTTTTGTATAATACCTGTAGGCGTTTAATATAAAATATGCTTCTTACTTTATTGATCGCTCCTTCATGAAAACAATGTTCGTGATAATGGCTTACAATTAAAAGTGTTATCTGATAAGATAATGGGTTTATTGCAACGCGTTGCCGAGAAATCCATCTAACTCTTCTATTAGACGTTGTTCGTTGACACTTTTACCACGGTTGATATAGCTTCGACTTATTTAACACTTCATAGCTAACATTTTCTGGTGGCCTCATACGTTTGGCGCTAACTACTAAGCGTTTTAGACCCAGCATATTAGTGTCAGTTGCATGATATAATTTCGTCTAAAAAAAGAAATATTTATCGTTAGCTGTGACATGCGTTGTTTTATGTATGAAAAGAATGGGATGTATCTTATTGTGTAATGCCCTACGAGTTTTGAATAGTAAGTTGCCGAGAAGAGAAATACTGCTTTGACTGCTAAATCGCTAATTCTTAGACGGAGGTTAAGGAACTGAAATAATAAATCACACCTTTTTTTTATTTTTCTAAGGCGAAGAGAAGAATTCTCTACGCCTATTTCACGCTGAACAAGTTGATTTTTAATATACTGAAATTTTTAGCTTTTTTAAAATATTTTTGTTGCATGTGTAAAAGAATAGCTCATATTACTTATATATATATATTTTTAAAGTTAACAAAGGCATAAGATCTTCGCTTTAAAAATGTAATTTCAAGAATTTATAAGAGCCGATGCGTCAGTGTCAATTGCTTCAAAAGTCCAAAGCAAGCTTTTACACGCGAATTTATGGGGATTTGCGTTGCATAATACAAGTACACCCGTCTTGCGTTAAAAACGAATTATTAAGTCATTTTTGCTGCTCTAAAGCAATATTATATTATGGAACTGGTTTGGGTGGTTTCTTAAAAAAAACAAAATGTGACATAGAACTACAATTGAGAAATTTTTGCTTTCTGGATTAGATTTTAATGGCGAATATACAAAGTTTTTTAAAATCGCGATCATTTGTGTTTAATTATTTTCTGTTATGTTTTGTTGAGCATAGTTTTCAAAGATTATTTACTTAAGCATAGGTTCACTTTGTAACAGGTGTTACATAAACAATTTTTCAGGTAGCTTCCCAAGTTTGCATCATCAAGATTTCATCATTTCAATTCTGCACACATCAGTTGTTTCTTATTTAATATTTGTCGTGCACTTTATCGTAGTTCTCAGATTTTTTTAAGATTGTCAACTTTTCGTATCCAGATATCTCTCCCTATCTCTCTCTAACCCCTCTCCAAGCGGCAAAAAATGAGAAAGCTTTCAAGGTTCGTTTTCTCCCATTACTGCCCACTCCTTTCTTTTCTCTGTTTACATTCACGCTTCTTAGTTTGTTTACGGTTAATGTGCAACAGCTGTTTCTTATCATAGCATTTCATTTGTTTAGTTTCCTGTTATATCTATTGCTTTCTGAGCTAAACGAGCAATTTGAATTGATTTTACTTGTGTGTTGTGTAAAGCATACAAAGAATACGAGAGAATTGAGGGAATTGTGTAGCATAAAATTTCATTAAAAATTAAATGGATAAACGAAGAAGAGAATTTGTATATAGCGACGAAGACTTTCTAACACTTGAATTCAAATGTCATCTGTGATATATAAGTGCGGCATAAAAGAAACGGAATTGGTATAGAATACATATATAAATATATATTTAAAATTTTGCTTTTACATATAAGCTTTATAAGGATGCAGTGGTAGCGAATACGGAAATCGGTGCTGTATTAAGTTTAAAAATCACTTCCTCCTCAAAAGTTAGCTACAAACATCAATCCGCATTTAATTTTAGTTTTATGTGGATTTCGGCCTTTTCTCTTACACTTTACCTCGCGTACATCTTCGACCATTATTGAATACAAAGGCAAAATAAAAATTTAGTTTTTAAGTTCATGCACAACCTGTAGCAAATTGTTTAAAAATGTGCAAGTTTCCCCTCATCATGATAAATGGCGCATTTGGTTTAGCTCAGGTATATTAGTCCAAGCATTCGTCCATGATAAGTAAAAACACTTTTCTGAGTCTATCATTAAGGAGACAGGTGAACAAAGACATAAATTCATCTAGGAACTGGTGCTGATAAAGTAATAAGCCTTCTAACACTTTGGTTTTTATTAACAGTCACAAGATAGTTTTATTGAGGATTAATTTTTTCTCCACTACTACTGCAGACTACTTGTAACAGCTACTCACTTGAAAATGTTATACTTAACATCGTTTAATTTATGTACTTCTTATATGTTACAATAGATTGTATTTATGAATGAATTTTTAAACACTGACGTGAAATTTTAAAAAGCAGGAGGAAATAACAGAAATAAGAACGCACACATCAGAGTTAATGAAACTTTTTCTGCAGTGAGAGAAGAAGTAAACAAAACTTTCGCGGACTGTTCAGTTTCAATTGGAAAGAAAGCTTTCAAGTTTATAAGCAACTGTTGGTACGCTTCATACGATTGGTACATAAAGGAAACTTAGGAATTTTTCCTAGTCGAAGAACTTGGTTTAGTGCATTTACTTTCATTAGGTGGTCATGAATGGTCGAGTGCGCGGTAATCGCAATAATACTTTACATCAAATTGTGCCACCTTATATCTTGAATGGGGTTAAAAGGAAAATACATTAAAAAAAATTTTAACGCAAAAAAATTTTCTGCGAAAATGTTAAATATATTGAAAAGTTTTTAAGTTAAAAAACGAAGAAGGTTAGTATTAACAATAAAATTTTTTTAATTGAAAATTTTTGTAAACAAAACAATTTTAATTTACATAAGGTGTTGAATAACTAATGAAGCAGAAAATTCTTTATATATTTTTGAAGTGATGAGAAACATGTGGTGAATTATAAAATTTGTTCAATTATTCGGTAATTGTGAAGAAAATTAATTAGTCACATTCGTACACACAAAAATTTTTTTTAGCAAAAAATTTCGGTATCTTCTTTGTGAACTTTTGTTTACATAAACACATATAAGTAAGCAAGTGTACATAAAATCACCATTTTCATTACCATCAATATCGTCATCAGTATTTGCACAATTCTGGGCTTTTAACAAAAAGCGAAGTACACAAAATACTCATAAACATTTACACTCAATCTATAAATCGTTTATTAGATATGCGCAAAATAGTGAGGATAGCCCCAGGTTTGCTAGAAAACGGCAGCAAAAACATTTGTTCTTGTTCAGTGTGAGGTTTTGATTTGATTTAGCTATATTCCGCAATCCGGACAATCTTGAATCTCACGAACCTCTCTGGTTCGTAAATTCCGTCTAGTTCGGTCCGTAAGAAGGTATGGGGAAAATACCTTCTTACTTCAAATAAAGATGGCATGTACAATCGCATGGTTTTATCTTGAGTTGGTGCTTATCAAGCAATTGTCTAAACATACCAAGTTTCTTACTTTTTTCATTCTTATTGCTATAGATTTCTGCACTCCCACCTTAAACACTTGATATTATTTATGATTTGAATTGATTTAATTTTTATTACCTTCTCAAACAGTTTTCTTCCATAGATTGATTTGAATTTTTATGCAAAAACATTATCATTAAATTAAAAAATTTTCTTCAATAATTAATGTTAAAAAAACAAGCAAATCATGCGTCTTATGATGAGTGTAGGAGTACACATCCATTCCTTGCCTTGTACATCGATATACGTTCTTTGAAAAATTATTTTAGTCAAGCAAAAAGTTATCCAGATTACAATTACAAATGCAAATATACGTAATTGAAATAAAGTTTCAATTGTGTTGTGTACTCACGTAGATGAGGGAAGAATAGTTTCGTTACTTATAAAGAGTCCTTTGACTTACCTTACCTTCGGCTGAACCAAATTGTTCTTTCTGTTTAGGTAATTTGCGAAGCCAAACTCATTGACAAAAAAAAAAACGAGTTTGTCTTTCTAGAGAAAATTTTACAGTTGTATTTGTGATTTCAACAGAGAGGCAAACAATAAATAGGTAAATAGGTAAAGGGTATGAAGATAAATTCGAATTTAACTAGTAAAGACACCACTATTTCTGTTAACATCTTAACGACTTAACAGAGCTCATGTTAAACAATTACAATTGAGATATAGTTGGTTTGAAAG
>NW_023998581.1:1031454-1129392 GCF_014805625.2 Glossina fuscipes | reverse complement strand
TCATGTTTTAGCTAGAGAAAAAAGTGACCGGCTGTTCTACAAAATTTTCCCCTTTTTTGACACCCACGCTTCTACCTAAAGGAAAATTCACAACAAGGGAATTTAAAGTTCTTCACCGTCTTATGAGTAATCACACCTACGACAAGGTCTATTTTAAAATGATCAAAGTCTCCTCCTCTGACATCTGTGAGGATTGCAATATTACTGAGTCTGCCGAGCACCTTATTTTTGAGTGCAGGAGGTTTGACATCCTTAGACAATCTTTCAGTATATTTAACCTGTATAACAATCTGTATGAAATTTTTCGTGCTGGTAACTTTAGGCATTTGAAGCAACTGACTGCCTTTATCAAATCAGCTGAGTTTTCATTCTAATTTTACATTTAGTATTTCTATTACAATCACGAATCGCCTACACTTTTTCTTTTATCGGCATTATTAGCCGGATCTTGACAGTACAGTACCAAGTACGGTGATTTATGGATTGACAGCGGAACAGAGCCTCTCATTGCGAACACTCTGACACATCAGTCTACCTATGCTTAAATTTTTTCATCAATCGCTCTCAACTTCGTTTCTGGATTATGGATCTAACATTAACTTAACTGGTCCAATCCATCTCTAAACAAACAAAAAAAAAAAAAAAAAAGTACCACTTTAAAGAATAAGCGTCTAAAATTCTCGATAATTTTGCATGTATTGTACCACTTTAAATATGAATAATCTTTAGTAACTGTCGAGCGGCTTCGGCAACCGTCATGAACCGAGGCAGCATATATTGTCTTCGCCCTCGCATCACAGACTCGACAGCCGGCGGTTGATGATTACAATTAGTGCGGGGGATTAATTATTATATCATGGAACAAATCTGGAAAAATAGAATCGAAATTCGGCTTAATTTACAGATGGAGACCACCTGTCTCTAAGGACGTGTCGGTTGCTTTTTATATTCTTGCGCTACAAAGGTGTATAGAGTTTGAGCGGAGATACACCAGATACACAAGGCATCACCAGACCAAGAGATACACCCATCTTCCATTACACCGATAGATTCAAAGTCACTAAGCTGGCACGTCCGTCTGACTGTCTGTCTTGTGTTCTTCTTGTAAAGCTTACAGGTTGCAATTTTTAAAATATTTTAATGAAATTTGCCCGTTTTGGTCCAAAGACGAGAGCTGTTGAAAATGGTTTGGGTCGGGCCATCGACCACTTACCACGCAAAGCCTATAACTATATAATTTAGAGAGTAACTATGTTTCCAGGAGTAGTTTTGATATACATTTTTCAAAAAAATTATGTCCAACCTTACATTATATTTAATATTTTGGAAATCGGGTTCTTATTTTCGCTGACAGGTTAGTAGATGACCGCACTGTCGTATGTCCAGAGGCTGGCGACTTAAATTTCCCCCCTAAGAAGTTTCGAGGTAATTGCTTTTTGACCTTTACTACACTAAAATATAATATAAAGCATTGCGTCTTTCATTGATTTGCAGATTGTCTGATAAAAGTATGTCCTATGAATCGGTACTCAGCCCAGAAACAATTCTGGAAAGCCGCCAAACAATCAGCTAGTACGAATACAGATACTAATTTGCTCAAGCGATTACATGTAAGCTCAAGTCTTTCGTACCTCTGCAATCACACTTTTTATCTTATTTCTTTCTGTAGCATGCCGCTGAAATTGAGAAGAAACAAAACGAAACCGAAAACAAGAAACTCTTGGGCTCAATCATACAGTACGGCAGCGTGGTGCAATTGTTGCATCTCAAATCCAACAAATATTTAACAGTTAATAAACGTTTGCCTTCGTTGCTAGAAAAAAATGCAATGCGAGTTTACTTGGATGCCAATGGCAATGAGGGTTCCTGGTTTTATATTATGCCTTTTTATAAGTTACGTTCCATTGGTGATAATGTTGTGATGGGCGATAAAGTTATCTTGAATCCTGTCAATGCGGATCAGCAAAATTTACATGTGGCGTCCAATTATGAATTGCCTGATAATCCCGGGTGCAAAGAAGTCAACGTTTTAAATTCTTCCACCTCATGGAAAATCACTTTATTTATGGAACATCGTGAAAATCAAGAGCATATACTGAAGGGCGGAGATGTAGTGCGTTTGTTTCATGCTGAACAAGAAAAATTTTTGACAATGGATGAATATAAAAAGCAGCAACATGTATTTTTGCGTACCACAGGACGTACAAGTGCCACAGCTGCAACGTCCAGTAAGGCTCTTTGGGAAATTGAAGTGGTCCAGCATGATTCATGCCGTGGTGGTGCTGGTCACTGGAATTCTCTGTATCGCTTTAAACATCTAGCTACAGGCTATTACTTAGCCGCTGAGCTGGACTCGGCGGACAATAGTCAAGCGGCTCACCAGTCACAACATCAACAAATCCATCCGCAGATGTTAGTACACCACCAAGAACAGCAACAGCAGCAACATAACGTTAATTTAAGTACGGACAACACCAAAGATTCGGGAATCAGCTGTAATTCAATTATGTTGGGTAAAGTATGCGTTATTTTGGCTTTTAGAAGCTAAATCTATATTATACTTGCAGAAAAAGTTAAGCTGGAAACTTATAGGTTGGTCTCTGTACCGTTTTCTACGGATATTGCCTCTGTATTCGAACTGGATCCCACAACTATGGCTCGCGCTGATAGTTTGGTACCACAATCGAGTTATGTTAGATTGCGTCACCTATGCTCGAATACTTGGGTTCATGCCACTTCTATACCAATCGATATTGACGATGATAAGCCAGTCATGTCCAAAGTGTGTTCTTCACCAATAAAAGAGGATAAAGAAGCCTTTGCATTGATACCGGTTTCGCCGGTAGAAGTACGAGATTTAGACTTCGCTAATGATGCGTGCAAAGTGCTGGCCACTGTCACTACAAGGTTAGATAATGGTATGATATCAATTAACGAACGGCGTTCGTTGATTGCTTTGCTGCAAGATATTGTTTATTTTATTGCGGGAATGGAAAATGAACAAAATAAAACCAAGGCCCTAGAATTGTCTATAAAAAGCCCTATAAGGGATCGCCAAAAATTACTGAGAGAGCAATATATTCTAAAACAATTGTTTAAAATTCTACAGGGTCCTTTTCAGGAGCACCCAAGTGGAGACGCGCCTTTCCTGCGTTTGGATGAATTAAGTGATCCAAAAAATAGTCCATACAAAAACATTTTTCGTTTATGTTATCGTATTTTGAGGCTATCGCAGCAGGATTATCGCAAAAACCAAGAATATATAGCCAAGCATTTCGGTCTAATGCAAAAACAAATCGGGTATGACATTTTAGCTGAAGACACTATTACAGCTTTATTGCACAATAATCGCAAGCTGCTGGAAAAACACATAACTGCTGCTGAAATTGAGACCTTCGTGGGTTTAGTACGAAAAAATATGCACAATTGGGATTCGAGATTTTTGGACTATCTCTCCGATTTATGTGTTTCAAATCGTAAAGCCATAGCAGTAACGCAAGAGTTAATTTGTAAGAGCGTTTTGAGCTCAAAGAATTCGGATATTTTAATTGAAACTGAAATCAAGCCGAATAAAGGAACTAAGAACTCCATTACAAAAATTAATAAGCAAGACAGCTTGTCTTTATCAACGTTAACCGAGATGGGTGACGATGATGATGAAAAATTTGAAACTCTGTCCAATGCGACCACGTCCACCTGGGACTTGGATAACTTAACCGAGTATGACGAAAAGAAACAACCTAAATATGAAATACATTTAAAATGGAAAGACTTGGCCGTCAGTATTGTTTTTTTTTAAATCTTTCACATTTTCAAAAATTTAACGCTTTCAGTGTTCCCGTTCTATGGTTGACTTAGCTGGGTGTGTGGCTCGGGGAGAAAAACTCGAAGCAACCATATTGAATTATTATCGCCATCAATTAAATCTCTTCTCAAATATGTGTCTGAATCGTCAATATTTAGCTTTGAATAATCTCTCTCCCCATCTAGACATAGATCTAATACTCAAGTAAAGAGAAAATGCTTATCTGTAACACATCACGACATTTACACACATCACTTTAAATTCGTTTGTTTAGGTGCATGTCCGATGAAACAATGCCGTATGAGCTGCGTGCGTCATTTTGTCGTCTCATGTTGCATTTGCATGTGGACCGCGATCCGCAGGAACCGGTAACCCCAGTAAAATATGCGCGCCTTTGGAGTGAAATACCCTCAAAAATGTCTATTTTGGAGTAAGTTGCGGAGAAACATTTTTAGTGCGATTTGTTTTGTAGTTACTTAATGGTTACGACTTGTTTTAGTTACGATGGCAAAAATCAACAACCTGATCACAATAAGGAGGCCGTAAGAGCGAAATTCAATACTACTATCGCTTTTGTTGAAAATTATTTGTGTAACGTGGCTGCTAAAGTGTGGTTATTCACCGATCAAGAACAAAATAAATTAACATTTGAAGTGAGTATTTGCTTAATTTCCGGTACCATGTTTTATTTCACCGGTGATGTTGTTATGGTAAAAAACTAAATGCACTTTTGGTTTTTCCAGGTAGTTAAATTGGCGCGTGATTTGATTTATTTCGGCTTTTATAGCTTTAGCGATTTGTTGCGTTTAACCAAAACCTTACTTTGCATTTTAGACTGCGTGTCAGAAACGAATGGTGAAAATCTATCAGTTGGAAGGTTTCTAACAGCCGATGGCGAATGTAAGTAACTTAAATACAATAGCATTTAATATTTTTTGGTCCCTATTGGCGTTGAAATAATTGTTAAAATCGCATTAAAATTTAACCATAAAAGCTGCCACACAGGAAAATGTTGGTGAGTTTAGTATAAAAAAGTCCAAATGTAAATAACGGAACTACTAAAAATTTTCTCTTTAATTAAGATGAGATATTAATTTTTGTATTTCTTTTAAAGCGGATGGGGGCGTTTTACGTAGCATTGGGGATATGAACACCGTAATGACTTCTTTGGCCTTGGGCCCAGTGGGCCACATTATGGCCACTACACCAACGACAACCTTACAACAACGTAAATCGGTTTCGCAGCTACTGAAGGAGTATCCTTTAGTGATGGATACAAAACTAAAAATAATCGAGATTTTGCAGTTTATACTCGACGTACGTTTGGATTATAGAATTAGTTGCCTGCTGTCCATATTCAAACGGGAATTTGATGAAAGTGATGGTAACGTTGCCGAAAGTGTTACTACAGAACAGCAAACTTCTTCACTTAATCCATCAACAGCGTCTTCTGCTTTTACGCAACGGCAAAAGAATATCGATTTAGAATCCATAGGCCTTCAAGCTGAGGGTATATTTGATAGTGTTAGAGGGGATGCAGCTAACCTAGATTTAGATGGTCAAGGTGGTCGTACCTTTTTGAGAGTTTTGCTACATTTAATAATGCATGACTATCCTCCTTTGGTGTCGGGAGCATTGCACTTATTGTTTCGTCATTTCAGTCAGCGCCAAGAGGTGTTGCAAGCTTTTCGTCAAGTAAGTTCAAAGAAGTTATAATACAGTATAGGCTAAATCCTAAGCTAAAACGCTTGACCCACAGTTTTCTATCGTGAGTGGCTTAGGAGCAATCCAAAGAAAGCAAGCAAAGCAATTGTCGAGTTTTGAAATTCGCCCTGCTGTGCTTTTTTGCTTTATTACGAAGATCTTTTTCTGAACTTTCTTAAAATTATTTTTATTAAAGTTTTAATTAATATTTAATGTTTTTTTCAAATTTTTGCATGTTTTATACACACAATAAGTGGGCGGAATTAGTTAGTATATATATTTATTTATGTGTAGACGAATTTTGTTTCAGAATAAGTATCATTTTCTTCTTCTCTTCTCTTTTTTTTTTTTAAGGTTCAACTTCTAGTATCCGACAGCGACGTGGAATCATATAAACAAATTAAACACGATTTAGATATTTTACGCCAAAGTGTTGAAAAATCTGAGTTGTGGGTTTATAAATCGAAGACTTCCGAAGAAATCAGTACAAGTGGGTTCTCAAGTACTCTGAAAGAATTTTAAATAATGGTGCTTGACATTTAGGTGCTGCAGATTTGAATATCGACATGCAAAATTTAAGCAACGAATACAGGGCTTCCTTGTCTACCGAGCAATTAAATGAATATAAAAAGGTCAAAGAGATTTTAATGCGTATGAATAAATTTTGTGTTACCCAAGGTAAGCTAAAGAGGATTCTTCCAACATTTTAATCGTGTTGAATTTTTAAACTTCACGTGCTAGCTTTGAACACCTTATGTTCGTTTGCGTAGTTTAGCACATATAAAAAGAGGTGTTTATGGTGACCCAATCGTATCCCATTAAACTGCGGCTGTGAATTTTGAATCTAGAATGACTAGGCGTACTTGTGGACAGATAAGCGGAAGTATCCTCGAAATTTGTCTGCGTCCGTTTTTTTTGCCTCCACATAATATTAACAGACTTAGCCAGGCTCCCTTAATAATATTGCAAATATTTCGATCATCCAAGCGCCTTGGACACTTCCAACTTTTTCGGAACTACTCGGTTTGTGTATATGAGCCCACCAGTAGAAAATGTAATGCGATTTCATTGTAGTCTTTCATTATGTGCCCACTCGTTTACATGGAAGACCACTTAGGCTTGATTCCTTAATTGCGCACTTCTCCTTAGTTTAATTGAAATTGTAATCGAGGAACTTTCCCAAAGAAAGGATATCAAAAAATGTTTCTTATTAACATTAGACTCAGGAGTCACGATATTTCTTCGTCTCTTTCCTCTCTCGAATTCTCTTTTTCTTCTTCTATCTCTTACTCCTTCTCGATCTCTGTCTTATACCAAATACTCGATAATTTCTTTGGTTTATAACAACATTAATTATCGTTCTAGGCCCTTATGTTAAACCCCGCAAACATGAACAACGTCTTTTGCGTAATGTAGGAGTTCATACCGTGGTCCTCGATCTTCTACAAAATCCTTATGATGAAAAAGACGATGAACTTATGAAAGAATTAATGTTTTTGGCACACGAATTTCTCCAGAACTTCTGTTTGGGCAATCAGCAAAATCAAGTGCTGTTACATAATCATTTGGATTTATTCCTTAATCCGGGAGTATGTAAAATATGCATTACATGTAAATATTTACAACTTCTTCTTTAATAGATATTGGAAGCGAAAACTGTTTGTGCTATTTTCAAAGACAATCTTGCCATTTGCAATGAAGTTACCGACAAGGTTGTACAACATTTTGTCCATTGTATTGAAATTCACGGACGCCATGTCGTGTATTTGCAATTCTTGCAAACAATTGTTAAGGCGGAAAATCAATTCATACGTAAATGCCAGGATATGGTTATGCAAGAGCTTATCAATGCAGGGGAAGAAGTTTTGGTGTTTTACAATGATAAGGCTTCATTCAATCAATTTGTAAACATGATGCAAAAACATATGTCTCCATTAACTGAAGACAGTCCTCTGCGTTACCATGTAGAATTGGTAAAGTTATTGGCTTGTTGTACAATGGGTAAAAACCTCTATACGGAAATTAAATGCAATAATTTGTTATCTCTGGATGATATTGTTACAATAATTTGTAATTCCGCCTGTATACCGGAAGTAAAGGAGGCTTATGTAGACTTTCTTAATCACTGTTATATTGATACTGAAGTGGAAATGAAAGAAATCTATTCATCGGGTCATATGTGGAATTTATTTGAAAAAAGTTTTTTAGTAGACATTAATCAGTTAATAGCGGTGGGCCCCACTGGTGATAAAAGTCTAATGAATTATGTCTTGAATGGTGTTCTGAATATCTTGAGCACTTTCTTTAGCAGCCCGTTTTCGGATCAGAGCACCATCGTGCAATCACGTCAGATGATCTTTGTGCAACTCTTGCAGGCTTCATATCGTTTATCGCAGTGCAAATGGTTGACATTGGCCGATCGCTTTAATGTCGAAAATTGTCTACGTACGTTGGCTGAATCGGCGAAAACCCGCAGCATTGCTATACCACTTGACCTCGAGCAACAGGTAGTCAATATGTCCAGTAAGACGGCCATGTTGACTCGCCAAACAACGAAATGGCTACTGGCCTCGAAGCAGCCAAAATACGAAGCACAGCTGTCGACAAATTTAATGCGATTAGATCGGTCGATTATAGAAGGTCTGCAAGAAATTGTATCATTATTGGAAGATCAACTGAAGCCGGTGGTGGAAGCTGAGCTTTCTCTGTTAGTGGATATATTATATCGCTCGGAGTTGTTGTTCCCTCAAGGCACTGAAGCACGCAAACGTTGCGAATCGGGGGGATTTATACGGAAACTTATCAAGCACACTGAAAAATTGTTAGAAGAAAAAGAAGAGAAACTGTGCGTGAAAGTCTTGCGCACTCTTCGTGAAATGATGGCAATTGATGTAAATTATGGCGATAAGGGTGACGCTTTACGTCAGACATTGTTAAAGCTTTATTTTGATCTCAAACTTAGCGGCAGTTCTCGTACACCTACTGAGGGAAAAGGTGATATTTTAAATGGTTCAAATATTGTGAGCCATCAACAAAAACATGTTCACCTAGTTACTCACGGTCCTGGTGCCAAATATCTTCAAAGAGCTGAAAAGACCTTACATGAAGTACAAAATCATTTAGATCGCGAAGGCGCTTCCGATTTAGTTATAGAGCTGGTCATTAAATCAGTACATTCTCCTTCCATTTTTGTAGAAGCTGTAGAACTTGGTATTGCTTTGTTGGAAGGTGGTAACCCGATTATACAAAAAGGCATGTATCAGAAGTTTTTGAGCGGTGATTTGAATCAGGCTTTCTTCAAAGTTTTCTTCGATAAAATGAAGGATGCGCAGCAAGAGATTAAGTCAACAGTTACCGTTAACACTTCAGATACAGCGCCTAAGGCCCATGAAAGCAAACAAGACGTCAATTTGGAATTGGATAAAATCTCGCGTAAACATGGTGTGAAGAGCAATGGTATAGTAATTACTGAAGAACTGAAAAAAGAACTGCACAATGCTGGTCTAGCGACTGCTCGAGCTTTCAGTAACGCCCGCAATCTGCATGCAGTGGGTGATGAACACAGTGCACTTAACGTTAACAGTCCTTTGGATGAGATAATAGCAGAGAAATTAGAAAAGCATAAGGATAGCAAAGAAGATCGCAACAAACTTTCTAACAAGGTATTGGTAATGCAACCGATATTAAGGTTTCTACAATTGCTTTGTGAAAATCACAATCCCGACCTTCAAAATCTTTTGCGCCATCAAAACCATAAGACCAATTACAATCTGGTTTCAGAAACACTTATGTTCTTGGATTGCATTTGCGGCTCTACCACGGGTGGTTTAGGATTATTAGGACTTTACATCAACGAAAATAATGTAGCTTTGATTAATCAAACCCTAGAAACTCTTACTGAATATTGTCAGGGTCCTTGTCATGAAAATCAGAATTGCATAGCAACGCACGAATCGAATGGCTTAGATATTATAACTGCACTAATATTAAATAACATCAATCCGTTGGGTGAAAATCGTATGGACTTGGTACTGGAATTAAAAAATAACGCGTCAAAATTGCTATTGGCTATTATGGAATCACGTGGTGACAGTGAAAATGCTGAACGCATTTTATATAATATGAATCCAAAGCAGCTAGTAGAAGTGGCTTGTAAAGCATACCATCAAGAAGAAATGATCGATGACGCGGATGATCAAGATGAAATTGTCGACGGCGATCACGATGATGATGATGTATCAGTTAGCCCTCGTGAAGTCGGCCATAACATTTACATATTGTGCCATCAACTTGCGCAGCACAATAAAGAACTGGCAGCTTTGTTAAAAGCTTCTGAAGATCCACATGCAGTCAGTTTTGACGCCAAAATGAGTCAGGCTTTAATGTATTATGCTACTCATACAGCACAGATAGAGGTGAGTGGAAAGTATTACGAAAATTCTATGAAGAACTTACACAAGATCTATGTTATGTAGGACGTAATCTCTTTAAGGGATATCCGAAGGTTTCTCTGTTTCTTATTAAAACTTTTAGCAGAAATTCCATAAAGATAGTTTCGCTGTATGGCAAATCCATTTCAAACGTGTCCATCATACTGAACCGACCACGATTTCTTGTAAAAATGTATAATTGTGCAAAATTAAGAAAGGAAATTAGCTTAACTCTTTGAATTAGCTCCGCAAACCAAATTGTAATCGGTTCGAAATACCAAAAACTGAAATATATTTTTGTCAATAAAGATCATACTAATCGATCCTGTCACTGTGTTTGAGCGCTAGTTGGCAGAAGACTATTTACGATATTTAATTGCTCAAAGGTGGATCCAGATTATTCACTCACTTCCAAAAGAATTAATTTGGGCGACCTATCACTTTGGTACAGATACCTATCCTCATAACTCATTTCACTTTTATTGACCATCTGCATTATTTATATAGTAAACAGTTTTTCTTATTTATTTTTATTACAACATTAGATGACTAATTCCATTATTCACAAGATTTATGCTTACATAAATTTTTTCAGATCGTACGTAACGATCGCACCCTGGAGCAAATTGTATTTCCTATCCCTGAGATATGCGAATATTTGACTACAGACACAAAGATGAAAATCTTTCAAACAGCTGAGAGGGACGATCAGGGTTCGAAAGTAGCCGACTTTTTTGACAAGGCCGAAGAAATGTTCAACGAGATGAAGTGGCAGAAAAAACTTAGAGGTAATCAGAAACTCAAATTAAACTGGATGTGGCAAGTAATTTTTTTTTTAATTCATCCAGGACAGCCCTTCTTATTTTGGGTTAGCAGTTACATGTCCTTATGGAGCAATATTCTCTTCAATTGCGTAGTTGTTATTAATATGATAGTAGCTTTTTTCTACCCATTTGATAACACCGTACCAGGTAAATGGTAGCAACAGTTTTGCAAATTATCGTTAATTTAATAAAAATGGTTTTCTGTTTTCTTCCCCAGAACTTAGTTCTCATATATCTTTATTATTTTGGACTATATTGTCGTTTTCGTTAGTGATTGTAGCAACGTTACCACGTGAATCAGGCATACGTACATTAATTGGTTCAATTATATTGCGTTCAATATTTTTAATGGGTCCGGAGTCCACGTTATGCTTGCTGGGTATAGTAACAGTAAGTATGACCTAAAATATATTCAATGGAAAATCTTGAGCAATTTATGTATTATAGGTATTATCTTTTATATAAATTGCCTTTTTTAAGGTACCTACATATGTATATACATTTTATCTTTTTTAGGTTACATTGAAAAGTGTTCACATCATTAGTATAATGGGCAATCAAGGAACTTTGGAGAAACATTTCTTTAAAATCATAACCGATTTTCAGTTATTATACCACTGCATTTACATAATATTCTGCTTTTGCGGTTTAGTAGTTCATCCTTTCTTTTATTCACTATTGGCAAGTTTACATTACATTTAATGCTTATTAGAAATAAATTAATTATTGTTTCAGCTTTTCGATGTGGTTTATCGGGAGGAAACGCTAATTAATGTTATTCGTTCGGTGACTCGCAATGGTCGTTCAATCGTTTTGACAGCTGTCTTGGCCTTGATTTTAGTTTATCTTTTCTCCATTATCGGTTATATGTTCTTTAAAGATGATTTTTTGGTATCAGTTGATGTAGAGGATGCAGGTAATGGTTAGTGGTTTGCAAAGAAATTCGCTTTTTTTTTAATTTTCTTATCGGCAGATATTGACATGACATTATCAGTGAGTGCAGAAGAAAGCTGTTCGCCATCCGATGAGATACAGAAATCACAGCTAATTGCTTCAGGTAGTAGCGACAACAAAGAACGTTCCTGCGATTCATTGGTGATGTGCATCGTTACTACTTTAAATCAAGGCTTGCGAAATGGCGGCGGTATCGGAGATATTCTGAGAGCGCCATCTAGTAAGGTGAGTTAACTTCTGCGACATGGCATTCGTCTCTCTCAATAAATGAAAGAACTGCTCATACTAATACTGATATCCAGTCGCTAGCCTATATAATTACAACAGTCAATAACTTCCACGTATACTTTGCAATAAATTTGTATGGGACAGCATTAATTACTAAGGGACCTTAACGAGAGAAATTCAAATTCAAATGGCAGGGTGTGAAAATATCTGATATAAAGATGCTGCCCGAAGATAATAGAAAAGCCAATTAAAAACTATCTATCGTATAAGTTGACCCGTTTTTCTCATACCCCCCATGGCACAATTATTTTGCTATTCTTCATTTCTTCTTCCTTTTTCTTTAATGTGCTTTAAGTTGATAGTAATGGACCAATCTGAATAAGATATTGTTGATTATACTTTTGACCAGCTTTGGTGGGGTACAGAAACTTCTTTTTTATATGATCAAGTCTAACATTAGTAAGCTAATTCTTTTCGAAAGTAACTATGTTTCTTTGTCTCCCTTCCCATTTGGCTCCCCTTTCACAGTAGGTCTCTTTCTTTTTTCACCTACGGCTCTTTTCCTTCCTTTTTCTGTGTTAGATTGATCCTTTACATATATAAAAATGTTCTAAAAGAATTATTGCCGCATTTGATCCGCTAGCTTTATTATAAAAAAATATATACACAAAAATGATATAAATTATTTTTTTGTTTATTTCTTCCAAAAAAATAGGAAAGTTTATTTGCTGCTCGTGTTATTTACGACTTGCTCTTTTTCTTCATTGTAATTATTATTGTGCTGAATTTAATTTTCGGTGTAATCATTGATACATTTGCTGATCTTAGAAGTGAAAAACAACAGAAAGAAACTATTTTAAAAAATCATTGTTTCATATGCGGTCTAAATCGCTCCGCCTTCGATAATAAAACGGTCAGTTTTGAAGAGCATACTAAAAGTGAACACAACATGTGGCATTACCTTTACTTTATAGTACTGGTAAAGGTTAAAGACCCGACAGAATTCACGGGACCCGAAAGTTATGTGTATGCTATGGTTAAAGCCAGCATCTTGGATTGGTTTCCCCGTCTAAGAGCCATGTCTTTAGCAGCCGTAGATGCTGATGGTGAACAGATAGAATTGCGTAGCTTGCAAGCACAATTAATGGAAACACAAATGTTAATAACGAATCTCTCACAACAATTGCACGAACTAAAAGACCATATGACCGAACAACGTAAGCAAAAACAACGTTTGGGTTTATTAAATACAACAGCTAGTTTTATGGCCGGCTATCAGTTTCAGTAACAATGTTAGCAAGAAGAGTATGACGCGGAGGGGTTGAGCCAGCGCTAAATTTCGAACAAACAAAGTTGTTGTTTTAATAGACAATATTTTGTTGGAAGCTTACAATGAACGTTTAAGAAAAAAAGTAAACCAATGTCTCGAATTAGAAAAACGTAAATATCATCATTATAATTGTCAACAACATAGAAAAAAACCCAAATCTACTATAAATTTAATTTTTTTTAAATTTTGTTGTTTTGTTTCTTGTTTTTAAGCCTTGTTGGTCTTTTTTTTTTTTTTTTTTTGCAAAGATATTGTGATCTTCGTTACACCTCAAACAAGAATTGAACCTCAACTTTTTACCTATTTCGCAACGTAGTACTATAAAAACGTCTACACTTATACACTAAAACTATCTAAAAACTTTTAGAATAAGGTTTTTTTGTTAAATTTGAAAAACTGTTTGTACATATAACGTGACGTCTCTACAAACGGTTATTAACTTACTATATAAGAGTAATTAAAAATTAAGCAGTTAAAATTTATTAATGTAATTATCGAAATAAAAATTTTAACTTTAAAAAGAATAATAATGCATAAAACAATACAATAATAATTTACTGGAGGAATGGTTTGAACGTTGCCGATGTTACTTTAGTCTTGCTTATTGTGCGAAAATTAAGGGGTGTGAAATACTTCTAAGCCGGCTTGGTTTTTCAGCGACGTTAAAAAAGCAGTGGGGGATAAAAAATCTGGAAAAGTAGCCCTAATGCGGTTAATTGCTTTAATTACTTTATTTCAATAAGAAGTTAAATGTCAATCTTCCTCCTAAAGTGTTATTAGCAGGATCGCTAGCAATTAAGTTGAAAAGACGCTCATCGAATTTATTGGGCTGATTGAGATGCGCACTATTATTTAGAAGCAAAGAAATTAATTTAGTAAAATATTTCTGAATATTTGAACGACAGTCAGTAAATACTTCGTTACTGAAATTATAGGGTTGAGAAGCGATACGCAACGGCGTAGATTTTACTTCATTGTTTCCATTTATTAATGCCACAATCCAATAAACACTTGATAACGGAAGCATGAGGAAATATGATCTATAAAAATGTATGAATCATTTTTTACAAGTTAAGACATTTTATTAACCTATTTGCTTACATTTAAATTATTACCATTCAGACAGCCGCTTTATCGAATATATCATGATTTTCAGTCATTTGTAACTACGGTCGTTTATGCATCTACGATAAGTACCTGTCAATATTCCAAGGCGAACCTGAAGAACTCTGGGCCGTCCAAGGGCCTTTAGAAAGAGCAATTAAAGTTTTTCGAGAAAAAACAACCTTAACCATTCATACTTCTAAAATATATTTCATTTTTATAGAACTTAATGATCTATCGTCATCCTTATATATTGAAATAAGTTACAATTTGGGAACAAGGTGGTCTAAAATATTTGGGTACCGAACGAGTGCGGCCTCTACAACCAGTAAAAATCGAACACCAGATTTCTAAGAATTGAATAAAACTTGTCAGGAGACATTCAACGGGAGATAAATGCTCTTTTTTTATACATTTATATATTAGTTTGGGGAAAAAGAAATTCATTATTTTTTCGGTATATGGCTGCACTGATAGATTTCTCGTAAAGTATCGATCAAACAATTTCAGATTTATGCTCGTTGGAAAGATGACATTTCGCAGTGAAAAAAATTCTTTTGCGGTTTTTTGTTTGGTGCATTCAGTTGTGAGTTACAGCGTGTTAAAAATGGAAATGAACAAAGAGAAAATTCGGTACATTTTACAGTTTTTCTTTGACAAAGGCGAATATGCAAGCCAGGCGGCTAAAATTGTGAATGGTGTTTATGGTTCCGACACTGTAACAGCCAATTATGTGCAATTTTGGTTTCGTAGATTCCGTTCAGGAATTTTTGATGTTAAAGATGCACCTCGCACAGGTAGGCCGGTCGTCGAAAATGTCGATAAAATCGGAGAAATGATCGAAGTTGACCGGCATGTTAGCAGTCGTAACATCGCCCAGGAGCTAAAAATCGACCATAAAACAGTTTTAAACCATTTGCACAAACTGAATTCAAAAAGAAGCTCGCTGTTTGGTTGCCACGCCAATTAACAGAAAAAAACATGATGGATCGAATTTCCATCTGCGAAGCCTTGGCCAAACGGAATGAAATTTCTTAAACGGATGGTGACTGGAGATGAGAAATGGATCACATACGATAACCCTGTGCGAAAACGATCGTGGTCAAAGATCGGTGAAGCACCTCAAACGGCCAGGAAGGTTTTGCTATGCATTTGGTGGGACTGGAAGGGGATTATTTATTATGAGTTGCTTCCATATGGCCAAACGCTAAATTCTGATCTCTACTGTCAACAACTGGACCGTTTGAAGATAGCGATTGACCAGAAACGGCCAGAATTGGCCAACAGGAGAGGTGTCGTGTTCCACTAGGGCAACGCTAGGCCACACACATCTACAGTGACTCGCCAGAAACTTCGAGAGCTTGGTTGGGAAGTTTTAATGCATCCGCCGTACAGTCCGGACTTGGTACCAAGCGATTATCATCTTTTTCTTGCATTGCAAAATTTCTTTAATTGCATTGATAAAAAATTAGAATCTAGGGAGGATTGTAAAAATCGACTACTAGAGTTTTTTGCAAATAGAGACCAGGACTTATATGAGAGAGGCATTTTGAAGTTACCTTTAAAATGGCAACAAATCGTACAACAATCGGACAATCCGAAGCATGTTAAATAAAGTCCTGAAGTTCATATAAAAATAATGGATTTCTTTTTCCCCAACCTAATATTATATAAAAGCACTTGTATGAATATATGGTAAGAATTAACAGAAAATATTGAAAAATATGCGAAAATCGAACGGCGGATCTATAAATATTGAATAAAACTAGTCAGGAGACATTCAAGGGGAGATAAATGCTCTTTTTTTGTTAAATTATTCAACTTATTTATGAAATTTATGAAAGGTCAGGTTTAACAATTGAAATGTGTTAGTGCAATCTTTTTGTGGTTATATATATAGTTGTGTGTTTGTGCTTAATTTGAATATTAGTATAATATTATTAAAAATGGTAAATGCATTGAAGAAAACGGACTTTGTTTCTTAATTCTGTTTTTGGTTTGGAGAGATGAACCAACACTTAAATTACTTAACATTATTATTGTTATTAGCGTTAGTACCATCTCGATGTGGTATGGGTATAGCTGCTCGTTGATCTTCCATGCGGCCACTTTGTACTTTCATAATGAGCGAGAAAAAGTCGTCATCTGGCACAATATTGGCTGCGCGGCCAAAGTTGCTCTGGCGAAGCGTTTCCGCATCAAACACGAGATTAGGCTTCGGTAATTCGGACCGCTGTTCCTCCAAACGTGAATTTTGGCAACGCATCAGCATGTCGAGAAAGGCATCGTCTGGTTGTTCTGTTGTCGTATGACTTCTAGTCAATACAGCATGAGTGGCACCAGCACCAGCATTGGCTTGTGAATTGCTATTATTAGCGTTTATGTCAATAATTTTGATATCTGGGGGATTACCTGAAGCTGTTTCGGCTGCAACAACTCTCTCTTTGTCCATTTCCATCACCTTTTGCAGCTCTCCGGGAGCACGAGTTCTCCAGTTGCATATGTCGGAGATAAGATTGGTATTTGCCCATTGCCGATTTTAATGGAGCCACGTTGATCATCCATTCGCTTCGACTGCGAACGCGAAAGTAATTCGAAGAAATCATCATCTTGAGCTTTTGAATTATTTTTCGGTTCGGTTTTCGAATTCTGTTGCTTTTGTTGTTGTTTACCGTCGGGTGTAATCTTAATTAAGTCTAATTGCTCCGTTGATCGACGGCGCACGCGTACCTATGAAAACGTTTAAAAAATGTGAAATCTCATCATTTTCATCCAAACTTTTAAAAAATCCTACCATACGTCCTTGTGAGATATTCGAATCGAGTTCTGCGAGAAATTCTGTGCCTTCGTAACGTTTTTCTAATTCAATGGGAAGTTTCAATTCTGGAAATCCAAGTATCTTGCGCAAATCGCAGATATTGACTGTAGCCGTACTTTCTCCTACCTTATCCTGCAGTTCTCTCGCCAATCTTAAATGGGATTCCGCATAGTGCAGAGCTTCGTAATGTTTTCCTATGGCGGACTAGGCATTGCAGAGGGACCAACAAGCCCTTGCTTCACGCGATCACACAATTCTCTTGCTATTGCCAAATGGCGTCGATGATATTCAATAGCAATACCGAATTCCCTTAACAATGTGTAAATGTTCCCTAAACTGTAGCATGCTTGTGCGTCCACTTCTCTTTCGCCAAGTTCGACAGCCAAGGCCAGCGTGCGTTTATAGTGTTCCGACGCGTCTTCAAACTGACCGAGGAATATGTGGGAGTTGTCCAAATTACTATTGGCGCGTCTTTCGGCTGCCTTGTCGCCATATTCACGGGCAATGCGCAAACGATTTTGATGGTGCTCAATAGCTGCTTGAAAATCACCTAATAAATAATAGGTATTGCCAAGATTACCGCAAGTCCTGCCCTGCCCTGAGCACTGCGATCACCTAATTCGCGTATCAGCTTCAAGTTTTGTTTATAATATTCGACACCTTTGCTTAAAGCTTCTTTAACATCATCTCCAAAATCGCTGGGATTTCTTTGACCATATGCTTCCCTTTGGCATGATAAACATTGCCTAGATTGTACAAGGCCCGTCCCTCACTTAATTTATCACCCAGCTGACGAGCCAAAGTCAAGTGGCGATCACAACAAATAACAGCTTCACCAAAACGTTCCATTACTTTTAACATGTTGCCTAAATTACCTGAAGATTTAGCCTCGCCTAACTTATCGTTCATAGAATGTGCGAAAGTCAAATCCAATTTATGATAATGCATAGCCTTCGGATAATCAGCCAGATAGAAGTAAGCATTGCCTAATTGTGAATAAATGGCGCTTAAGGTGCGCAAATCCTCAGCGACTCCCGCCCGACAATCGCCTGCTACCATCCTGCGAATTGGAATCACCACCACCTGCGCCACTACCGTGCTTGACAGATTCTCTGCGGAGCCTGATAACGATGACATTTTCAACGCACTCTTCTTTTTCTCCTTTTTACTTCAGTCTTTTTCACCTCTGCACTTATCGACTGTTTAAGGACAACACTAATTAATATTCTGCTAAATGTATCCTTTTAGCTCTTGTCAAATTTTAAGTAAGAAACCCTTTGATAGAAAATGAATCACAAAAACTTACAAGACGAGAAAAAGAACATTAAACCAGCATAGAGTTGAACACAAAAAAATACTTTTGAAAATGAATTGCCACTCCTTTTTAATTATTTCATTACTGCTTATAATTTTATAGAACATTTTTTTTCTTCTTTTATTTACGTTTGTGCGAACAATGCAAGTTCAATCTACGTTCAATCCATTCCGAGATTAAAGATTTAATGTTTTGTATATTTTCGCATAATGCCAAGATGGAGCATTTGCAAATATAGCTAATGTATAACAAGTAAAGAAAAATCTATAGCGTTGGTGAAATTTTGATATATATTAATATCGTCACTCGTTTACTTATTTCCTAGTGCCTATTAGTTCTGCGTTTACTGAAAGCCTTACTAGATATTTGAAAACTTTTTTCGAAAAGTAATTGGATCTCATTTTTTTTTTTGTTTCCTAACCTAAATATTTACTAATATAGTATTTCAAAAAGATTGTTATAGCTTGGAATAACAGTCTTCGCCTATCTTCTTCAAAACAACCCAAATACATTAATAAAATTGCCAAATTGAGGTTTCAGTAATAATCGCTAATTCTACTTAAATGCAATTTTTATTGGATTGAAAATCCTAGTAAGAATTTTCAAGCATCCCTTATCAACGGATACGAACATAATATATAAGGGATTTTATTCACTAATACATTTGCACGCCCACAATCAAACATTCTAAACAACTAAGCTGAACAGCATCCTTTTTTTATTAGATTATATTGCTTAAGAGCTGTTAAAGATATGAAAAGTAGTTGCGGTCAAGATAAGCATTTCATAGGAAGTAGAAAAAAGGATAACAAAGTTGTGATTAAGAAATCGAATCTAATGTTTGAAAACCGACTTTTATATGTAATATTAAAAATAGTTGTTGGTTTCTCATTGATACGCTTTCTTCGAGGTATGTTTAAGCAGTCCTTTAGATGGCCAGTACTGCCATTTTTTTTGTAAAATTACTTAAGCTGGCCAACTTTGTGTAGGTAGAATTTGCAATCTGCCCTCGAAAATATTTCTTCCAGTCTTGAGTCGCCCCAACTTACACTTTAAATTGATAAGATCAAATGCGTGATCTTTTCAAAAAAAAGAGAGATGCTGCAGTTACTCCTCTTCTCATATATGGTTCTGCTATTCCATTTATTGAAACGTTCGACTTTTTATGCTTTATTATACACTCGAGACTTTCCCCACATTTGCTCACATTCACAAAATTGCCAAACACTGTTGTCATCTCAGCAACGTACTGAAATTCATTTGTGATATTTCATGGTATGTATTAGATTAGAGTATGCCCGTTTGCTCCTATTAGACGTTGCAAATAAAGATCTTCTGAATTTATGCAGAATTTAATGGATATGCTTTTGTTTGGCTCTTCGTGGCATGAAATATACCTACACACTAACGTTGGAACAGAAGGAAATGTTACGCCTCTAATGAAATTCTACCTAATGAGAATCATAGGACCTATCACTTCCCTTCTTAAAAGTTTTGGCGACTAAATTAATAATTTCACCATTTTAAGAATTGATTCAAAAGTCCTTTTGGTTGTCAATATTTTCGGCCAGTAATTAAATTTTTCAATAATTCGCAGTTACTCTGACTGAAGCTGATGAGCGCTTTGTTCAGACGAAATCGTGAATAGCAATTCCATTTTAGTTTTTTTGTTTTTCCTTTTTTTTACTTTCTTGCTTTATTACACATACGCCTTTTCAATAAAATATATTTTTTATTATTGTCTTTTGCTTTGTCATGTAAAGAAGTCTTTTCTTGTGCTCCTGCTTTATCATCTTAAAGGGAAAAGGTTTTCATAATTTAAAATACTATCCTCGCTTTCCCATAAGCAAGCAACTTGCATCATCTACATGCTCTGCCACTAGACTTGTTTAGATCTGTTTAAATGGAAACATTGATGGATCCAAGACCGATGTCGTAGGCAGCGACTCTTGGTTTCCAGATATCAATATAGAAGCTTATTTCTCAAGTCGTCTATGTAACACTATATTATCGGCCGAATGTCTACCGATCCTGGAAGCCATCCGCTTAGCGAGTACTCACCTTCATTCGCTTTGCAATCGTTTCCCTCAGGTAAAGCCCACACTTACGTATTAGAAATCAGATCTTTACTATGTAAAGCGTCAAATCGGATTCATTTTGTTCTCATTCCACTGCAGGTAAAATTGTATCTTATAGACTATCACATTTTAATGATCGAGTTCAGATTTCTGTTCATTGGTTTGTTGAGTTGAAACACTCAGTTTCTTGGCAACAGCGATCACTTATACTCCTTATTTCCACAAATAAATAGAGCTCCTTGGTTTATCAATTGCGGGTTCGGACGTGATTATTTCCCTTATTAACAAGCTGATGTTTAATCACAGGAGATCTAATGATCATCTATTGAGAATGAACGTAGCGAATAGTCCTTTATGTACATGTAGGATCTTACAATCTGCTGTACGAATGTTGCCACTTCTATTCATCACTCGACACTTTGCTATTGTTCATTTATAGTCTTCATAACAGCAGCATTCTTGATATTTCACCACGCACCATAACGACGCAGCCTCTACAATACCTCATTTAAAAAAACAAATTGCAAAAAATACCTTTTCAATTTTTTTATTCATCACCGTTATCCTGTTCGTTGAATTTCTTATCAATTTTAAGACTTCATTCGATATATAATTAACATTTACAAATCGTTATGCGAATTGTGAGAAGAAATTTAACATCTTTTAGAAGTTTTACGAGGTTTGAAACAGTGAATTGATATTTTATTAAAGCTATGTGTGGCTTCTCCAATAAAATAGTTGTAAAATTTCACATAAATTTTTGCTAATTGGAAGTTCAGTATTTAATAATAAAAAAGTTTTTTGGAATTAATATAAAAGTGGCAAATTGTAAATATTGGATGTTTGCCGCAAATTATACAAAGATTGTAGCAAGAACCCCTCGTGGTTAATTGGGAGGACTCGACACTCGGGACACTTTGTTTCTCTCTTTCATAGTCTATAAGACAAGTGTTGATTTTTCGATGCTGCTTAAAAGAACGCGAAGAGAAATTTCATAGCCAATTTCGTATGTATATTCGCGTTGTAGTTTCTTTAAATATTCAATATAATATTAAAATGTGTTTCCTTCTCCGTGAAAATATTGTTTACGACACATGCAGACAGTCTTTTACGTATGCTTTTAACATTAATAAATAAAGATAGGGCTATTTATTTTATTTTTTTATAAAAGTTAACATATTTTTTTAAAACATAAAACAATAATATTATAAAATAATTATTTTGTTTAAAAAAATGTTAATGATAGAAGAGCAATGGACGATGCAAATTAGCTGATAATTTAGTATGATCTTTGTTCTCATAATTAATTAAAGTTGGTTTTCTATTCCCGTTATGAATACTGTGTTTACTTGCTGCGTCCACTTCAATTGGACTGACTGGCAGACGTACTTCAATGCTATTATTGTGCTTCTGGTTTTTCATGCAGCCATCGGCCGTATTTGATTTTATAGCTTGAGGATCTAAATTTTCTTTGTTTTCCAAAATCACTTGTCCCATCGAGCTAAGATTTCCTACACCATGAAATTGTTCCATACGTCCAGTATCGGTTAAAAACGTTGGTTTCTTTACTTGTTTGGTTATTAACATATCGTTGGTGTTTAATTCGTTGATACCCAAATCACCTGTAATATAGAAATAAAAACGTTAGCAAGGGGGAGAAGGCAGTAAATTAAAAGATCTGAAAATCGACAAAAATGCTGTCAAAGTTAATAATTTTTGAGCCTTTTTCAATGCGGTGGCGTCTTCTTCTACGAATGAGGAGGGAAAACAGTACTTCTCTTCATGTTATCAACAGACATATTGATATGTATACATTTATATGTCTATATATATAAATATCAGAACAAAAAAAACGTTACAACGCCCTTCAACCATCACCTACTCTATGTGATTGATATCCTGCTGTTATTATTAAGGTCCTTAATAACAACACAATAATTTTCCTTATATGCTTTGTTAATTACTGACTATTGTTGGTGCTACTGCTGCAAATAGTTGTTACCATTAGAGACGATTAATTTTATTAAAACCCCTAATGCATTTCTAATAATTTTAATGAATTTTTGTTAATAAATGTGTTTAATAACATATATTACACGTGTCTTAAGCTGCTGAAAGTAAATAAATAACAATATAGTAGGCATCGAAGAAATAAATAAAAATAAAGTAGACATCGAATTGTCATTATTTGTGGTCGATTGCGAAATCACTCTTATTCGATTAGGACCTTCATGTCGGCAGTCTCGACAGGGGTCAACAGCGGGCTTTCCGCCCGTGAAAAATTTGGTTAGTCTAACTCGCCGTGCCAGCAGATGTTATTCATGTCTTAATTTGTTATATACGCTGCTAACTACTATACTACTTTCATTTTAAAGGATGCTGGGCGATGAATGGAAAAAGGTCGGTTTTCTTTATTTAACCACTCTAACGCAAGTCTTTCGACAAACAGTACTTCCATTTGAACTTTTCTTTGAAAAAGATAACTAAATATAATTTCGCTGCTATTACCGTGTGAAGTAATTCGCAACTATCCGAATATGAGTTTCTATGAAATATTTTCCTATTACCTTTTGTTGCGTTTTCAAATAATTGATTACGAACTCTTTGGTGAATGAATACCCGTACCATCCGCTCCATGCCAATATTTCATATGAGTTTTTGAATTTTATTATAATTAACACTTATCAGTCTAACTTTTGGAACTGTTTTAGTTTAATTAAGCAGTCTAGAAACCCCATTCGTCTTTAAGCGGATCCTCGGTGTAGGCTTCCTGTCGACACGCATCTTCGCATTTTTCATAATTCGTCAATGATGGTTGTACGAACACGCCAAATGTGATGAAAAATGAAGATTCAAGTGCAGGCGAAAACACTCCAAAGTACTATGTTGTAAATTGAAATTGAAATGACTGATATATTATAATCTAAATTATTTACAGCCGGGCAAGTGAATAAGACGATTATAATGCTCATAAGTTGAAGAAAGAGAATATAATGGGAGTGAGCTTTGTTGCAATGAAGCGCTCGCAAAAATCAAGACGGGGTTTTTAGAAAAAAGATAATTTTTATAAAAAAAACAATTAAGAATATTATAGACGGGCAAGGCCGACCATTAGAAAACCTACATCAGTTATTCATTCGTTTCGGTAAAAATACATCAAAAATTGGGCAAAGGTGTACTTTCCATGAAAGTCGGCAAATTGGGAAACGTCCCAGATAGAAGACTAGAAGTTTGACTTTCTCTCCATATAAGAGCTCGCTTTCCATGATAATCCCTATATATGTTAGGATCTAAAAAATGTGATTCGCTTCTGTTAACATTTATGCCGAATTGCTAGCATGGAACAATTTTTCTAATAAAATATTAAAAAATAAATCTTTTTCTGAAAGAAATCTTATATGTAGTGTGGTTCAAGAAATAGACCCATCTGATCCAAATTCGGTAAAATTGATTTCCCTTTCAATTTACCATTATGAAACAACTTCCATCATGAAATATTGAGAATTACTTGCTTTTGACATATAAAAGATCAGTTTTCGTCGAAACACGTATATGAGAGGAAGTTGAAAAAATTTCTCCTGTCGAAACAAACTTTTCATACTAACTTACAATGTCGAAGTGCTATTACTCGGCGACTTTTGTCGAGAAATTTTAAAAATAGGGTTTTTTTCATATGACAACATCGCGAAATAGGGCGTTACATGGGGAGTAGTGGGAAACGTACATCGATCCGAAATACTTTCAATAGCGTGAGTCAAAGCACGTCAGTATACCAAATTTGACCAAAATATCTTAAAAATTGCAACCTGCAAGTTAAACATAAATTTACAGACAGGCATCAGAGAAACGGATGGGCCGACAGGTATAGAAAATGATCGAGAATATGATTCTGAAACGATCAGTAAAAGATGGGCCTTTCCTAAGCCCTTCTGGGTGTTACATACGTCCGTACATACACTAAACAGCCATACGTTTCATAAACGAACATATTGTTACGGAAATCCCAAATCCAGTTTATTCCAACTAATTGATTTTCCCAGAAAACAAATTTCCGAGAGAGGGAAAAACCAAGTACAAAGCGCGTCGTATAGCTGCCGGCCGAGCAAAAACATTAGCGGAAAAGCAAGTTAACGGATTAAAAATGAAGCCATGAACTTAAGTAATAGTAATATGTTTGTAAAAATATATATAAATAGAATATTTGAGGAAGGCAGGTCAGTCAAAGAAGAATATTAGAGAGAAGAAGTCGAGAGTATTGCCAAAGTAAATTGAAATTGATTGTAAATAAAGAATCTTCAAGTGAAAACGTGCAAATGTATTTCTCTTAAAAAGAAAGTTCGCGATCTAGCGATACGATTCGTATCCAGAAAAGAATTTCGTAACAATATTTATGTGGCGGACGTGCGTGCGAACACGCAAAAATTAGAAAAATTAAATCTACAACTAAAACTAGTGAGTAACCTAATTAAGTTTCAAAGAGTTCATTTTTTCTAGTATCACAGTTGTTAATTCGCTGTATTCTTAGAAAAAGACGAAGACTGGCTTACTTTTTATATAAACTTGTCTGTCTAATGCCTGTCCGTGTACACTTATGTTCAACATACGGGTAGTAATTTTTTTAAAAAATTTTGATGAAATTTGATGCACTGACGTGCTTTGGTTCAAGGATTATTGCTCTTATAACCCTCTGTTTCGATATGTCGTTATATGAAAAATGGTTTAGTTATAGTATTTCGGAATTCTAAATTGATTGAAAACTTTGGATCGGACGGCAATTTTCTGAACACTTTGCTAAACAACCGTTCCTACTTTGGTACTCTGTAGACCAACCACAGGAAATTTGGATCGAATAGGTATATGTTATACACTACGCCGTATATAGAGGTCTTATAAAAGCAAGCCCTTCCATGGCGACAAAGTTTAATTTATAGCTAAGTTATAGTTTAAATTATAGTTACATAGCTATGACGAAACCAACTGAAAAATAAAAAAATCTTTGATAGGTAAATTAAGCTTGCTTCATTCTGGCCACGTTATTTGACAATTTGCGTACTCTCCAATACGAACACTATCATGAGAGTTATGCACTTACCTAAAAAAAATGTACAATTATATTATTAGAAAAATGAGTGAATGAGTGTATTAGGCGAAGCGGTCTATATAAGTGTTAAGAAAAATTAAACGTGCTTACAATGGCAGATTGTATACAATATATACATAGATGTATGCAACATTGCAATAAACCCACCTCTATTTGTCTGCATTTTAGATCCTTTCAGCATTAACAACAAGATTTTTATGACCCTCTAAGTGTCTCGCTAAGATTTTAAACTGTCGTAAAATCAAATATTTCAGAATGCATTTGTGCGTATGATGGAAGAAATGTTTTTTGAGCAGCTTAATGCATGATCTTACTTTGGTTATAGCATTTACTTTTATGTGTAAACCGAGGCAGTTGTTTATGTAATCACCTAATCAATCGCCCCACAAGTAATTATTTGCCAATTAACGGAGCAGTAAATCCTCAGCAACTCATGGTTGAAACAGACAAACCAGTACAGCGTCTTAGAATTGACTGTTGAAAGGTTTGTATTTTTTTAATTGTAGCGTTCCACGATGTGGAGTATGAATATTCGAATTTGGATCGAACAATAGATTTATCAACATTTAAAGCTTTCTTAGGTGGTAGTCCATTGTGAATATTGGTTAAAAGTTTAATGACATTTGAGCCTGTGTAGCAATTTTCGAGGCTGTCTCGGTAGTGATCATGAATGGTCAAACTTGTGCTGATTATTCTGCCTAAAAATTTGATAGAGGAGAATTGTTTGATTTTTCTGCTGTGATGCGGAATATTTTTTTTGGACCCTTAGCAAAGCGCATTACTTTTAATTTTTCCGGGTTGATAAGTAAATTTAAATCCGCACAATATCGGTGAAAAGGATTGGATTTAATGTTAAGGTTATAGGTTCTACTAGTGATTTTTCCGCAAAAATACATAGGAAATCGTCAGCATATTGAAATAAATGGGTTATGTTGTCCTGTAATCGATGTAAACCGGCTGCATACAAGTTGAAAAGTAATGGACTGAGACAGCTGCTTTAAGGTAGGCCTCCACCGACTTCAACTGAATTTGATCTCAACACGAGAGTTCGCCAGGAAAGGAAGTTAAGAATCCACTGTCTACATTGTGACGGGATTTTAAAACCAGTTAGAAATTGATCTAGTTTCCCTAGATCGACGGAGTCATAAGCTTCATTGATGTCTAAACAAAGCATGACTACCTGGTTTCCATTTGCTTTCTCACTTGCAATGGTGAATGAACTTCAACAACAAATACCGGTGGAAATGTGTTTCTGATAGGCAAAGGACCTAGAGGGGAGCAGGTGTGAATTGTGCAGAAAATTGGTGAGTCTTTCTTTGATCAGTTGGTTTATAATTTTTAAGATAACGGGCAGGAGGGATGTAGGCCTGAAATTTTTGAAACTTTCAAGATCTTTTTCAGCTTTTGGAATGGGTACAATTTTAATTGTACGCCAAACTGAAGGAAAAAAGTTGGTCATTCAACGATCATTTATTGCAGATAGCAGAACTAGAAGGCTTGGAACAGGAAGGACCTTTACCATTTCGTATTTAATGCCGTCATGACCCGCTGCTGAAGATTTCTTTTTCAATTTAAGGGCATGCAAAATTCATCCAGTGAAAATGAAGAGATATTATCTACGTGAGAGTTAAATGAAGGAACTAGGAGAGCATTTGTTGTGGGAATCTGGGCATTCAATAATTCTAGGTATGGTTTGTTTTTATATGGGATGTTTGTATTTCCTTTTGGTAGTGCGATGTCCATTCAGAAAGGTTTTGTGTTGCTATTTGTGCAAAGCTCTTCGACTACTTGAGCACGGTGACTTCTCTTGGCTTTTCTGACTGTTTTTTTTCCATTCTTTCGGGATATTGTATAATTACGTATAGTTAATTCCAATCGAATACTTACCTTGCACAGACGTACAATATGTTATATAAGTGCTAGAATATATTTTCCGATACAATTATTTTCTATTTATAAAAAAATACATCCAACATCAGAAAAGCCGATTTTGTCTCGTGAAATAGTTTTTTAAGAAACTAAAATGGTGGAAGGATTAGAATTCGAGATGGTTGCACTTAGTAATTGCAAAAATGTTCTTTCCAGATAAGCGTTTTTCTATACAAGCAAAACCTTAGTCCACTCAAAATTAACATCAAACAAAAAGAAGCTTTGAATTAAGTTAACTGTTTTTATTTTAGGTCTTATCATAACTTCAAAGTTGCGGTTTTTTATTTCATAAATGAGCAATAATTGCAGTTAGTTACCTTTATTTCCTTAACGACCAAGCGATCGGAAAATCTAACATATCTTTGTTGGCGAATAAAACCATTTCAACATTTAAGTAGATTAAAAAGGAGTGAATTCCCTACAATTAGCAATAATGTCAATATGGAAATTTATTGCTTTTCTGTAATCTAATATTTGGTAAAAATTAAAAATGATACCTTAAAATATCCAATAATTTTACGCTGTCCCAATTTCGTAAAGCCCACTTGTTTTGTTTTTCATCCTCTACACTTTTCAGGCGACTGCTGCCACGGCATTTCGCAGAGTGAGGGAAGAAGAAGAAACTCAGTAAATAAATGCATGCAATCATGTTCGTTTGTTGTATAAATCTACGAAAGCAGATTTGCTATCGAAATGAAATTGAAATTAAATATAATGTATTTAAGAAAATGTCATTTGCTTATCTATTAAATTGCGGCATAAACCTTGGTATATTTGTTGATTTTCAAGTCAATTTCATTAATAGCAACGTTGGTAATATTGTCGGCGTCATATAAAGTTTTGATGTTTGCTAGAACCGGAAATTTTGATCTGTTTTATTTCTTTTTATTCCAGTCAGTAAATTAGCAGCGCAGAATTGCATAAAATATGGAGATGAACCAAAAAAAGTGTTATTTCACCTTTAGATGGTCGATGTGTTGTAAGAATGTAAAAAAAACGATCGGCTTTTTGTCTTATGATATTTATGCTTTCCTCAGTTCGCCGGTATTTCAGATTGAACAGAAAGCTCCCGTCGGCGAGTACTTCATAAATATGATTTCAACTTCAAATTGAGCTTGGCGTGCATAGAAATCAGCTTTTCCGTTGTGATAAAGTCTACAATGACCAGGAATTTAGAAAGGATGGCATTGTTCAATGAGAAGCTTGTTCAGCATATGATGTATGTCGGACGTGTTGATTTGTAGGGTCTTTCATTTTAATGAGGAGCAGAGCAGATCTACTGCCAGAGAAAATGGCAAACATTCGATACAGTGAGGTCGGCTGCCTGTTTAATGTCCAATAATCCAATGAGGATAAATTATCAAGGATTTTGGCTTTGCACATTGCGGCAGAGGCGGTATTTCACAATAGCAAAACTAGATATTTCTGTGGCATATATTTCAAAACAGTTGCTATGATAAAACTAGCTCTCTGCTAGTGTCTTGAGGTTGACACAGTCATAAGCTTTGCTAACGTCAAGACTAGAACACAATCTTCCTGTACGCTTTTCTTTCACAATAGATTAGCACGAACGTTCATTAATATGTTGGTCGATGTTTGTTTTTGATAAGCTAAAGAAGGAGGGCAAAGATTCTTTCGCATCGTGATTTTTCCAGGCTTCAGCATCGGAATAATGCGCCTCCACTCTCCAGGGAAGGTGTTGATTGTCTACGATAAGTTAATAGCCTCATGCAGGGCTTGAGATATTGTTATGAGAGAAAGGGGTGATGTTGTCCGGATAATGAGAGAGACCAGGAAAACCGAAGAAGTCCAATCAAAAAGAAAAAGATGGATTCTAAACTTTTATAATATCTTATGTTGTCTTATAACAACTAAACGTTTTGTTACGCCGTAATTTATTTCTGCATTTAACCGTTACTTTCCATTTTTATGCGCACAATCTGCATGCAATAACAATAATTGATATGTTCTCTGTTCTTAACGCAGATTCTAAAAAAGCAATGGCTAATATAATACAAATATGGCGGAACATATATTTGTAGCTGTAATGCTGCGAATATGAATGCAGGTGTACACCACACACATTTATTTGACAACTAAATATTAACTCCATCACTCATTCATTCGTTTGTTTATCCATTGATTCATTTGCCCTTTCATTATGTTCATTTAAAAAAGAAAACTACTTCCAGTCAAAAGACTGTGTATAAAAAATATTTCATATTTCTGTGAAACAGTTGAGAAATGGTTGTATCTTAATGGTAATAATTGCTAGCAACTAGAGGTTTCCAGAGAAACTATACCAATCTCAAATGGGTCTCGCTGCTAAAAAGTGAAATTTGAAATAATAAAAAAAGCACTTAGCAATGTATTTACTTTCTTTGCTAGGTATATTTAAAAATTTTAACACACAAATTTCGAGATATATTTACAAAATTTTAAAACACAAAATTTGATATCTACTTAACAATTTTAACACACTTAATTCGAGATAAATATATAAAAAAAATATAGGTGCGTCTTTATATTTTTATTTCGCAATTTTTTATCTAATTTTTTGTGGTAGATTTTGTTTAATTTCTCAATTGTTCAATTCAAATCACTTCTTTTTGCGCTTGCCAAATTTATTTTGTTTTACAGAAAGCCGTTAGCTGGTTTTTTCCCTTAAATGGTTTGTAAAAAAAATACCATGTGTTGAAAAGAGAGAAAAAGACCCTCAATGGCTTCTCCGATATGCGAAAGAACCCGACGACGTTACTCAATGATACCATGTTCTCTCCTTAGACCGAACTGGTGGTCAGGAGTAACATGTTTTTAGTCTAGTCTAGTAGATATAGTTTCAGAAGTATTTGAGAGCAAGTGCTCAGCATTTGTATTTGAGAAAATTGGTCTATACGAGCTTTTTTCTGGGTTATTGGGCTAAACCGCCATGCATTTCCATTGATTTGGAAAGTGATTTAGTCTTAACATATTCTTAAAAATCAATGCTAAGAATCTGAAAACCTAAGATAGAAAGGATTATTAAATCATTCCGTTTACGCAATCGTAATCAGAGGCCAGTGTGCGGTTCTCACGTGATTTTCGATTGTGGTTTGCTTGTTCTCTTTGTCGAGTTAACGAGCACTCGAATGTGCAATACCTTATTTCAGCTTAAATGCACAATAGATACCGAACTCCATGTTCAAAGGGCAAACGTAGTAAAATACTGTTATAACTGAACATATTTGATCAAATTAATGGACATGGGAGCTACCTAATTTTAAAAAATTCAAAATCGTTTGCAAAAATAATACTCAAGAAGGAATAAATGAATATGGAATTAATGAAAAAATTTCTGCGAACGACAAAAAGAAAAAATATGGGAAGATCATAAGCTACTTAACAAGTATTCTAGAAATGTGATGCTGATTAATTCTTTTGCCTTTAGCTCTTTTATTGTGATCTCTATTATTATTTTTGCAAAATTGACACACATTTACATAACGTAAATACCGCCAACAACCTGGTAGCGCGTATCACGTCAGAAGACTCTGTTCTTGTCTTTGGATATTTCGGTTTACCAATAGTTTCATGGATACTCACGAAAGCGCACTACTACTAAGCCTATTCAAACTGATAACAAACTTTTACCAATTTCAATACGATGACGGATTTAGTATTTATTAATGATACTTATAACTGTGTACTACAACGTTGTTACATTGTCGTCCTGCCAGAAGACAAGCCAATTTCGGGAAATTAAAGTGTCTATTATCCATGGAAAACTGGTTTAATATTCCAATTTGGGTTCGCCAAATTTCTGCTTGATTTCGATGAAATGGTTGATTTATTATTGATTAAATACTCGACAGTTAGCTGGCTACAAAATGCAATAATAACACAAATAGTGCTCCTTAGTCTAATAAAAAGTTAAATGTAAAAAAACAAGACTTTGAAACCCGCAAAGCGTATAGAATAGGTGATGGTCTTTTAATTACCTGCAATCGGTGAAAAACCATTTCAAAAACGATCCTAAGCCTTTCCATGATTTTTTTAATGCAGAACAGAAAGCTTGTATTTCTCCTCCATCCATGAACTTAAGTAATCTTGATACTGTTGATAAAAGGGGAATTGCGAATCTAATTGATCGTCAACTACCAGCTTATTTCTTTTCGATTATTTTGCTAAATTTTGAAATTAGTTAAGATTGGTTAACTGCAAAATGCTTGATTAAACAATAAAATAAAGGGATAAAAGAATAACAGGATTACAGAATTTGTAAAAGAACGACATATGAGAACATTTGAGTAATGTAATAATAGCATATTATGAAAGGGATAGTGCAAAAATTGATTTATAGATATGTACAACATGTAGAACTTTTCACTTATAATACTAAATAAAACAAAGATTCTCTAGTAACAAGTTATCAAAAATACTTTTTATTTATGCTTAACAATGCTTAAGAATGTATAATTTTTAAGGTATTACTTATATTCACTATTACCTATGAGAGAAGGTAAAAAATGAAAAATAAAAGAATTTAGAGTAAAAATAGCGTGTTTCGATTCAGTGACAAACAGCTATGCAAGATTTCTCTTACTTGTTATGATTAATAAATATAAGAGATACAAATGCAGAGGAACAGACAGTAGAGCAGAGATATCGTGTCTAACATGTAATTAGATATTGTCACATAATGTTGGATTATAACCTACACTATCTAAACAATATCCTGTCTGTAATACTCCAGGATACGAGAATATTGAGACATAAACTTGGTATGTTTGATCTGAAGATGAATCCCTGGCATTTGTTGTAACTAACGAATTTGGAGAGAAGCTTTACGCTTATCAAGGGAAGACCGTGCTGTAACGTTAGGTTGATAAAAAAAGGCAGTCTATAATAATTCAAAGCCCAATCCAAAATATTATGCTAGCAACCAGGCTATACTGGGTTGAAACTGGAAGGCAGAACAACATGATAAAGTGTTTTTTCAAATAAAATCCGATGTTGGCCACGAAATAGAGAATCGAACTGAGAAACATCAGAGACGTTGGCAGCAATGAAGTGGAATAGAATGTGAAACCGGTACCATTAACAGCTAAATTGCTACATACCTAAAAAAAGCTTGCCTAGTTTTCTTTTACGTAAAACCACGAGAATAATAACATCATTAGTATTAACAACAAGAAAATTATAGCGTCAACAACATCCAAAACAGGAATAGCAACATTAAGTAAAAAAATAACGATAATCATTACATCAACAATAACAGCATCTATAGTAATAACACTGTTTCCTACACGATAGAAGAAGAAAGTTAATTAGTAAAGGTTAGATATTGAAATATAGAATAATATATTTATCTTAGAATGACGAAACGTTAATGTCTATGGGCTCTCTCCAAATGTTACCCGATAAGAGCATTTACAGTATATACACAAGGGGTGGCTACTTTCGCTGGTGCAGAATCCGTTATCTCTGAAGAAGGCAAGCCGCGCCACCGCAGTTGCCTGCACGCGCTTGCCTATGTCCAACATGTGCTTGTCCATTGCTGCCTGAAATATATCGTGGGCTGTATCGAACGCCTCGTTCACCTCTGGTGTTAGCAACCCTGTCTCTAAGTATGTTGAGCTGGGGAGAAAGTGTCTTGCGTCCTTCCCTACTTTGTCGTTCGCCGTCCACTTCCTCGCAAACATCGTCTTCCTCTTCAGTCAGGCCCCTTAAGCAATGGTGGCAATTCAGCTGCTCACGGATGTAGCGCGCGATCCCGCATCCTGTGAGCAGCCGCAGGCAGCTCTCTTCTTTGTTGCTGGGCTGACCTGTGACTAGATCCTCGAATACTTGCCCATCGAGGACGAATGGTGTGAGCTCTTTTTCGGGCTCGGATTCAATTTTATAACTCATTTTTCTCATTAGCAGGTAGTCGTCGTTCATTGCGAATCCGTTTGCATATTTTGAAATCTGTATGCTTGTTAGTCCGTTGGTCAGTTTTAAAATCTTCTGCGCTGACCTGTTTCTTTTCCGTTTGTTGGTCGCTATCTTTGTAAAGAAGAATTCGAGAAGGTTCTGGGTTACCCTGGAATTATCATCAGCTCGTTCATTATACGGACGAAGTTTCGGATGGTTATCCGCATGTCAGCTGCTAGGAGGTCCGCTGCAAAAGTTTCGTCCAAATAATCCGTGACAGCTTGCGATTATCTTGGAGCTTCTCCCAATTGGTCTCTGATATGAAGCTCCGATGAAACACGTTTGTGAATTGCCCGAGCATTGCATAAAATTTGAAGACGCGCTTGGCATCGTCGGCATTATTGATGTAGATGCTAGATTTGATAGCCGCTTGGATAGCCGCTTGGAGAGCCGCTGGAGCGATGTCGTTGCAAACTAGTATTAATTCTCTGAAATACCGGGGTGAAGATATTGATTGTATTGAGCCCTAAATCCAGAACTGAACTCGTTACGGTAACTAACGACGTTTTTAATGATCGGAAACAAAAAGATATAATATATACTGACTTCGGCAAGGCTTTCGATAACTATATGCTTCTAAAGAAAAGAGAAGTCGTAGGTTTTCACAAACATTTCGTAAAACGGTTGCGTCCTTACCTAGCCCAGCATACTCAACGAGTACTCTTTAATAATGAATTCTCCAGAGAAATCATAGTATATTCTACAGCTGCTGAAGCTAGTTATGACGGTCTTATTTTCTTTGTCATGTTTACAATTGACTTTGCAAATGACATAAAACATTTTCAGGTTTTATTGTACGCTCAGTTAAACTCACATTTATCTTCAGGAGGAGCGCAACACTTTTTACAAATTCTGCTATGCTAATGTAGTGGACGCAGATATTAACAAATCTAAGACGTAATTTTTTACGCGAGATGTTCAAGACATCTTATAAAATCATTAATGCGCAAATTACTGTTTCGAAGTTTTATTCTGTCGAAAGCCATGCTGCAATCGACATATAAACGTTATTACGAATAAGACACAGGCATATTGGACAAAAGAATTTATGAGCCTTACACACATTATACAGCCGTTTGCTGTATGGCCCAATTATCTGGGAGCGAGAATATAATTTTCGCTGTAAACAACTTGAGTGGAAAACGGTTTCTATTGCTCTGCTTGTACAGTCTGCTCTGAAATCTTAATATCCGTCTTCCGCCATTTAGAAATCATTCAGTGCTAATTAAGTTAACCACTCTAGAAAACAGAGGAATAATGCTAAATGCATCTTTTATTCATAGCTCTCTGAATGGCATATCGCACCGATTGCCAAGGCATTTTCGAATACTTAATACAAATCGCTACACAATAAACTATAGTAGCAACAGCATTCGGAGATTGTGGCGGCAATATAATGAGAATTATAAATTAATTGGCTTTAGGGTGAGTGCTCTTATCACTAACTTGGACATTGTTAAATATTTGAACGCTCTGTAACGAAATGCTCTATCAATCCATGTTGGCGATTTGCTGAACGACGTTGCAACTGACACTTGAGAACCCATTCGGTCCATAAGTTAAGCAGAAATGGTCCACTCCCTAGAGAGGAGGAGGGCGGGGTCGTTAAAAACAAAAAAAAATCGCTATATCACAAAAAGCAAATCGCTAATAAAATTATACGGTACCGCTGCTTTGAAATATGTGCGTGCACAACAGAAAATTCGATTTATGTATTTGTAAACGATAGCATCTTGTGCCACTCGTTCTCCTTCAACCGAGATGCAAAATAAATGTTGCATCATAAATGACACATTTAGAAAATGTCTAGACGATATTAGGCAAATAAGCTAAACTACAATGAATCGCGGTGTTGCCTCCTATGAAACAGAAGAAGTGATGAGTATCTCTTCCCCTACGCTGAAGAAGAACCCGCAATGTTCTGGGCATGAGAATATAAAAGCACATTCGTTTGACGAAGCATGCGTTTAAAATTTCAAAAAGTCCAGTCAAGTATCTAGAGTCTTTTGAAGCGATGATGACTATAAAGCGATATCCGTGCCAAAATTAGAGCATAATCTGCAGGTAAGAACCAGGGCTTGCAGGTGTTGCCTGGAAACCGTCGATGGTATACGAAGAAGACCTTCGACGTAATGTGAGCTGTGATGTGTTTGTAAGTAGTATATCCCGCGCAATATTTCCGCCCAGATAAAATAGATTTATCTACCAGTTAAGTCCATTGAAAGGACTATTCAGCTTTCTCAACGTTCCCATTTAGTCGTCCTGAGCTTTCCATAATCGCTTAACATACTGCTGCGCCTCGCTGTTCTTTAACCGCAATGCTCGCTTTTGTACTTATCCGTATGTTTCCACTTTTAGACCGGACGTGTCCATGTAGCTGTTTACTTAAATAATGGATATGCAAAAAGTAAGAAAACGCTATTTACAGCCCGCCGCAAACTATAAAAAAACATCCAGTAGCTTGGACTAAGGACAATCTCTTTATGGATAATCATCCGCTTAATCATCCGGATACATTCAGTATTCAGTATATTTACAACACTGCCTATGTGGCCTTAATATGCCTCATATTGTACGATTGCACGATAATCGTTATTTTCTGGAAAAATTTGTACTGTGTACTGTTTTCACATGTAAATGAATAACTATGAAATCCTAAAATTACTCATTCGTGGATTCAAAAACACAATAAGTTGTTTTGAAATTCTTAGTTGTTTGACTGCAGACGTGGTAAATGCTACAAGAGGGGGTCATCGTGATTGACCAATCTTGAGATCAGAATAGCGCTGTTCGGCTTTCTTAACCTCAACCTTTGCGTTACTCCAAACATGACAGGTATAGTTATCAACTGCTATTGTTACGGCGGAAGTAACGGCAGCATCTGTCTGTATGCTAAAGATCATGCTAAAAAATGACTCTATCGATTGCAATGGTTGTCAGCAAACAAGGAACAAGGAAGGATTCTTTAAAATCCGGCTTTCAAAACTATTGACAAGCACAACAAGGAGTCGAGTAATAAAGCCCTGATAGTAACATTGTTCAGATATAAAATAACGCTTAGAGAACTTTTATAAATTTCAGAAACTGAATTAATGGCGATTAATTAGTTGAAACTGTCCCTTACGTATTATTGTCGACGTTAAATTCAAGTGCGCGACTAGGAAACGATTTTCATAGTGAGTTCTTCTTAAGAATTCAAATAAAATACCTTTTTCTTTTAATTTTTAATTACTTTACTTTAATTACTTTATTAATAAATAACTAACCCGTACTATATTGTAATACACTTATTAATGCATTACTTATTGTTTATATTATACTCTAAAAATTGCTAAAGCAAAACAAACGATAATCCATGGACTTTCATTTCCATCTACCGCATTAGAGCCATAGTTCTATTTGGATGCTTCAGTTGCCAAAACGATTAACTCCATAAAACAAGAAGTTGAGAAAAATGATAAAATATTATAGGTTGTTTTTTAAAACTCTTTTCAAATTAAAAATTTAAAAATACGACGTAGACTGTATTATTGCAAACGCCCATTTGATTTGACGACATATAGAAAGTATAAGATGGAATGCACTTGGAGTAAATAGTTATTATTACTACAATTTTTTCGTGATTGGTGGAGTTAATCGATTTGGCAACTGAAAAAAAAAAATAATTAATTCAAATTCAGTATTTAATTCAAAGAATAATTCATTCTTTTATTACGGAAAATGTCGCTATTTAAACATATCGTTACGGAAAGCACTGGTTCTATATTTTCTTGTGTACATTGCGCGATGTAGAGATCGTACATTTTCTTAATATTTAAGGCCGGACTTAAATATTTTCTCCTTGGATTATAAGCTCTTGTGTAGTGGCTTGTTTATGCGGAGAATGAGTTTATATGTTTTATATCATATGTGTGATCAATTTTGTTACCTGGAACATGGCGACCACGATGGTCAATCAACTATGAAACTTGTTCCTTACAGCAGCAGTCGTGTAGTCGCCCGTTGCTTATCTGATAGGTATTGTTACAATATTTTTTGCAAAACGAAATATCTTTTCCGAATCTTCGAAAATAATACGTGAAAGAACAAGATCTCGGAGTTTTAGTGTTATTCCGGCGTCCGAAGCCTGCTTTTTATTTCTTTGGCTTTAATGCACCCTCTTAAAAAAATATTTTGCTCAACTTGAGACTCTAACTGATAAAATGCCTCCACGGCAGCGTTTCTTTCATCCGAAATGATTTTTTTATTGCACTTCTGACGACATCAACATGGCAGATTAATTTAAATTCACAATAAAATTGAAATTTATAAGCATCTTCACTTGTGGCAGTTCGAATACAATTAATTTATCTTTCTCGTATTTAGTTCGTGTGAGCGATAACAGCTCCCGTCTAACGGGAATAATGAAATTAACCGAACAACTTACAGATGTCTTCGTAGGAGCGGGAAAATAGATTTTTATTATGATATAAATACATTCCAGTATCGAGTTAATCAGATTGGCGTCTGACAAAAATTATTTATTATTCAGTGGCCAAAACGATTTTGTCATTTAGTGGTGTTAATACTTTTTATTAGAGAAATTCGTTTTGAATATGTACAGTTAGGACTTAATGGAGTGCTTTGATATTAAAATTTAAAAAAATCCCAAAAATGGAGTTAACCGATTTGGCAACTGAACCATCCATTTATCAATAAGAAAAGAGGCCAATGATTGCAGCTTCAATGATTATTATAATAGGAAATTATTTTTTCTTGTTTTTTGATAATTGTAGCTTGTAAGTATTGGTTTAAAGTTAAATTCAAAGCATACAACAATAGTTGGCGGAAGGCTCTACATTTGTCTGCTCCAGTATTTGAAAGATTGATGTGAAATTTTTAATGCTACAATTTTTAATAATACGTGAGCAATTTAAAAGGGTTTTCCTTTTGAATACTTACTGCAAAACATGTCAGCTAAAATCCGCTACGCAGTTTGTTGCAAATAACGAATCATTTAAATACATGCTATATTAATTAAGGTCGACATTTTAATTGTTCGATTCCTTTGACAAAATTTAGCATGATGCATACTCTTTTTAAGATTACATCCTGTTAGTTTTTCCAACTTTTTCCAAAAATTACCGTTTAATGCAAAACATGGTACGCGATCGATAAACTCGGATTATTATTAAAAACTCGGAAAAATCGGTCATTCTTTCCTTGGAGATGTGTGTCTTATTCGCATAGGAACATTATAGAACTTGTACACAGTTTCCAATTTTGCACAACGCTTTCATTTATTTCAAACAAAGTAGGACTAGCACATCTAAAGTTCCTGTAAATGAGTGATAATTATCACATAGTCTTTAGAAACTTCCTGCGTGAATTCTATCATAGGCATAAGATGGCTTAGTCAGTTCCACTATTGCTATTAACATCAAACGAGTTTTAACTGAACTCAGCGGCAGACGCTGAAAGATGTCTTAATGGAATTAACTTGACTAGAATGGTTATTCTTGGCTATTCCTTTCAAAGCAATTACTACGAAGATCTTCGTTAAGGGAGACGTTTGTGTTCGTCGTGGTCAAATGAGAAATATCTTCTTTAGAAAACAACGAAAATATGTGATTCGGTATCAAGTAATGCGACCAAAGCTCAAGATAATTTGTGTTTTCGTGCTTTATATTTTATTGCGTAACACCCTGAAGCTGAAGCTAGTAAGTAAAAGTTTTATTTTTTCAATTCATTTGACTTAAATGATGAACATCTGGTAAAAGGTTTAATGGAAGTAAAAGGTTTTTAAATAGAATTCAATAATAAATAAATTTTTAATATAAATATAATATGTTTTGATTGTAAAGATAACAGACGAGAAACAACTTTCGAGAGGAAAGCATTAGTTTTTCTTTAAAAACGAAAATCTTTATAAGGCACAACAACGTTCAAATGGCTAAATTTATGGTAAAACTGGACGCAAAATTTTCTTTGCCTTAATTGAAAATTTTTTTTTATAGGGTATTTACCTTTTGCTAACTTTGGGCGCCTTGTCTCATGCGCAAACTCAGACTCAGGATTTGAATGTTAAAGACCATGAAGACAATAATAAAGCTGTACTTAAACGCAGTTTGGAAACTTTAGTAGGTGATACCGCTCCATGGGTAGGTAATTTCGGTGTCGCCGGTATTAAGCTGGCTGCGTTACCGTCCACTGCTAATCCGTGGAATTCTTGGAGGTAACGATAAATATTACATTAAATAAAACAGTATGCGCTACTTAAAATTTTCTCTTAAGTTCACATCGCTTTATATCTGGCCCGTCACCGAATGAAGTGGCCAATGCAATAGCAGCCGCTAAACAGGCTTCAGCTAATGTCCTTATCGCTCAACAGCAAATGCAGGCGGCCAAAGAGAACGTTTTGCAGCAGCAACGCTTAGCAATGGAAAAGGAAGCGGCTGCTGCCATACTTACCCAGAAATCAGAAGCAGCTGCCGCTATACAGCGCTCTGAGGCGTCAGCTGCTGCGCAAGCTGTAGTCTTAGCTCAACAACGGTTGGCCGCAGCAAAGGCAACCGTATCCCATCAGCAGCGCATAGCTGCTTCTCGTGAGGCCGAGGCTGCCTCGGCCTTGCAGCGTTCAGCTCACGCTGCAGCTGCTGAAATACAGAAAACCGAATTGGAAGCTTCAAAATTGGGACAATTTTCCCGCAATCATAATGCCGGTGCTGCTCATCACTTGACATTGGCTAAGGACTCAGCTTTAAGTTCCATCAACGCCGGCACAAATCATGTTTCACTGGAATCTTTAGCTCATTGGCCCGGGTCAGCCAGTGGTGCCAACGCTAAACCAGCCTCTAGCGGTTGGTTGTAGATTTCTTTTTTGATAACGTTCGTTTGTTTGAGGTTTGACCTTTGCATTTAAAAAATTTAAGATATTGTTATGTACTGTACTATATATTCTATATTCAAATAACCGAAATGAAGTAGCTAGAAATTAACTTCTACTTACACCTTATTGCACATATTAGTACGTCCTTAGTTATGGATGCTCGAATAATGAAAATTCAAAGTTTCAAGGTTGTATCAATCTCACCTAATTAACGTCTTAAGACACGCTGATATTAAGTTTTTCAATCACACAACATATGTAGTGATACGCGGTACGTGATCGGTCAAGCGTAAAAAAAGAAAAGCGTCATATTTCTCGTACGCTGCAGAATAGTTTAAAAAATAAAATTTTCAATTGTCTGTTACTGCCTAAAGAAAGTCAAATTCACATAAAGAGCGATTATCTATCGCTTTCTGTTAGCTGCCAATGATTCTTTATTATAAAATTTGCAATATATAATTCATTAAAAGTTTTCCAATCCTCGTAAATTCCAGTGCATAATTAGAACGATCAAAATAAAAAGAACGCAAACCCATTATGGGCGACCAGATTTATGTAAAATCTCGACTTATTTTTCTCCGCTTTTGTTGATACGAGCAGTCAATTTGTCGTATTACACTGATGGGCTGATTTACTGGTAATGAATCAATCTGCACATGCCCATTACAAAGAACTCGTAACGTAATAAGGACAGTCTTAAATTCTCTAAATGTGCGTCTAATACCAATTTCTATGATAGTTGGTACGTCTGTTTTTTTTTTTAAATTTAACTTTAAGCTCTTGGCCGTTGGGTTCAATTCGAATTAGAAAATGCGTTTTTGCAAACGCTATTTGTATAGTCTCACCCACTGCTGCAAACTGTTATCTAATATAACTGAATAATTCTTGTGTGACATGTTTTCCATAAATACGGCGATTGGTTAAACATTGCAAAGGTCAAACGTACAGTTTTATGTTCCTAGAAATTACTGCTTGACGTTGGCAAAGTACACAAACAAATTACCGTATACATTGCGAATAATACATTTCGACTCGTGCTAAGTGCATAAAGGCCGATTGGTTGTAGCAAACACTCATAAGAGACATACGCTTTCCACAAACTCTACTATACGGCTGATACAATGCGCAACGAAAAATTCAATCAAATAAGCAAAAACCACACTGTTCCTTAGTTGTTTTTTATGTATTTTTATCTAATATAATTTATATTTATTTCCTTCTTAATTTGATTCGTTTTGCATATTATTTTAAACACAAAAATTTTTTATACGAATTTTTTTTTTAACTTAATAATATACATCACTTTTTGTTATTTTCAAGGTCTTACTTATACCAAAATAAATTTTCATAACGTATTTGTTGTTGTTGTTCTTTGCAAATAAATGGGCTTGATTTGTTATGAAACAGATATACCCACTAATATTAATTAATATATAATGAAGTGAACTTAGAAAAACATTGTGGCTGGGGATGAGATTCAAAATTTCGGCAACGCGCTACTGTGGATTAAAACAAACAAAAATAAGTTGGGAATAACGATTATTCGGTATGATATTCTAAATTAAGACAAACCCCAAAGTGAAGACCTAAAAAATAGTTATCATAAATTTTCTAGTACAAATATTAGCCGTTCAAAGAAGGCTCGCTGAATGGTTAAATACTGAATGAATACTTCTTTTGACCACGTAAAACGCCACTCCCAATGAATTAAGTAGACTCAAGATTGGGCAGGATGGATTAAAAGGCATCGACCAATTGTTGACCAAAGCTAGAACTATTTGAAAATAAAAGAAGAAATAAATTAGGTTTGGAGTGAATTTTGCAATACGCGCTACTAGTTTGTATACGACGTCTGATTGCGAAATACAGCGACGACATCTCTGCTCGATATACGTTATACATAACACTGTATGTATAACATGTTGTAAATATTATAAGAAATATTTCTGTTCGAGTCATCATTTCATAGATCGTATTTGCGTACTCGAACGCTTTTTTTTTATATACGGTTTTTGATAACTTTGAACACGATTTTTTCAATTTATAAACTAAAATAGTTAGAAAGTCGTAACATATAATTTACGACTTTTCTTTAATTAAAGTTTTGATGCAAGTTATGGCGTCTACGACGCATATTTCTATATTGCAATTATTCAGCAAATATGATCTATCCCAGAGGGTAAACGTGAAGACCCACTCTTCTCCATTTCCGAAATAAACAACAAATAATTTAAGGAATGTAAGGAAGTTTGACAGAAACTATGTATGGTTCAATGGTCAAAGACAAAATAAAAAAATAATACAAAAACGATACTGATATTTTGGATGAACATTTTGAGGAAACGTGATATAAACAAAAACTGTTGAAGATTAGTAAAGTAAAATTAAAAAGACTTGCAAATAACTGGCGAAATAATTCTTTGAACCCTTATTTGTCTCGCATTCAATTGAATAAAAAAAAATAAATATATAAATAAATAGAATAACAGTAATCTAAACAAAAATGATGGTTCTTTCCTAATATGTAATGATACAACTTATAAATAATTCTTATTTGTATCTTAAGGTAATATGGGCGGGGAAGTTTTTAATGCTTATGACAATAATTTTCATAATATATGTACTTAATTGAATATTTATGCTTGTATGGATGTAATTACTTATCGAAACGAACGTATTAGCTTTTAGTTCATACGGTACACGCACGTATGTATGTGATAGATGATTAATGGGTTCGATGTGAAATATATATAATTTTCTTGAATTTTTTAAATTTTATTTCGAACAATAATTCAATTTATCATTGATTTTGTAATTATTTAACTACTTACATTTAATTTAATTTCTAAAAATAATTTTTGGTTAATTATTGGTTTTTATTCGTTATTTTTATACCCACCGCCGAAGGATGGAGGTATATTCAGTTTGTCATAATATTTGCAAGACCCAAAACCATAGTATAGATGTGCGTTATCGGCAACCTCCTGGTCGCAAAAATGAAGATATCGGCTTCATTTTCAGCAGAAACATTGCACGCTTCCACAGGCGGGTTGATTATTAAAATGGGCGAAGTTGGTCAGGGCACACGCCCGCCGCAAAGCGTAAAGTGAGTGCAAGTCAATTTTTCTAAGCAAAACTTTGTAAGCTTCTTTTCACTATTCACAAATTATGAAAAATAAAAACGCGAAATTTTCTACATTTACTTTAACAAAAAATTTACTGTTTATATACAAAAATTGAAAAAAGCGGCCATGCCCACATAAAGTTATAAGTGATTACATTTTTTTTTTCGCCTTTTTGAGACTTTATGCTCATCAATCATGAAGTAAACAAGACAGAATGTTTAAAGTTATACTGTACATTTTTAAAATGAAGATATGCCTAAAATCGCGTTTATTTTAAAATAAATGTTGTGGACGCCACGACCTGGTGAATATATTTTTTCTTAATAACACCATCAATGAGGGTATCAAATAAAAGGACTTGGAGAGCAGCATGGGACAAGCTAAGTGAGTTATTGTAAATTAATTATCGGTTCCGTCACATCGTGTTCGATCATTTATTCTTAACAATGAAATATAAATTTTACCCCATTCACTTTTTTATTACATGCTTGCATTAATTGTGAGCAGCGACTTCCACAGATAAAAATGATGAAGTAAACACAACGGCTAAATTCGATTATTTTGACCTTTCTCTGCACAATATAACATTTTTCCATTCGGTATTATTAAATTATTCAATGTATACAGACGCTAATCATGGAAAGGTCAAAATTGCATTTCCTACATGCGTCACTTTTGTTGTTTGACTTAAAAAAACTCACTGACCAAGCTCGTAACACGTTGAAGGTTATGGTTATGCTGCTCCCAGCTCAAGGTCTCAAAAGACTTTCGAATAGCGTAGCACTTTACGTGCGATGGGATCGAAAAAAGGAAAAATAGCTGCCATTTGCAACGGTATCATCGTTGTGTTTCATTGCTCTCCAGGCAAAAAAAAGAAGAATTACGATAATCGCAAGCGTAAAAAGTCATGGCTAAGTCCGGAAGAGCCATCCTCATTGAAACCGATGCAGAATATTCATAGCCGTAACATTTTACTGTACGTAACCAGCAAGGTGTAGCGTGCTATGAGTTGCAAAACCGAAGGAAACTGTTAACGGGGATATCTAGCGATGTCAATTGGACAATTTGAACGATGTACTGCTGCAAAGAAGAGCAGCAATAGTGACTAAAATGCCTATCATACGAATTGACTGAAAATGCTATTTGGGCCACTTGTTGCAAAAGTTGCCAAGATTACATTTTCACTATTATAGCTCGAATAGGAAGTTGTGCTCAGCGCACCACTCACTTGCTCAGATCGGCGCAGCATGGCATGGATGGCAATATAAGTTCTTTCGACACGGTATGGCCATGTTGCCAGAAGTTGTAGGAAATGATGCAAAATATTTTATTTACATTATTATTGTACAAATTTTTTTAAGTGGTGATACCATCAAATTTAATGCAAGTACCTATTATGACCATAAATAAAAGCGTGAAGATAAAGATGATGATGGTGGTGAGCATTCGAGAATCGGCCACAGCCGAATATAACTTCCTTAATTGTTTAATTCTTAAATAATAAAATACAATATTGCAGTAATCAAGTCTTAGTTCGTGAGAAAATAATGTAAAATTAAATTAAAATGAATCAACATCAAAGCATATGTCAGATAGCGAAAGAGAACGAAAGGGCGAATGAGTGACCGAAAATTGTACTAACTACGAGGAACAATTATTATAATGCAAACCTACCCCTTAAATAAATATATTACATTTTACTGAATTAATTTACCGGTTAAAACTTGGTCCATATTTATCGATAGGCAACGAAAAGCAAATTTTTAATCTAACACATTACTTAAATCAGTGCTAAAATATTACCCTTGCTAAAGTTTGCAGATACATGATTGACGGAGAAACATGAATAGGTTAAAAAGCCTACAATTAATCTCATATTTGATCACACAGTTTTTATATAAAATTTTGCTTTTCAGGCAAATATTGACCTTACGTTACAAATGCAATTGAACTTTTTTTTATCCTTTTCTCCAAACATCGGCGAATTGCTGTGATAGGAAAGCAGAATCAAAAGTATTTGTCCTGTCAGTGAAAAATTGTTTTCAGTTAAAAACTGTCCTTATTCTTCAATGAAGTTTCTAATTTCTGTGGGCTTTAGACAATTTAGTCTCAAACAATAATTACTTTACTTTAATGAACGAAATCGGCAAAATTTACAGACAAGAAATGCTTTGTGCTCGAAGTGAACTGTTTTCCTGACATTTCTTTATTCAAATATGGGAGCCGATACAAGTTAGACATTACTAATTCGAATAATTCTCAATATCCAGGAGAAAAAGTTTTTATTGAAATTCAGGTCTCCATTTATGTATTTACTCAATCAAATAGTCCAGAGGGCTGTAACATATTTGTGAGATACTGTTTTACCTCTTGCAAGGTAATCAATAAGGACAATCCATTTTTTTTTTTTTTTAGTGCCGACTGCGATTGACATTAACGAAGGTGTCCTTTTTTAAAGACCTAGATTTCTTGCTGGCAACTCCCTCTCATCGAATACACTCTTTCGAAGCTTAAAGTTTTTTTGCACGTTTAACTGCTAATTATTACACGTTGTATTCTTTATTTTGTCGTTATTTTTCTTATTATTTCTAATTGTCATTAGTCACTTTCCTAATATTTTTTTCTTTTAATAGTTACAGTCATTCATACTTTTCATAAAAGACCAAAAATAAATTTTAATCTCACCAATACAATTGTTATAACAATAAGTAAAATTATGTGTGAGTAACATGGTTAAGTATGAAGCAAGTTACAATGAATTGTAAAATAATTTATAATAATGAGAAACGATCATGTCCGCGTTTAAGTGTGAGTATGTGAAGATTTTAATTAAATATAAGAATAACTAAATTAAGTTTAGTTGCATACTTGCACAAGAATATAAGTAAGTGATCAAATGAGTAAGGAATAAATGAGCAGAAAATAAACATGATTTATGAGTTACAAGTATTGAAATGGATGCGCAAATGCACTACGATTTATATATATTCGTTTTGACTTTATATAAAAAATATTTTTGATGAAATAATGGCGACTAGATGTAAATAAATTTCGATTATTTTCGGTTTAAGCCGAAGTGTTCGATACCCACTACCTTTCATAGAAAATAGTTTATCGAAATACAAACAAATGTCGACATACAGTGATCCTTCCATTTAGATATAGAAAATATAAATATTCTCATTTTGAAAACGTCATCATATGGTTTGACATGAGCCAAATATTCCGTTTTAAAGCTTCAAAACGTCTGTTCGTCACGCGAGGTCCAATTATAGAACCATTTTATATGATCGATGTTAACGAGGGAAAATTCGAATGACAATGTCAATAAAATAATGGATTTAAGAGTCCGATAAGGACAATAGTCCTTCACAATCATCTCTGCTTCCCGCCTTTCAAGTTTGTGGAGGTTTCGCCGTGTTAGCCGCTAAGATATCAAATATATAACGACAGAAATTGGCATTTATCAGTAAGGTAAGAACCTAGTGGCTTTCTGGAGACTGTTTTAACTAACGCTTATTAAAATATATCAAAGTATTATAAGGCATTTTGTAAATTTGAATTTCAATGCATGTCGTTAGGCATGAACCCAGACTTTATCTAAAGCTTTCGATTCCAATTCCTTTACATTACGTATAGAATCACATATTTTATCTTTCAGATGGTGGGTAATAAATAAATTTAAAAAAAGATGTAATTGTATATGCACTGGAGATTCGTGATTAATAACCTAGTTAATAAATATATATTTGTAAAATATTCTTTAACACGTTTAATTTGAAATTTAGAATAATTTAAAATTTTTACAATTATCAGTTTGGTCTTAGGATATTGTTTTTGTTTTGATATATGTGTTTGCTAATATATCTAGTTTATGCTATATATAGTTTAGATGGTTTTTGTTTCTCGTCTCTGCGTTATAAAAATTTTTCATTATAATAATACAAAAATTTTTTTTTTTCATCGCTTAAAAAAAAATATTTTTTAAACTAATTAAATCAATTAAGAAAAAGGAATATTTACGTTACGTTGGCGTTTGTTGCACTAACTCTTACACAGTCGTTCCGTAGGGATTGAAAACGGCTCGTGAACTATCTGTATCCAGGGAAATATCCTCGGGACTAGCCAAGTCGACGCGTACATTAGAATTTGTACGTCGACGAGTTGTTTGTGCTGCACCCCAATTGCTTAAAGTCCAATGAAAACCAGAATTGGGTGAATGCTCTTCCGCCACCTTTACTTGGGTGCAAACCTGTGTTAATATAATCCTCTTTCTTTAATTCCGTTGAATTTTACGTAGTTGCATAATTTTTAGCGGATGCTTCCTGCTGTAGCTTTCAACAACTATTTTTATGAAACAAAAATCTTTAACTCTTCCAGCTATCTTTCAAATTAGATACGAAAGCGTCTAACTAAGCTCATCCAAAACAAAGTTTTGCTCATATACATAAGTGCATGTTTTCATTTACTTTGATCGATAAGAAAGAATCTACTAAGTCTTTCGTAAGAAAATTAAGGTCATTTGGACAGCAATACCGTTACCAACTATGTCCTGATAATAGGAGATACGCGAATACTTTGATTCATAAAAAGTGTAAAATCAAATCTTTCTTCTACCACAAAAAATATATTTAACATTTGTTGGATATATAGATTTGAAAAGAGCCCAAAAAATAATATTCGTGACTAAAAGTTCTGGCATTTAACATCTTCTTGGTAGAGCAGCTCATAAAGCTCATCTTTGACAAATCTTTTATTTGCAAATAAACAAAAAACACTATTCGAATGGCAATGAAATTCACATACAGGTGCAATGATCATGTTTCTTACTTAAGAACTTACCTCGCGATTAACACAAGGCAGCGTTTCGGTGCCATTATCGACACCCGTGCCTGAGCCACCTGTGGCGGAGCCGGATTCTCGTGTACTACCCAAGCTACTGCTAGAGGCCAGAGAGTCATTGCTCGATTCCATTACGGCGTTTCGATAACGCGTCACTGATGACATCGCCTGAAAAAAATCAAATTTTTTATTAGCTTTTTTCATTTCTAAAGCTTTTATAATTGTAGCAAAATTTGGAGAGTTACCGCTTACCATAATCTCACCATTTTGACAGTCTTCAATAGATTTGAGAATTTCCCAGACAAGTTCAGAATCCAACGGTATAGGATGTTCAGCGTCACGATTGTAAATGTTAATGGCTATATGGACCGGATGTGGTACCGGCAGAGGTATTAAAAGCTTCTCAGTAGCACTTTTCTCGTCAGTTTTTTTTTTCCAAGGACGCCAATGTTGTGTATCGGGTAATTTACTTTGCTGGGCAGCACGATGAGCTCGCACACGCGGTGTAGTTAAACCTACCGACATATCTCTGCAGAAATTTACTGAATTTTTGTACAAATTTTTCATACGTTAAATTATTTGGAATAATACCTTTTTTCTGGTTTACGAAACGTTAATGTTATACGTGAGCGTGGATTAAAAGCAGTGACTTCTAAAAAGGGCAAATGTACTTGGACATTGCCGCGCGGCGCATAAACGTTACCCAGTAAGTCTAAGCCTTTGGAACCGATAACATCCGTAGCATTTTGTACCATTTCAGAATAACGCGTCAAATCGAGAGAAGGATGAGGTTCCAATTTGAAATGAGTATCATTTTCAGTTAGAGGAGTCAGAAAATCTAAGCTAAAGATTTCAGTGTAAATTAAACCAGCTAAACCTGGCCAATCGTTAACCGCTAACCCCTGGAATTGATCGAAAAAGCGCGTTATTTACGTAAATGAAAGGCAAAAACAAAAACAAAGGAAAGCTAAAGATACCTTGTTATCCCAAAATTCTTCTTCACTGATCGATAAACGTGCTATAATATGAGACGGATAGTATTTTTCCAAAATGTGGGCGGCAAGTTGTATGGCAATCTAAAATAGGGATAGACAAAGTTTATAATGTCGGCAAAAAGAAGTGGTGACTACAAAGTCTTACTTTTAATTCTTTTGTATTTAACTTGATGCGAGTTTTCACTTGTGTTGTTAAAGAAGTTTGTAGTTCGCGTCTACGCTTTTCTAGTTTCTCATGTAGGGTGGTCATTAAATCTTGTGCCTCCCGGTCCAATGATAAGTAGGGTCCCATTTTAGCTAATTGTGCTGAAAAGGGTCCAAAGCATGCTTCCACGAATTGCGAAAAGTCTTTCTGTGGCTGTAATATGATACGCTCCATTGCATGTTGATACGCCTGCAATTCGTCTAATTCCATTTTAGCCTCAAACGCAGCCAAAGCTTGCTCAGGCCGTATCATGAAGTAATAATCTAACGCCAAGCCCGGCCCGGCTATACGTCTCACAGCAATACTGTCGGAAGCAGGAACACGACCACACTTTTTGATAAATAAGTGGAAAGTTAAAGAGTCCCATAACAAACGTAAAGCATATCGTGCGACTCCCACTGAAATGTGAAGACAGGAACTTGAGTTTTTTATGGAGAAAGACTGGCAAAGGCAAACTCACCGACTAATATAACACCTGAAGCCAAAGGACACACAATGATGGCCACTAATACGGCTGCAATCGGTTGTAAACAACCTTGACTTAGTATATTCCAGATTAAAGCCTCTAATAATATGCAATAACGATTTCTATTGTTATTCGGCGAATCAATGTCATATATTAATATCATATACAGATGTAAAAATATGGTGAAAACTGGTATCCATAGCGGAGCAGTCAATGCTAATAAAATGCTTAAAAAACTTGTTGCCAAACAGAGCAATGGAAAGGCAAATAATATGACAATAGTGCCTAGGAAGCCTTTAATAAAGTAATTCCAAATGCGATTTAAATTGCGCGTCAAGCCTTTGCCTATGAAACCTAAAACAAAATAAAATAAAATTGGGTTATAAAAAAGAATAAAATAGCACTGTGTGCATGTGTCTTAGGTTAGTCTTAAGTAAAATAAAATCCGATTTCAATTGGAATTAAAACTAAATAAAAACCACCTAATAGATCGGGTAGATTTATAAAGTGTTTCATATGGAATATGAATTTAAATTCGAATAAATGTGATTGTGCCCGACAATTGAATCGGACCAGAACGGCACAGTTTTATAATTCAAAAATAATTCGAAGAGAATTTAAGAAGAATTTTAAAAAGAGTTTATAAAGACTTTTTGTAGAAATTGTAGGGAGATTTTAGATTCGAGAGTTTGAAACATGTTTTCAATGCATTCGAATAGCATAAGAACAAATTCTTTGTTAATCTGGATCGGAAAGCAAAACCGAATATATTTAGTATATAATTTAAATAGGAGCTTCGATTAAAATTTCGGAAACATTTTGATGCTATCTGCAGTAGTACCGAACTTTGAAATTCGGGTATTATTCGACTATAAAGCAAAGTTTTTTAAAATACTCTTTGAGTGCTTTAGGAAAATAACCTTAAAGAACGGATTTTATACATACGTATTAATTTAAACATATATTTAGATGGAATTTATATATTTATTTATATATTTTTATATTTAGAAGGAATTATGTGAGAACTTACCCGTATCTGGCTCAGTTTCGAAACGTGTACGCGATTTTGATATGTGTCGCCACAGTTCAATTAAACGCGAACCCATAGTCTGCGTTATACTTGTTTTGCGCGGAAAGAGTGTACCATTAACCTGTGATAATTCTAAATCAGGCATGAAAGGCTTGACACAAAATAAAGCTCTTAAACTTAATGGACTGCACCACGGCACTAATATGCCCAGAAGAAACATCATATTCCAAGTCCAACACCAAGTACGTTGCATAAGATTCAATAGTCGCCAGAATGGCCAACGTGTGCTAGTAGTGCGTATAATTTCCTTTTCAACTAAAAACACCGGTTGACTAGGATCTGAACGTGGTGTTACTATGGAAGTAGCCTGTTGACTAATAACTGTAGGTATTATATCAGATTGACCCTGAAAATTACGCCTGATTATCCAAGATTTTGGGGACCAAATACGACAGGCCCATTGAAAACTACGTGTAGGCGCTTTGGCGTTTTTCAGCTCCTTTAAAAGAACCGGCTCACGTTCTTTCATAAAGGCTAAATCACGGCTTAGAAAATAGGCAGTTTGTAGCAGATTATGTTTTGTGCACATTTTTAAGGCTTCTTCATGAGCTGACCAAGCGGATTTCTTGAATTTATGTTCTTCAGCGTGGCGAAGTTTGGAACGCAACCAAGGAGCAACTCTTGATAAAACGGAGTGATCATTGGCTAAACATTTCTGATGGTCTTCGCGGGAACGTTTAATATCACGTTGCACTTTTTCTACCGCCTTGTACATGATGACTACCGATTGAGCTTGTTGTACGAGCAGTTCGGGTATACCCACACCCAATTCCAAGAGTTTGGCATTTGATAGGATTGAAGAGTAAACACGCTGCAAATATTCTTTCATAACCGCTTCGTTGACTTCCTATGAGAAAATATTTTATTTTAATATCGAAGAGTACGGGTTCAGTAGCTAACCTCTTCAATTTCTTTGTCCGTTAACTTTTTAGCTCTTAGCTCAGCAATTAAGCGTTCACGAAAGTGTAAAAACCAACCTCGTGTCTCTCTTTCCAGAATACATAGCAAAATCGGTAATGCTTTGCGCATAATATCACGACAAAATAAGCGTAAATCTATTTCTTGACCTTTGGGTGTTAAGAACAGATACGGTATTGGTTGCGTTATATCGCAACTGTTAAAATCGAACTTCTCCATAGTAGCGCGGCGTAGTATTTTTCGAACGTATGAGCATAAACCATCCAAACAGTCTTCAAACTCAGGCTTAACAGTCGAAAAGACAATAACCATATTTTATGTAAGAAAATGTGTTAACCACTTACCCTACACACCAATTCTGCTATTAGAAAACGGCATCTTTCTTCTTTAATTTTATAGTCGAGATTATGCGCCAACAATGCGGGCACTCCTACTATCATATCCAGCAATTTAATTAAGCCGATCAATAGAGCACGAGCAGCATAAAAGACGGAGAAGAAATGCGAAAATATACGACTACGTGCAGTTACGACCAGAAAGCGTGCAGCTAAAGCCAAATCGCTTAAAAAGGAATCATGAGCTCGTAAAGTGCCCTTTTGAAGCAACTGCGACAGGCGCCATTTGTGCACTTGTCCAGAAAAATGCAAACTTGGAACGTCGAATTCCCTGTGATTTAAAATGTTTAAAAACAAAAACCGTCATTTTTTACTGTTTCGAAAAATTTTTTATAAAAAACATGCGTAAAATTTATTTGCTAGCTAAAAATATAAATTCATTTTGTTAAGCTTTTAAAGATAAGTTTATCTTAGCTTTTCAAAAGAAATATGTTTGACATTAATTGACGGTTTGGTGATAAATGAACAATTTAAAGGCTTTATGGTTATGGCTGACTTTTTTTCTTCGGGAAATACAATACAATAACGTAAAACGGGTAAACATTCAAAAAATTTGTCAGCTCTAAATTTATTCATAAAATTCCATATATGATCCTTTTTAGAAATTTTTTATAACACATGCGAAAGAAGCAAACTATGGAGCTAACAAATGAAGGAGAGGGTTTAAGGATTTTTCAAGAAAATATACTATGCCTTTTTTAAGAAACCTTTGAAAAATTACTTAACGAAATTAGAATATATTCTATCAACACTTGGACGATACAATCCTTTATAAGAATGGCAATAAAATTTTTTATATATATCAAACAAGTAAGAAAGTTACATTCGGCGGGAGCCGAGTCTCGCATATCCATCGCTATGGTTTTTGCATTCTATTCTTGAATGCTTTAATTTGATACCCCTATCGCTGGTGCTATTATGTAAAAATTAATTGCGTTGTCTACCACATTCATTTTAGAATCAACCCACTTTTGGCAGATAATAAATATTCATTTGAGGAACGTACAAAGCAGTTTCAAACATTCTGCTTTTTTTGTTACGAAAAACGGAGTTGCTTTCATTTTATTTACAAGCCCTGCTCTGACCCATTTAGCCCATTTTCATTACCAACCTGCGTGCAAAAACTGCCAATATTTCTACCAAAGTTGACCAAGAGAGTCCAATAGCACAGCACAGACGGACGGACATGGCTTAATCAATTTCACGCTGATCAAGAATATATATACTTTGTAGGGTCTCTAAAGCTTCCTTTTAAGTGTTACTTACAAAAAAAAAAAAAAAATAAAAAAAAAAAAAAAGAATGAATGTACCATCATCTTACAGTGGTGGCTACGAAAAATGAAATTTCAAATGGTTAAAGTTAATTTTAAAAAAAATAATATAATACAGCAAACTTTTTCGACCATGGATGCACAAGAATATTTTACATTTGTGTTAAAATTAGGCAATAAACTTTCGAAATATTGACTGTGAAATAATGCTCGAATGCTTTTAACACGTAGCTCAATTTTTTAAGTTAGATAGCGCATTTTATTACATTTTGTTTATTAGAACAAATTGGCCTGGTTTTTACCACAAACACGTACTTGTTATCATCATATCGGCTTACGCATTATACGAGTGCTTATCTCACAGAGATAACGTTGCTTGTTTCAGCGTAAAAGTAACATGTACAAGGAGCTTTTTGTTTCTTTCTCTTAAACCGTTTCAGCAAGTGGTTTACACCTCATTTTCGAGTGACATTACATTCTTTTTGTTCAATTTATACGAATTTGGAACGACTACCTCTAGTGGCACTTTTTTACTGCAAAAATGTTCAGAATTCCCAAACTAAGAACTCATTTGGCAATAGTGTGTTAAATTTTTCATTTTGAGCAGTTTTAGAACAATGTTCAAAAAGTGGGGAAATAAGCAATATTTTTAGTTAAAATTTAGCACAACAAATAAGATCGTACTTTTCTTTTATATATTTTCCTTAAATTAAATTATCTTTCAATTCGTGTGCATAACATTTTATGTCAGGTTACGGCCCCAAGAGCCTTGTCGTTTGATGTTTGTGAACTTATTAGTGCAAGCTCTGTTGGTGGGTCAAAGTATTTTGTGAGTTTCACGAATGATAAATCACTCCGCATATTTGTCTACTTCCTATAATCAAAATCTCAAATCGTTGAGAGGTTAAAAATATTCAAGCATTTCGTGCAAATGCATCGTATGAAACCTGTTCGAAGTGTTAGTGGCGACGAATAAGGAATTTTATGAATATTTGGAAAGAAACGGTACTGTGCAAATAGTACATTGGTGGAAATGGCAAGAATGACGATTTATTCCAAACCATGTCAAAATTTACGGACGGGAACAACAAGTACTGCATCTTCCGCTATAGACATTTCACGAAGGTTCTTAATGATAAGACCTCATATGAGGTCATGTGTCGCAGCAATGGATAACAATTCTAAAAGGGAATTCAAACCAAAGGGACAACAATATATAACGATTGAATGTTCGTCAGTGTCCAAAGCATATCGTCTGTAAGACAAAGGGTCAAATAGAACGACTGAACGACGGGACGTAATATTCAATGAAAATTTGCGCAACAAAAATAAAAGTGAATGCGAACTTACCAATAAGCAACCCCTGAAAGACATCAACATATGTTTCGATCCTATGGGAAACTCCGTAAATAACAATAAGAATGCTCAAAACAACAAAGTGTGAACATTTCATTTTTCGGCGAATCTAAAAAACAATCCACAGTTACAGTCAGCAGAACCAAGAACATGGCCTTATCAAATGCTATACATCTTCCAAGCCTTTTGCGAGAATTTAAAGACTGGGAAACTCATCCCTTATGAATTAATGTCGCTAATCAAGTTGTGCAAGTTGGGCCTTTATGGCGGTAGGTACCAATATGTGGACATGCGATATCACCATATTGGTGCTATAGGCCGAAACGAAAAAACCGTTTTGAAGTGTTCTCCAAAGATCGAATTGATTGCTGTTGTCTGGAGTAACAACGAACCAAATCGACGCATTCTAAATTTGCTCAGTTAATGAACGAATATTAAAATTTTATGTAAAGAGCATCTGCGTTGACAACATACACTTGCAACATATATGTTCATATTTATTCTTCTATATGATTTCCTCTACTTATCATCTGTTATTCTGTAATACTTTACTTTAATTCTTACGTACACAATTTTTAGTCTCGTTAAGTAGACATTAATTAGGAAGTCACCACAGCGTATTATTGCCAGGGGCAGGTTTATCAGCAGAGAATTTTTCCATCAACCTTTCAAAGGCGGCACAATAAAATTTATATAAATTTATGTTTATTTCTTATTGAGAGTAGATTGACCACATATTTTAGATTGCCGTAATGGCCCAATGCCAAAATCTTATTGAATATAACCTACAGACTATCAGTTTTCTTCGTTTTTTTACTATAGACCTGCTTGCCCGGTAAAGATGAGTAACTACATTTGGCTAATTGAATCCTTCCAGCACCAGAAAGTGAAGGGACGGATGAACAGATTTCACCAAAACAAAATATAGTCCCATCCATCAATGGGGCACAACAATTTATATAGTGCCTAAGGGATGCTTTACTACAAAGTCCACATCGAAAAGGTACTTCGATACTTAAAAAAAAAATTAAATTTTTTTACCTTTTCGCAAAGGGTGGATTTATCACTTTGTTCAAACAAAATGTGATGGAAATTAAAACTTTATTCGTTTAAACAAAATAATCTCTTAAGCGGGAAAAATGATTAACATTCAGTATAAAAAGCTAAAATATTTCAAATTTTATTTCCTACATTTACAAGCAAATAAAGCATTATTTATTTACCCATTTTTACGTATGGTTTCCAATTGTTCCAAAGTTAATTTCTTAGGTTTTCCATATTTATCCTTTTGTAAGCTTTTTCGAGTGATTTGTTTTGTTTAGTATATTTTATTTTTTTTATGATTCAGTTTTTATAATTTTTTTATTAAATAAAAAAAAATGAAAATATTTGATATGATAATGAGAAGGAAAAGAATATAAAACTTGTTTTGGTGACAGTGTTGGAGAAAGGCTTAACAGAAAATATTTCTTCTTTTCAAATTCATGAGATAATCGGACACAAAACATAATACACTAAATATAATTTCTAATAGTTGAAGAGATGTTAATGAATTTCTGAGTAATAACAGAATCAATGGAGATGCCTTTAACTTGAACGTGGAAAGCATATTATTGTGTAAATATGTAACAAAAACGTTACGAAAGAAGTGGTATACAATTGAATTTCATAAACAAAAACAGAAAAAAAGTATCAGAGAAAATAGTCTTACAACGATAAGCTGTTTAATAGGTTAAAGTGTGAATGTATGTATGTATGTATGTATTTATGTATATGCACTAGTTCGTTTAACAGCTGCTTCGGCACAGACTTACAAAACTATTAAAAGAAGAAAAGAATGAAAGCAATAAATACTTACCCGTTTTCGCGTAGCGTTTTCAACTGAGTATTAGTTAGACGACGTGGTTCGCCGGTAACATCTGAGGCAACAGCATCCAATTCATCAAATGGTGGCGCTATAAATAAGTCACGCAAATTAATCGGGCGCATTTTACGGCTACCACCCACCGTACTCGAGCCATTGTGGCCAAAACCGCTTAAAGCCAATGAAGCCGCAGATAAAGGTTGCGGCAAAGCTGATCAGAAGAAATAAAAGGCAGAATAAAAAAAAGAACAAGAAAAAAATATATATATATTTGAATTAGCGCGGATTTTGGGTTCCTCTGTTTAATTCAAACGTGCCAATGGATCGATCAGCGTAACTTTGGATCTTTGTGTGCAATTCAAGCTTTCCATCTTAATATTCACTAATGCGAAAATTAACAAAAGAAGCTAAAGTTGAAGATATTCGGTCTGAGAACTTTAATTTTATGGTTGGCAACGCATAACTTGTAACGGAGGCGAGCTGATCGATCAGCTTTCTTTATTTTTATGAATTTGTTAACATCCACAAAATTCACTGAAGGGTAGATCTCCCTGAACATAAAAAAATGTACTATATAAGAGCTATCTCATTCATCAGTAAAGAACATAAAAACAACGACAATAGCTGACCGATTCGATGCCTCTCGATTTCTTAGGATACCTACGAAAATCGCTACAGAGCAGGTTATGTTTTACAAGGCCCTTTACTTACAATAATTGCGTTGTTTACTCAAAAATTCAAACTGACTTACAATACTTAATGCTTCTTTTTATAAGGGTATTGATTATTTCGATGGTGGGTGTAAAAGTCAATAATGAACTGCTTACCTATTGGAAAACTTTTCCAGTGGTAAAGAAATTGTTCGGCTACCGTTTTAATTTGTTGCACCAATTGCTCAACTTCTGTGGGTGCTCCTACTAAATTGACTGTAAATTGCACCGGTTCACGTTCTGGTCCAGTCAAAGATAATGGACGCAATTGTTGTGCAGATGTGCTGGTGTTTAATGGCATTTTTTTTTCTCCACTCACTCTTTTTTTTCCCAGTCTCTACTGGCACTGGTCCTCTTTTTTATATTCCGAATTAGGTCAATTATTACTTCTAAAGAATTATTCAGTCGAGTTTACGGGCTTCAATTAATGTCTTCCTTTGATGATAATGAGGAGATGATATTAAAGTTGTTGTTGACAATTATTTTTATTAATGCTTTCCCAATTACGACATTTTTGCTTACTTAAAAATGAACAAAGAAAAAAGAGGAGACATTAAGAAAGAAATCATTGTCATAAGGCGAATGCTGGATACTCTTTCGTCGTCTTAAACAAATATATGAAAAAACAGATATCCAACAACCAATCACAACTATACCATTTGGAGGCTACTGGCGCAAATACTATTAAATCTTTAATGTTTTTGAATATTTTGCAACAGAATTATGTTTGTTTTTTTATGCAGCGACATCTTGCTCTTTATATGGTACATTATTTTTGTGCAGGATATATTAAAGTTTTTTAATGCATTTAATCTTTTCTGTCTGTCTGTGTAATGTATGTCCATGTATTTCTGTGCCTATAAAACGCTCCATTTAAAAAATATTTATATACACAAAGAAAAATTGCATTTTTAATATTTCTCGACGAAAAATGGTAAAAAAATAATATTTTGATGGACAAAACATATGTGAAAAGCTTGGATCGAACAAGACCTTGTGGTAACCAGTCCTCTTCGGCCATAAGAGAATAGTCAAAACTAAGCTACATTATGGCAACTAGATCGAGATTTTAGAGAAATCAGCCATTTTACAATGACTATGCGCGCAAAATAACAAATTCTGCACAAAAAATTTCGAAAAGGTCGATTTACGAGTTGACGTCTCTGCCACATAAGTTTGCTTCTGAAATGTGAACGTGTACAGGATAAATAAATACCATTTTTGGCATATTTTAGCCTTTTAATGGTATACTCGAAATCACTTAATCTTCAGTGTTCCATATCAATTACGTTTGAGCTCGAGTAAGTCCATTATGACTTTTATATTAGTCACGAGTTTCTCACAGAGTTGGTACTAATTGAAATGAGCGAAGAAAAAGTGTATGACTTTGTGATATCTTAAAGAAGCTTATGATCAAGTTATCAAGCAAGTGTATACGGAACAGTGACGTTTAAAATCTTCTTCATATATCCATAAAAAATTTCCACTTAAAAATTTCAATTCGAAAACTTAGCATCCAACACACATTACTCAATAAGTCTTCCGTCGAGCACATGTATGGCATCGCAGTTAACAGATCTATATATGATGTAATCCAACTGATTTGTGTGAAAATTGCATGATATTCTGACGATTAATTTAAAAGTTACAATTGTTTTAATGATGCTAAGTTCTTTGTTGGCTTGGACAGCCTGCGACGGTTGCTGTCCATTCGACTGCCGATTTGACTGTGGTTTGTCACGTATCCGTACCATGAAAAAATCGTTTTTATTTCGCCGTACTGTAGCCAAACAATTCTCTGAGTCATTAACAAGTTGTTTTCAAAAGTGAGCAAACGCGGCACTCTTCGGAACAGCGCTTTTAGTATAACATAGGTTTTAATTCATAACTCCTCATATTCAAAACAGTGAAGTTTATTATTACAGCGTGCGTTGGATTAAAAGTTCAATTTCCAAAAACTATGGTTAATAGGAGAGAGTTTTCGCTGTAGAAAAGGGAAGTTTCTAATAAATCAGTTAACAGAAGATTCCAAATTAAAATTCAACTTTCTATTCCTGATTTTTTTGATCTTTCCTTGTCGTTGTAATGTTTGATACGTAATAAGTGCAACAACTTGAATTTTACTGAAAATATTTTATATGCCGAGACTAAAGTGGTAGGAATGCCCAAGTATTGATTTTATTATCTATAGGCGTCACGATAAATAAATAAATGACAAAAAATCATACAGTTCACTTTTAGTACGGGGCAGAGCAGCACAAGAAGCATCTTTGACATAAGTATTGGTCTTATTTGCTGTAAATGAGAATTTTTGCTATTAGTTCCATGTAAGATTTAATGTTAACGCACACAAGGTCCCTTATAAGAAATGGCACCAAACGCTTCGGCGTCTAGCAATATCAAGGAAACTTAAGATTTTCTTTGCAAAATAATATTGCATGAATTGAGTCTATTCTCCATCGAACTTTATTTTTGACTGCAGATCTAATGATAAAATGAAACACGCCGCAGGGTAAACGGTACGCGCAGAAAGCTGACTTATTGAGTATGAAGTACCAAAAAAAAATGTAATATTAAGTGCAACAATTCAGTGTTTTGTCTTCTAACTCTCTGTTCATATAATTGTACGTTTATTTGTGTAACGTTTTAGTTTTAATAATAGGTTCAACATTCTGGACTAATGCAGCTTATATTTGTTTTTTTTTTTTTGCAAAAGAAAAAGGAAAAATACCAAATCGTGCCACAAATCGTATGAATTATAAGAGTGACCTTTAAAAGGCAGAAACACGCACTAGCACAGTCGATTTGCATACACTTGCATGAGTGCTTCCAGCTGAGGGCTTGAGGGATTAGATAGTAGAGAGTTAAAAACGAACGGCTCCAGTTTTATTTTATTTATTGGGTAAAACTCGACCGTAAAATAGCCGATACACTAATTCTGACTCTCTGTTTGTAGAACTCAGATATGTTTTAGAAATTTCGAATTTACTATCAAAAATATAATTATATGGGAAGGTAAGGTAACCATAGGCCGTTTTGCAAAAGCCGCTATGATTGCTGTTTTCCGACAGGTCGCGTTTATATGATTCAAAGCATAAGTTGATGAAAAAATCACGGTCGAGAGGACCAGTTTTAAAAATTTAATACTAATGTTGTCTCTGCCGACTGCATTAGATTTGGTAATGTACATTGCTTTCCATACTCCTTTTATAGTGAATAATGAGTATTAGCCATGTAGTTAACGTCTAGAAAGTGTTCGTTCAGTATATCAAGGTTAATGTCCCAGGCAGATTGACACTTCGTGATTCCTATCGCCATATGTAGACTTTCCCAAAGAACCCTTGGCTGGGAGATGAATATTCAACTTTCTGTTAAGACAAAGTTGCTTAATCTGCCAAGCATTTCTATACACCGTTTCTGAACCTGTGAAAAACCTCCCAAATAGCAACTAAGCAACGTTTTTAGACTTTATATGCTCCATTAGGGAGTCAAATCGGAATTTTAACATCATTCATTAACCAAGACGGTTTGGACGATTAAACGTTACAAGTTTTAATTGGTACGTGCTCGCTGTATAAAGCAAACAAATTGTAACTTACGTACGAAAATTTATCATTAATATTCATAAAATCTCAGGCAATATTCCACCAAACTTTGGAGGTGTTACGTAACTGTCTCATACTGATAGGCGACATGTATCTCAGTAAAAGTTAGTCACTCCGGTCTCCAATATCAAACAGTATATTTGAAGCTAAAAATAAGAGATCATGATCAAGTATTCCCCCTTGAGCAAATTGATCACAATCCAGAACAAAAAAGCTGTAGGAAAGACAAAACAAGATCAAGGAGATTTCCGTACAGCTAGTGGCATAATGAGCGAGCCAAGAATTCATAAATTTTAATGATTACCACGCACATCATTCAACTGCAAATCTAGACTAAAATCACCTCATATATTATATCATACAAGATAGAGTACTCATCTACACAATTATTCCTGTCTGGTTTGGGCTCACACATTCTCAGCCAGTTAGCAATACTACCGCCCACTTCCATACCGAAATATTTCTACTACCATTGCCAGAGTTAATTATTATTTTATGACTCGGTTAATGAATGAGCTTTACCATCACTTCATGTATCACGATTATGCCATGGTGAATAACATTATATTTCACGATTTCGCAGACTCCGTTATTAGTATTCGATATGACATCACATCTGAAATGGCACCCCTAAAACCTTCATGCGTCTGACTGACAATCCGCAAGACTATTTCCATGTTAACATCAGAAGCATATAATTTTGACAAGTTTCAACTTGTTGACATAGACTGGACAGCACTTATTTATCGTCAAAAGATTTGTATCAAGCACTACATTGAACTTCTTATTAGACCTAATATAATTTATGTACTTAGGAATAGGCTCCTTCTTAGCATAGTGATTGAAGCCTCTGCATTTATAGTACGCTATCGTTTGCGTTCCTTCATAAACTCTGCACTTTTCCCCACCCACGCTACCACAATCCACCTCCACCACAGCGCTGTAATGAGTTTTGCCATATCCGGTCATCTCATACGATCTAACAATGCTGATTGAACATTCTTTCAAGATTGTATTCTAACAACACAGTTTCGCAATCAAATCACGCGTCTTATAGTCGAACCTAATAAGATATCTTGAATCATGCCTTCGCTACTCTCTTGTTTACATCCAGGTTTAACCATAGTACATAGTAGGAACATCAGAAGTGGTTACCGGAACTTTAATAACTTTAATAACGTTTCCCATTCTTTGCATTGCTACCTTACAGAATATCCGCCGATTCATGCGAGTTTTCATTGCATTTATTCTGACACGCCCATAACTTATCAATCCTTAAGGGTTGCATAGACTAAATAGGCTCTAAGGATTTCTCGTTCCGTGAATTTCCTCGAAGCGCTTAGCATTCTACTCATTTGCCTTTTAAGTCCGCAACATGGGTTTCAATATGGCATCGAACTGACTCACATATTTGTAATTTTTCCCCATTTCCTCGTTCCACACATTTCCAATATCCCTCATTCTTAAAAAGCACAATCTAGCATTCGTTCTTGTACTCGGCTAATAGAGACTTGTTTTTCAAGACTCTCTTATTATTCGCTTTCTCTTTTAAAACCCTTAAGCATTTATTCACCATCAAAATTTTAGTTGAGTATTCATCCAAACCAGAGCATTTTGGATTAGGACAGTAAATTTTATCATACATTGGCATCTGACGCCATTTTCACCACGAATCGAAATTCTACATTTTGCGCGCTTTACTCAGTCATTACAATCTTAAGAATGATACGTTTTGAGCCAAAACGATTAAATTAATCTAAATCATCTCTATTTACTTGAAGATTAGTATTAAATTAAATTTTCTATAAGCAACTCAAAGTAGGACTGCCAACCTATGTAAATTTTCCAAACCACTTGCAGATGTATGCTTAAATAAATTGCCCACTATTTTTTTGTTGACTAGATTCTACAATTTTTTTTTCCGCAAGAATATCAAGTTTTCTTGTAACCATCAATTTCTATGTTTCATCGCAAAGGAATTGAACATTCCCTTACAAATTTCCCGCTCTTTTGGTGTTAAACCTCCCTGGATTTTGAAAGACTGCTCTTTTGACATCTCCCTGTCTATGCACAAGAAAGAAGATACTCCAAATTACGTCTTCAGGAATCTAATAGCTGAGAAAACCCAAGTATTGGACAATACTGGTTGGAATCTTTTGTACACAGACGGCTCAAAATCTCCTGGTCTGTCTCCTGCTTGTGCGGTGGTAGATGCTACAGGACGGGTTCTTCTCAACCACATATTTCACGAAAGCACTTCAACTTTCATAACCGAAGCCAGAGCTATCCTTCACGCTGCCAACCTTTCCCATAAAAACAAACTCAAAACCGTCATTGTTACTGACAGTTTGTATGTATTACAAGCTACCCGGAACCCTTCGACTTCGAAATGGAGCACCATCAACAAATTAAGGAATATAATTACTACACCCGACGGAAAAATTAAAATGTTATGGGTACCAAGTCACATCGGTTTACTGGGCAATGAGCAGGCTGATCGAGCTGCAAATATGCTGCTTCTGCTCCTCTAATTATGGATGATGATATGGAAAAGTTGGATCTTCAAAGATACATTGGAAGAAAAGTTAAAGAGAAAATTGCAGAAGGAAATTTACAATACCATCATCAACACTACTCTTGCATTAACCCCCAATTAACTCCACCTATATATCCAACAAATGTTGAGAAAACCAAGATCCAAACATTTTCGAGAATTCGCCTTGGTCATACAATTGCAACTCACCAATGGATCCTGAAGAAGTCGTCTCCCCCAATCTGCTGTTGTGGACAAACTCTTACTATAAAGCACATTCTCTGCGACTGCCTCAACTTTTCCTTGGCTAGAAGTATTGCATTTGGAACGATTAACCCTTTGAACATTCTACAATCAGCTTCAGAACAGAATATCAATTCAATATTTTACTTTATTAATACTACTAAGCTTATTATCTAATATCCATTTATTTAAATTAGAGCCGATAGCCTGTGTTGCTAGTGCTCAATGTCTTTTTTTTTTTGTCTAAGAATTCAATTCATTAGTCTAAAATTAAAATAATAATAATAATAATAAAATAATAATATGTTTCATGAGACAAAGGTTGCCAATGCTAAACATATTCTTGCACTCGTAAAGATGGTAGAATATACACCAAAGTATAGTACATTTATTGACCTGTATCAAAGGCACTTAATTTACTAAAAGATTTTGAAGTAAAACAAAAGCTGCTCCAATCATTCCGGTAAGCATTGATATAAATGCCGTATCTGTAATCCAGTCCATTTTAGGGCGACAAATAATTGACAGCTAATTGATACAAGAACAAAATTAAGAAAAGAAATTAAATTTAATTACGTCATAGAGACATATTGTCATAAGATTAACTAATGCCATCGAATGTACCTAACAATTGTAGAAAAAGTGAGATTAAATTATACGATATTTACATTTGTAAAACAGGTAACGTATAATTTTATTTACATTAGGTAAGCTTAATAAGAAGAAAGTTTCTTGAAGCTCAGGTAACGAAATCAAAGATAATCCCATTTAATAAAGTTGACGAATCGACACGAAGTTTTCGTAAAGACGCTAAATAAATGATTATTTATGCTAACGCAATGATAACAGTAAAAATGGCTTCCAATCAACTTTTTTAATTGTTGCTGAAAGAATTCGGGAAAGTATGTACAGAAGTGGTATACTGAAACATTTCCGGTCGTTTTTTGACGAAATACATTTACGTGTTAATAAGCGGGTAATTCCGAAGCATTGTAGTCGTCTACTCTTTTGTTAGCCAAAAATTGCAAAATTAACCTCTGAAACTGAAATTTCGTTGATATTTTGAAGGCCTACAATAAAAGCTTAAAAACAAAAACTGCAACAGATATATTAAGAATTACATGCGAGGGCGGCCCCGTTCGGACGCTCGCCTCAGAAAAGAGTCAGAATTGACCTGCATGCAATATTTTTCAACTTGTTTAAATGGTATGTTTATTTACCTACTCAATAAATTGCTACTAAAATAATGGTTTATTGTATTTCGTGGCATTCAGATGTGAAAATATTCAAATATGACTAGAAACTCTGTGCAAGCGAAGCCGTAGAAAATTTTATATTTGCATGATTTTTTCTTTTTTTTCTATTTCTTTATTTCCCTATTCTGAAGATTTAAACGAAGAGCAATAAGAGCAACAGTACAAGCATTAACTAAAAACTCTTACCAGAGAGTATAAAACTTATAATTTTCTTTTTCTTGTATTGAACTTCATCTTAAAAAGAAAGAGACAATTCTAGAAAAGCAAAAATAATTCTGCATCATTGTCGTCTCCCGCCCTTTCATTACGTCTTTTCGATGATATTTAGCTTTACTGCTGAATGGTGGTGAAGGCACAAAAATGTATGCTAAGGTATCTTCAAACAATATCCAATCTGTGTACCCATGTATATGTAATCAAAAGTGCTCGCTCCATATGTTAATCGCAATGTGTGCACAATACAATTATGCCAGAATGTATTTATTGTTCGCGTAACGGTTCGCACAACGATCACCAACTCATCCACCATTGGCCAAAAAAGGATTGGCGCGAAAATTTTGAAATAATGGCGGCAATTCTAGGAATAATAAATGATATTGATTGACAATTGCATATTCTAAAAGTTTAGTGGATACTTAAGCGAAGCAGCTATTGTTGAATATAATTTAAAACCACTCCTGGAATTTTTGGATTACAATATTTACCCGAACGTAGCCATACGCATCAGATTAAAGTCTTCAAAATGAAATTTAATCTTTAAAGTTCGGTCATGAGTGGAAGAGCAATTTTTATGATTTATTTTTCAACGTGTGTGATTTATCTTCAAACTCAAATTTCTCTCATATTTGTCCAGAAATTTCGTTGACTTTGAATGTTAGGGAAATTCCTACTTTTAACAACAATAAAAGCAATGTCCTAATCTGGGTCTTGGCTTGAGTATAAAATGATTCACCGGCTTGTGCTCTTGCAGCCAAATGTCGCTGCTCTTAACAGACACAATCGTAAACATTAAAATATAAAATGCCTTTAGTTCAGAGAATAAATACTCTTTATACTTATTTAATTAAAGTAAATACTACTAGTAACTTATTTACATTTATTATTATGAGCGTACTCCTTTCAGAGGAAATCTTTTTTATCCTTACCTTGGGCTCGTATTTTTATTTTTGATTAATGTTAGTGTTCCTCGAAATTTGACGATCGCTGATTTAGAATATAGATAAGAAATCGTATAGGCTTAAATCCTGATTTACGCATTAAGCATCTTGTGTCAAATATGTCAATTGAATGCGCGACTTGCTCTACTACAGTATAGATCTGGTATGCCAATTTAACGAATATATTGACTAAACTAGGAGAATATATTCTTAAAAGAAAAAAAAACGCGCAAAAAACATTCTCGTAAATTCTTAAATTTGGGTTTGCATACTAAAATTCACTCTGCTTTAATATCGTAATTAAAGATCCGATCGAAGATGTAATGGGCATTTAAAATAGAAGCTCCTTTTAGGAAAAAGATATGTTTTCTTACTTGCTCTTTATAATACAAAATTGACGAACTTCTTCCGCATATACTTTGCCGCATACTTATACTTTTTCCACTAAAGTACTCGCATTATTTTGAGTTTATAAATTTTTCTGCGACTAGAAGAGTATTTTTACTTGCCCTTTAAAACTGCCTCGCTCATCTTAAATACACAAAGTTTAAACGTGAAACTCCCGAGTTACCCAATATACACAGCTTTCTTGAGAACAAGCCATTGTCATTATTTTGGCTGAAATTACGATTTGTTATAAAATTATGAACAAAAATTAACTAAGTCTGCACCTATTGAAGAAGACCAAAAGAGAGTTTTTTCACACTATTGCCGTACAACATTTGCCAAAACCCAAGTCACTAATATGTATATAGAAAGTAACCGAATTTGCTTTCTACTTAGCCAAAACTTTAAACAAAAAATATTTGAATACTTATTTTGGTAATCTTCTAAACTAAAATCTACATGTACGTAAAGTGCGACCCCATCCATAAAATGCAGCGCATGTTGTGGAATGTGAGTAGGGGGGCAAGATAGGAGGGAACGGAGATAGCATTGTAAGCGCTTTTATATATGCTTGTAAAATGGTTAAAACAATTTATCAGACGATTAAATGGCGGGTAAAATAAACCAAATCATGCAAACAGACTGCATGTGTAATTGTTATTTACGTTAAACTTAGTGAATACGATTCGATTAGCAGAAAAATTTTATTACAAAAATTTCTTTCGTTTCGACGAAACAATTCATGATTTTTCTGAATTAATAGTTTTTCAAGAATTTATAAAGCTTTCACTAGCTACTCTAAAATGCTTAGAATTTAACTACAGCTGGTCTTAAAAATTAAATATGATAACTTCTCTTAATCCCAAGCCCGCTCTATATTTGCTCCTTGTAAATAACACACCTCAGTCAGAAACAACTTAAAGATACCACTTCGAAGCAGACAACATTAACAATGCGGTGAATTCTTTGACAAAAATCAACATATGAAATATATTTTGTTACTAATGCGCCCTGTAACCTTTTAAGGTACTTACAGCGTCGACAGATCGTTTTTGTTTCGACATACTTGGTGGCGTATGGTCTGAATTTCCGTAATTAATAAAAGGTGACTTTTGAAAAAAATCGCTCAAAAAGAATTAATTGAGGAATCAACTACGTATTTTTTTAGGGCGAACGTACGGCGAATGTTGTATAAAAAATCGCCTTTCAAGTTAATAAATTTTACATTTGTTTTACGTTTAAATGAATCGTTACTCCAATTGTCCAATGCTAACTGTGACAAAAAATGACGCTGATGCTTTGGTATCCAAATTCCTAAGCCAATTCTTATTCACTTAGCTTTGTAAAAAAAAAATTAGCCTGTATCACCGCACATATTCCTTGTATATAAATTATAATAATCTGACTACCGCTGCAAAATTTATCTAATTAGATTTCGAAAAATTTTTTTCCCATTTTTGCAGAAGAATTAAATTGAAGAGATTCATATTAGGCTGAAAAGAACGAAATTTCGATCTTTCCTTTTTTTGCAGTTTTCCAATCGTCAACGGCAGTTTCAAGCAACTATGTATTATAAGTAATTTCACGTTGGATTCGAAACGTTTTTGAATAACAGGAGATGTATATTTATATACAGTTAGGGGAAGATAAGTAAGTTTTTTATTAAAATTGGTTACACTTTTTCTTTTTTTCAAGTAAAAGTTTCTAAATGAAATCAAAACTAAAGTAATTAGCAGAGTCATGTAGAAATTATGCGCACAATTAAACCTAATAACAGAGGGAGAGGGAGTTTGAGCCGTTTACTAGAATAAAAACAACGAATACTCCATATAAAGCAGCAATTTCTAAACAATAACAACAACGGCAATAATAAATAGATACAACAATAACACAAACAATAACGAAAAGATGCAAAAGGAGAACAAAATAACTCACATGTCTCTATATGCCTGTAGTAGCTGCTAGCAAAAGGGACGTAGAGACACATTATTACAAATGCGGAGGAACTTTTATAATAATAAAGATGATGTTACTGCAACGACAATAAGAGGTTTGAAAATTCAAAGCATTCGAATAAGAAAGGCAGCAACAGCGACAATAACAAAAAAAAAAAAAGAGGGCAATAAAAAGTGTTTACTAGAAGGCCATTATATGCGAAGTTAATGCTCTAGTGAGTTTCTGTATGTATGCGTTCATAAAAAATATCCATTCATTAGATAGAAAAAGAGATATATAAATAAAATTATTAAGCAGGTATCAACATGATAAATTACTAAAGGTTTATAACCGCGGTCGTGGTTATAAGGACTACATAAAAGTACTAGACTGGACACGGCATGTAAGAGTTAATATATGCTCTAGAATAACAAAGATTTACTTAAATGAATGAACTATACACGCACACAAATGGATTTAAACATTAAGCCGAACTCAAGATGCACGTATTCATTAACGCTTATGCTAACTATTTTTGGGGTTTAAAAAAATTCGAATTTTTTAAATAGTCCTTCAAATGCTTCGCATTTACTCGTTTTTTTTAGTTTTCTTTACTTTACACAATTCACCGTGCACTTTTTACCTCTTTTTCCTTCTTTTTTCTATTATAGATTTTTTCCATTATGTTGAATAAATTTTTTTTCTTTTTGTTTTGCACAAATCAGTTTGCCTCTATGTTTTATTTAACACATTCTGATAAAATCACACTTTTTACCCATTTTATTTCAAACTTTTTCGTTGCAATTTATTAATGCTTTTTCCACTTCTTTCTATATTTATGCATTTGATAATACTACATATTACTTTATGCGCTTTATTTCCAATACGTACCAAATGAAAAATTATTTTAGAACTGTCTACAAAGAGCGATTGTATGTACGAAGAGAAGAGAACAAATGTCATTTTTGAAGTAAAAGAGTGCAAAAATATGGCCGGGTTGTGAATTGGTGTTGCCATAAGAAACATATGTGGTTGGTGTTATAATATTTTTTACATCTCCGTTATTACCAGAAAAACAGAGTTATTTTGTTGCTGAAAACTGATCTCAAAACATACTGTTTTATTCATTTAAGTAATTTAATATTGGCACGTACTAAGCATGTATTTTTTAATTAACTGGTTTTCAGTTAAAATACGTATCTTGAGTGAGAGTTATATATGGCTTTGGTCTTTCGAAATTTGCTTCGACAAAATAATGAGAAAAGAAGAGGCAAATCTGAAGTTTATTTGTTTACAATGATATAACCAACGACAAAATCTTATAAACGTAAATAGAAAAAAATTATGTAAACTTGTTGATGAAATAAAATGAAGTGAAATAATTTCATATAATTTTTATAATTTCTTATCTTAATTTCATAGGAAAACTTTCAATTGCGAACTTGAATATACATCACTTTATTTTTTTACCCATCACCGAAGGTACCTACCTGTGTGTCTGTGGGTATGTCTGTGTGGTGTTTGTTGTTGGCATTCTCCTCGTCGCAAAAATGAAGATACCAACTTCAAACGAATATGCGTTTATTCTCTAAAGGTGCACAATACATGCAAAACAAATGAGAACGAATATGCGTTTATTCTCTAAAGGGGCACAATACATGCAAAACAAATGAGAACGAATTTGCACCTATCTATACATCATACAGTATGAAGATTTAGTTCTTTCCCTTTTCTTTGTTAGGATCACGGTGGTGGGTGTAATAGACGAGAGGTATATTTATTTTGTCAAAAATAAGTAAAGTGTAATTTTGACAAAGTATATATATTCTAGATCAGCATCAAATTCTAAATCAATTTAAGCATGTCCGTCTGTGCGTACGTCTGTAAGCATTCTCTTGGCCGCAAAACTTAAGCTGTCGACTTCAAATTGGAAGTTCTTGCACGCAGGTTGGTGTTGGAAATGGGCCAAATCTGTTGAAGGACGTGCCATCACCATCACATAAACTGAGAAACTCTCTGTTTTACCAAAGGAATGAAAAATGGGTTTGTTGCTCATTACTTATGAACTATAGGAAATCAATTTCCAAAAATGTGAATTCAAATTCTGTGGGCAATACTGTAGCATATCTGTACAAAAATGGGAGAAATTGGCCACGCCTACCCAATATTACAGTGTATCAAAATTTAATTGTCTTTTCAATACCTTCACAACACGCGGAAACAAGCTGCAAAATCCCCATAAAGTATACAAATTCTTGGCTAGTTTCAAACTTGGAATGTACCTTAACACGTTCTCTTGTTCGTCTGTCCATCTCACAGTTTGCGCAATTGTGTATTGTCTGTGGTAAACTTTCTCCCCTTAGCGAAAATGACGATATCGCCTACAAATTACCAAAAGAATTTTGGACTTAAAGTTTTCAAAGGACACGCCTACAACCGTATATCCATGCACTAAAAAAACTTTTATCTAGAATATAGAAGGAATCAGCTTCGCTTATTCCATATTATAGAATATGAAAATTTTGTATCTTATATAACATATAAATTTACCTCTAAAGAATGTATACTTTCAAATTTATTGCAAATCTATTCAAGTTTTCTATTATATAAATAAAAGCCAATTTTTTAATTTTCCAAAATGAGTCATTATTATTATTATTATTATTATAATTTTCGACTAATGAAATAAATTCTTAGACTAAAAAAAAGACATTGGGCACTAGCAACACAGGCTATCGGCTCTAATTTAAATAAAGGTACATTAGATATTGAGCCTCGTAGTTTTGATAAAGTAATATATTGCATGGATATTCTGTTCTGTAGCTGATTGTAGCATGTCCATAGGGTTAATCGTTCCAAATGCAATACCTCTAGCCAAGATAAAATTAAAGAGATCACAGGGAATGTGCTTCATAGTGAGAATTTGTCCAGAATTGGAGACTGGGGAGGAAGGCTCCTTCAAGATCCATTGGTGAGTTGAAATTGTATGACCAAGGCGAATTCTCGAAAATGTTTGGATCTTGGTTTTCTCAACATTTGTTGGATATAGAGGTGTAGTTAATTGAGGGTTAATAAAAGAGCGTGCTGATGATGGTATTGTAGATTTCCTTCTGTAATTTTCTCTTTAACTTTTCTTCCAATATATCATTGAAAATCCAACTTTTCCATGGCATCATCCATAATTAGAGAAGCAGCATACATCGCCGCTCGATCAACCCGCTCATTTCCCAATAAACCAATATGACTAGGTACCCATAACATTTTAATTTTTCCGCCGGGTGTTGTAATAATATTCCTTAATTTGTCGATGGTGCTCTATCTCGAAGTCGAAGGATTCCGTATAGCTTGTAATACAGAGAAACTGTCAGTAACAATGACGGTTTTCAGTTTGTTTTTATGGGAAAGGTTCGCAGCGTGAAGGATAGCTCTGGAAAGCTGAAATACTTTCGTGAAATATGTGATTGAGAAGAATCTGTTTTGAAGCATCTATCACGGCACAAGCAGGAGGCAGACCAGAAGATTTTGAGCCGTCTGTATATAAAGATTCCAACCGGTACTCTCCAGTACTTGGGTTTTTTCAGCTATTAGATTCCTGAAGACGCAATTTGGAGTATATTCTTTCTTGTGCATAGACAGCGAGATGTCAAAACAGCAGTCTTTCAAAATCCATGGAGGTAACACTAAAAGGGCGGAAAATTTTTAAGGGAATGTTCAATTCCTTTGCGACGTACAAACAATAGTCAATTGCAGATGGTGACGTTTGAATTTTCTGCCCAATAATAATCTTTCTCACGTCATCACCGAGAATAGATTTGTTTGAATTAAGAAGCTTGGGGACTATTTTAGCTTTTAACTCATAAAGTCTATTTTCTAAAGTTGGGAGACCAGTTTCAATTATAATGTTATTTATGGGCGTCGTCCGAAAAGCATAACAACTTGCTCTGAGGGCTTGGTGATAGACCGGTTTAAGGATGTTGATATCAGATTTGCAGCTATTGCCATAAATTATCAAACCGTAAGATAAGCAATAATGTTAATGTGAAATAGAAGTTTTTAACCGAAGACAGTGTGGTTTCCAACGATATTTGTTGGAAAACGTCAGCCCGAGAATATGCAGTGTCTGCACGTTTAGTACTGGTAAGCCTAATGTGCTTTTTTTGGATTTTTGTATGGAAATTTTAGCCCTGACGAGTTTGCCCATGTGGAGATTTCTCCACATGGATTCGAGGATGTTAATTACCTTATTGCTATCTTTTTCTTTTGCAAAAATGTATACTTCGTCCGTGTAAAGACAATGTTGGATTCTCGATTCACGGCAAAGACTTTTGCTAATTTCGTTGTAGACGATCTGGAAAAGCGTGACAGAAAGACGAGATCTTTGCGGAATGCCAGTCAGTAGCGGAAAGGAATCAGAAAGATGATTATTGATTCTAACTTTAAGCCGCCAAAGCTATATGAATTATATGATGTAGTTGAAGAATTTGGGTCCAACATTCCATGATTTCAAGAGTCATCAATATGTAAAAGAGCGTCGATGCACCCTCTACCCCGCTTGAAACCAACTTGTTGCTTTGTTATCAGGTTCTCGGACTCAAGAAACCAAGATAATCTAGATGCCATAATCTTTTCCAATACCTTTGAGACGCAAGATAAAAGACAGATTGGGCGATAATCCGATGCAATGGAGACATTTTTTGACTTAGGAATTGGAATAACTGCTGCCAGTTTCCATATGTAGGATATATGGCCAGTCAAAAATACCGTATTATAAAGTTCCATTTCTTTTTATTTGAATTAGACAGAGCACTGATCATTTGCTAGGAGTTGCGGTCTAAACCAGATGTGCTTCCCTTCGATTTGGAGAGACATCTTTCAAGTTCTGGCACATTTGTTAACACCATTTGAAAGAGAAATTGGAGACCTTTTATTTTCGATGAAAGCAAATGAGTTAATTTACTTATCTTCCACAAATAAAAAATTTTTATTTTGGTTCAGCTATTTGTGAGTAAACAACTTTCTTCGGAATTTACTTTATTTTCAATTTATAGCTTTTTTCTTTTACAAGTGCAATTTTGCTTACGCCAATTATTTTTCATTAATTCTCTCGTTTTTCGATTATAAACGTACAACAGCTGTAAAATATCCTCTCTTATATGCGTCAAATGAAGCGGGGTTAAAAAAGATATCATTTTGAGTCAGTACTGATTTTCATGGCTAACACATAGTTCTTTCTTTCTCTTCATAGTTACTTTTGTCAAAAAATATAGCTGTAAAAGGAAAACAAAATCTAAGAAAAATCGTTTCACATACTAATAGAAAGAAAACAAAAAGTTCTAATTTGTGAAAAGTAAGTCCAATAAATATAACATTTAATTTTATATATATGGCACAGTTGGGTTGAATGATAATAGTGTTTCCACTGTTTTTGTGGCTGAATATTTGTTAAATAGCTTGTTCAGATTCAAGATGTCGGGGTACTATCTTCAAACTTTGTTAAGCCTCTTATCGTTTGAAGTTTTGTTAAGACAGGGAGTACAAAGCATTAAGAAAGTTTTACTATCTTCAATATAAACTGTCTTACACCTGACAAGCAAAAAGAGTCTTAAAACCCATTAACTCTTCTGTAGAAAATTAACGTTTGGTTTGGGTGTCTGCTCACTGCGGCTTCTGTCGACCTCTTTGCACGTAAAGCGCAACTTCACGAAAGCTTTCTATTCATCAAAGATGCTCTTAAAAGAGCATCTCGCTTTATCAAATATTAGATTTCTCAATGGCTGCAGTTCACAAAAAAGATTACCTTTTCTACAATATTCCTTGCCCTTCGATAGCTATCTGAGTCACTTCTCAAAATCTGCGAGATTAAAATGCTCTGGAGACTCTTACGACACGTTCTACATGCTCACCCAACGATACATGCAAGATGTGAAACACGAAAGAATCGGCTGAGCATTTAATTTTTGACTGCTTTAGATTTGAAAATCTCAGAAGGTTTTTTAATTTCTTTACTATGTGTAATAACCTTAATGATCCTTTGAATATTCACAATGACGCTCACGAAATTAATTTGTTTCATTAAAAATGCATAGGTCAGAAGCTGAGATATATTACTTTAATTTTCTACCTCTTCTCGAATGTTCAACAAAAGATGATTCGCCGCTTAATAATAGAACGCCGCTTAATAGTGTGAACGTAAGTTGACAAATAATTTAGGCTATTTGTTAATATTAGCTTTTTCTGTTTATTTGTTCACGCTAGTAAATGATTTCAATATTTGCAAGTTTTAAGTCCCCCAGATTTATTTTTATTGATAGTATCTTTGAGATTTATTATTGCTTTTTGGGTATACTGTTGTTATTAATTAATGATAAATGTATTTTTATTTATTTTTTTAGTAAGTTTATTTGTCTTGTTTACTATAATTTTTTTTTTTTTAAATTAAGTATATTTTTCTTTATTTTTTATAAATTTGTTAATATTATTATTACTATAATTGTTTGGCGCCAGAGTATAGATGGCACACAAAAGTTGAAGTGTCCCGTCGCTTTTATGTCAGAGAAAATTATAGGTTGATCAACGGCATTCATTGCTTTAGAAAATTTTGCCAAGTGCCTAGGCACGCTGGGAAAATAAAAAGTGAAGGTCTTAGATTTCAGATTGTACAACAAAGATCTAATTTCTAGTATAAATGGATGAATTGGGGGGCGATTGTAGAGCTAACAAAGCCGATTTATCTGATACAATCAGAACTTTTTTCACGTTTCTATGACCGCAAACCGAATCACTTCGAAGATTGTAAGGCATTCGGATGTGAAAATGGAGCTGCTAGGGTGATTTGAAAAGTATCCCCCAATGTTAATATCTGAGAGTCAAAAACCCACGCAAATTTTTGTACCGGCAAAAATTTGATTACAGGTAAAGGAACGTGCGAATTTTGAATAAAATGTGTTTCTGAACGAAGGTTTGGAAAAACGAATGAGAAAAACTGAACGGTGCATACCCAAGATATATTAGATATGGAGTTCAAAACGTTCGGCAAATGAGAATATTGATGAACGAACATAATAATATTAGGTGTAAAAGGCAGTTTTATGCGCACTGTAAAATGTAGGGAATGAAAAGAATCGAAGGAAGGACGCTTGCTAAGCGTTTTGTTTTGCAAATATACAGAGTATGTTGAAGAGAAACTGGGTTATTAGAAATAATGTGTACGGCTTATGTAAACTGAAGACAACAAGATCGTTGGCGTTTCATCGTATCAAAAGATCATTAAATCGAATTCATTTCGGAACGTTGAGTGACACATGTGCCAGGAACTTCTCAATATAGTGGTGTAATTGATGTCAATTAATATGTTTTTGCGGTGAAAATGTCAAGTTACAGAAACTTGTTCGCAGTTAATCAACTCAAAAGCTACTGGATTGTCTAGGAAGCAAACGACAAGAGTGCGGCTGCTCACAAAAGCTAGATTACTAGCAGACCAAGCAGCGACGATGTCATCGTGGGCAGATTTAGAACATCTAAAAAAGAAAGCATAGTATTCTCTCAAAGAGTTTCTTCATAGTGGAAACTAAGGCAATGCTTCTATATAAAGTAAGGTTTATAGGCAAACAGCTTCTTTTTTAAAATGTAATAATTCGAAAATTAAACTAATTTAATGGTATGCGATATGCATTGTGGACCTCTTTATATTCCTTAAGAAGAGTAAGGCTTTTTTCCGTAACGAAATTTTTGAGACGACTGTTTGCAATGCGCTCTAATCCAAGAGAAGTGTCCTTAGCGACATTGAATGTCCTGTCAAGCTTAGCAATGCTAATCTCGCTTAAAATGAAAGTTGTCACAGCGCCCATCAAGTGATAAATAACGTAAAGAGTCAACGTCACCAATTATCGGAAAACTCGTTAACCGATAGTGTGGGCATGGGATCATGTGTGGGCTTGAATCTTCTGAACAGCTTAACTGTTCGTCATAAGTCAGAAGCTGACTGTTGATAATATTATAAAAAAATTTCCATCCCTTTTATTATTTCAATCTTACCGTCTAAGTAATCCTTTTCAAGTGTCAGCTAAGATTTTAAAATTTACTTTGAACAGACCTTTTAAATTTGTTAAATGTAACTCTCAGCTAAATTGCACGTGCTGTACCATTTAGTACTCGAGGGAGGCGACTGCTTTGGATGCTTCGAGTAAGTGGTAGCAGAGAAAACATCGGAGAAGTTGTAAAAAAAAAGTAGATATGTTGTTTGAACAAACAGAGTTAATTATATTATGGCGATAGCCTGTGTTGCTAGTGCTCAATGTCTCTTTTTTTAGTCTAAGAATTCAATTCATTAGTCTAAAATTAAAATAATAATAATAATAATATATTATGGCTACAATTGGAGAGAATGGAGGACTTGATATATTTCAGAGCACAACATCGAGAACCGTCATGAGATGTGGAATGGAAGGACAAATCAGTTTCAACGAGAAAGTGGGTGCTACGTAACTTTTCGTTGAGAGCGCGCCTGGTTGCTAAAAAACTAAGATTTGGGGAGACAGGACCAAATTACATATTTATTTTCTGTGGCATCAAGAATTTTTTTGCGTTAATATCTTAGGAAATATAATATCTCAGGATTAGAAGAACGATAAAGCATTTCTCTATGGCAAATTTCAATGGGCTCGTAAAGTATAATTGGAGGAGGATAAGTGTATGTCACTTTATGGGAGACGAGAATTGCAATATCGTCACCACGAGAAGTGTCCGATGTAAAAACGTTCTAATTTTTGATTGTAAAGATGTGCTGAGGCTTGAGGAATATGTAGGACAGGCATGTGTACAGAGTTATCATTGTTGTAAAGATACTGTTCAATTTGTTTTATTTTTATTGCAGACACTTAGAAAGTTTCGCTGAATTATGAACATTGTTTATAGGATTTCGGTTGTCCAACGATCTATTAGAAAGTAGTCGGGGCTTAGGAATATTACTTTGAAGGAATTTGATAAGCTGGGTGACAGCGGGTTTCACAGTAGTTGAATTTTTAAGGTCTGAATTTTACAGAATGTTAGCTCCACTTCTCCCAATGTCCAGGAAAGCAACGAGAGGTGTTAGTTTGAGAAGAACAAAAGAGTCTGTACTTGATTTCAAAATATTTTTATAGTTCGGACATAATTGGGAGTATATACACGATCACCCATTAAGTTGATACGCCTTTTCTCATTTTGGCAAAAATCATGTGCAGCTCCAAAGAATTGAGCGGGACTTTTATCTAGAGCAAAACCTACGGATGTGGCCGCAATGCCAACACTTCGGAGACCGTATGACCAGCTGTTAGTTTTGCTTGCCGGGGTAGTGAATACCGTCCAAACACAAATGAGTAGGCAAGACCTAGTCCTACTGAAATTTATATGCACTGCGTTAATGTTAACGCGCGTGTTGCAAGTAAAATTGTACTTGCTGAAGCGCATTAAGCCGGCATTTTTGCAATGATTAACCAATGATCCAAACCTATAGAATTTTGTAATCAATTCTTTGTCAAAAATTTCATGTTTTTCATTTCATCTTCGTGAAAGACACACGATTTGCTCAGCCGCCTTAACAAACACTACATGTTAATCCCCTTGTGCTGGCTATATTTCAATGTTTTCTTTTTCATGATAATTAGAGCGCAACCTCAATATTTGGCCAAGAAAAAAGTCTTGCTTTTTCTTTTATTTCAAAGCATTTCTGCACATATATTTTGCATTTTTAACAACATCGACATATGTTTTGAATCGTATCAGGATATATTCGTATATAAATAATAACTTTTCCTTACAGTAACTTATATTTCTTTTTAGTAGTTAAACTTGTAATTTAATTTAATAAAAATTGTCCTTTCGTAAATCTGCCGCTTGCAATTCTTTTCGGCTGTTTTTCACTGTGAGCGTATGTGTTGTGTCGTTATTGGTTTTATACATTGCATATAGTAGCCAGTAACCCATAATTTTTTCATTAGACAAAATAAAATTTTCATGCGACTATTTAAAAGCGAACAATTGAAAAAAGCAACAAAAAAGCTGCATTAAAAAAACAGGTTTAACAGGTTGTCATTAAGTTGCAAAAAGTTGACTCCAGATTTTCTTTATAAAGTAAGTAAAAGCACTAATATGCTGGGTAACATCGCTTAACTTAATAATACACTGCACAATTTCTTTTCTGTATATTATCTCGATCAGAAACACACCGTCCAAACAGAACCAAATCATTCGTCTCTATTTTTTTTTTTTTTTTTAATCAATTCTTTTATTTTCTTTTTTTTTCTTGTTCGCAATTATTTTTTTGTCCTACAACATTTGAGGAATTTTTGATTTTTCTTTTCTGCACTTAATTTTCTTTTGCCTTTATTACAAAATACCCCATGAACTGATTTCTTTAATTTCTGGGACGAACAATTTATCAGCCGGCTTCCCTGCTTAACTAGGAAATACGTACTCTATCCGAGATCTGGAGGTTGAGTGTCTGTTGCTAGAATGTTTCTTTCTACTCCAACTTTAATGTAATGTCAATTATTCTAAATTTGATTTTATGTATAAATTTTTGTGTAAATTCTATTTGTTCTAAAAAAGTTTTTTTCTTATTTTTTCTTAAATATTTCTTATAACAAAAGGTTTTCATCTTCTTCTCAACAACTTTAACTTTACACTTCCACTGCTCTGCAACGACTCTCCGCTTTTTCGTTCAAAAAAAACCAAAAACTCCACTTCAAAATCTTTTCTGTTATCGCGATATCTGCGATATCGAATAACGGCTTGCTGTTATTACGACATTTCTAGTCAAAGCAGGTCGACAGTACCGTTACCCTACATTTGCTCCCGGACTTTACAGTATAGACATATTTTTTCTTGAAAATTATGTGTGTAAGTTAACACAATCACTTGTAACCAATATTCTTGAAGTGCCAGAAGCAGAATATTTTGCTCGCGTCACGTCCACACGTTTACACCGTTTGTTGTAGACTGATATCTTGCATAAAATATAAGATCAATATTTGAATAACCAAATCGAAGCTATGGTGATAGTTGTTGTGTTGAACAACAATTAGTTTTACAACTCAAGCCAGCAGTTTAACAACTCAATAGAACGTACTAGTTTAATTCAGACAAATAATAAATAAATTCAGTAAACTCACAATTGATAATTTTTTCACTTGCACGTCAAAATTTACTATTGTTTCACTTTTTTTACAACTTCGTTACTCTGAAAACCTGTGTTTCTTTGTTTTTTATTTTTTACTTTTTTTATTCCTTTTGAAATTTTTGTTTCTTTTAATCAGCTTAGGTCTGCATCACTCCTTATAATTATTTAACTTAAATCTGTAGTAATATTAGTTATTTTGGCCTCATATAACCATCGAATCATTTATCTTTATTCTGGACATGCATATCATATTTCTTTGGCTTAGTCCATTTTCACTCGATAAAGACATCTAATAATAAATGCATTGATTTGTACAAAGTTTAGTACCAGTGACCTTTTGATTCATACACTATGTTGTGCTTAGACACTTTATTAAGACTGACCTACATCTTCTTCTTTGTCAATGATTCAGCGAATACAATGATACAGCGAATATAGTGTGACGAACACTTCATATTCTTTGAAGCATTGCCTGATATTACAGCTCGTCACGCCTAAGTTACAACTTGTGAGGCAGGAATTTATAAATATATATAAGTATGAAAGCAGAATAATGCAATCTTTCAAGTTGTTTACGATTGCGCGTTCAACGGCCGCACTCGTGTGTAATAGAGTCACAATCCTCAGTCGCCTCTGAGGTAGCTGCATATGACTTCTGGTCAGCGGCTCCGTAATCAAAAACTGTATAATGCGGTAAATCAATTGCCAATAGTTGGAAGCTAATTTACGAGACATTTCCATATCCGCTGCTTAACTAATTTCAATATAGTGTAGTTTTACGACTGTGCCTTATATCCACTTTTCTAGTAAGAAAGACTTTTGGTAAGGCTGGTATGTGCCTGTAGCTTTTTTCTTCTTCTCTGCTTAGCATTGGCTAATTAAAATACCGTGAAAATTTTCGTCTTGTTGTGTAACATGTCATTTAAAATATTGTAAAAAGTGAAACAATTTTTGAATTATTGAGACAATTATGTTCGTGGTGTAAATTGATATTTAATTTGCTACCATTAATTTAATCTACTTATGCTGCGAAATTTTGTTTGTTGCGCTCAGTGCTGATGACTATCTAATTCAAAAACATCTAACCAACATTCAGCATCCATCCAACAACGTATTTAGTGGTGCAAATGATTTTATTTTAAAATGCAGTTTTAACTTATTTGATTAATTTAATAAAAACGACTTACTTAATGGTGTTATCTAAATGGTTTAACGTGTACTTCCTACATTCAGCCATTCTGACTTGTCATTTGCTTCAAATGATGCCTCCCATTTTTTCATAAACTCTGCTACGGTATTGGTTTTCCTTGGGCTTTCTACGTCGCTATTATGTCTGTCTTGATTAAGCTGTCTAACTACTAAAAGAATTTTTGTTTTAATTTCTAATCAGGACGAAATTGAGTTCGTTTACGCTGTATTTTCAGTTCTTTTGCGATTGGAAATGTATGTGAATGCTACTTGTCCCGGACAAGACTGCGAAAATTTTCTCCTTCCATATCTACTTCTTCTATTATGAATCCTTCAAGTAGCTTCCATAGATCAGGTTGTGTTTTAATTCGCATATTGATTCCAGTTAAAACTTTAAACGGTGATATATCTGTATTTCTTGGAGGCGTTTTATATATACACTGCATTACCTTGTGAATGTGTTTGTACCATTGTTCGAGGTGATCAATGGACAATTTATTGACAATTTACTGAGCAAAGGTTTGACTATTTTATTAATTCTCTCGATTTATACATTGCCTCTAGAAACACGTGTGGAGATCAAAAAATGTGTTATGTATTGACCTTCATAATATTCCTCAAATCTTGATGAATTCTGTGTCAGTTTATTAACCTCTTCATCAGAACCACAACTGCGAGTAGGGTATAGCCAAAAAAATTTAGGAAAAGCATCCACTATTGCAAACATGTCGTTCTAACGTTTTCGCGTTTGTTCCGTCGGTTCGATATGACCAACATGACCAACAGGTCAACAAATCTGCCTTATTTACTGGCTTCAATAAACCGTGTTTATTGTCACTTTTAGCTTCAGCTATAAGACAGATTACGCGACTGTATATATGCGCTGTCTTTGCTATGTTTGGAATATAAAATGGTTTTTCGATTAAATGTTTTGTTTTCTTTGATGAAAACTGACCTTTTCGACGTGCTAATTGGATTATCTCTTGCTTCATCAGTGATGGTGTTACAATGCGTTCCTTGGCGTGGCAATTACATAATACGTCGCATATTAAGTATAAGTCTTCGTGTGAATTATGTGATGGTATGTAGGGCTTGGATTTTATATGTACCCTCTGATTAAACCTGTTACACTTACAAAAAAATATAGCAGAAAATTTATATCCATATAAAAATTATAAATATCTAACGACGTGTCTAGCAGTTTCATATTACATTAGTATTGTTCTCTTGCCCGTTTGTCTACACCTATGCATCTTTAGGTCCGTTACGTCATTATCCATGGTTACATTCCTACGCACACACACACAGACGCAATTACACTTCATCGTCGCAAAACCTATTAGATACTTAATTCATGATGTTTGTCACATTTTTTCTTTTCTATTACTACTTCTTGAAACTAATGTGCCTTACTCTTTACATTATGTTTTGTTTGCATTCTTGTACAAACACAACATCAATGTAACACATTTCTGTAAAATCTTCAAGGGTTTCAATCTGATGACGTCCTGTGTAATCGACAGCAAATGCACTACAGCCATGCTTATTTTTGGAGCTGCATTCAAACACTTGATTGATTGTTTTTTTCTCGATTTATTAATTTTTTTTCTTTTTAATGGTTGTCTTTAATTTATACACTGCAAGGATTTCTTTAATTTTATTTCTACCGACTTGTATTTGATTTTAATGGAGTTCTAGATAATTAAATTTCCTTGTTTCTTATCTTTTTTATTACTGTAAAGTCTTCTTTCACATCTTAAAGCTATCGCTCTTGTTGATCTCCCTTTTCTTTCTCCCTCTTCGCTAATTTTATTTCCAAACCCTACCCTTATGCAATACAGCCGGACTTCGGACTTTGTTCTCTTTTCAAAAGAGATCTTAATTCACAAAATTCCCTTATTACGATTACCGCTACCCTGTTTGTCAAGAGCAGGGACAAAGCCGACATAACAGGAACGGAAATAAACATGATAACTGTAAGGTTATCCGGAAGAATAACTGATGACAATGTGCAGATCTCAATCGAGCTCCGGCAGATACAAATTTTCTTCTGAGAAAAACTTTCTTGCCCGCCGGAGAGCAAAACCACGATGAATATTTGTTTTTTACAATATCAACAATTACAATTAATTATTACTAATAAATAAGAGCAGGTCCCCGCACATAATCTATATTCGGGAAACTCATTTGCGTTCAATCATTAATATTCCCATTCCTGTTAATTTAATATTGTACGACACTAACACAAGTTGGAATTTCTTTGGAATTGCTATACTTATGCTATATAACACCAGCTAAGCGATGTTAATAAACACTTTAGAAAAAGAAAATTAAGCACTTCGATACATATACTTCCGTAACTCATTCATCCTCAAAAGCTTCTATAATGTGTTTGGCGATGTATTTACTCCTTGTTTGACTATGCTTCAGCAATTGGCATTAACCATGACGTAGTCCAGTGAATAACACGAGGGGAAATATGCCATTCCACATCAATCTGACTTTATCATTCTTAATAATGGTTCATCCACTCACTTAAGCATTCATAACACTTTTACAGACATTGACAACAATATAAATACACTATTGGACTCTTTTTTTTTTAACGAAGTTGTCAAATTCAATCATACTCCATCCATCAGTACTACCATCAATAACGAATCACCAAATATTACTAAAATTATCAATCAAAGTACGAATAGAGCGATTCCTGTCTATTTCTCTCGTAAGAACATCTTAACCGCCTACAAAAAATCTCAAGCATTATTGAGAAGAAAAATTAAAGTATAAGAAAAATCGGTTCAAGCATCAACCCCTCAACACCTATTTCAAATGTGTGATGTAACAAGAAAACTTTCTGGCCTTAACTAAAACCACAATATGCACTGCATCAATATTAATAAAAACATAAATAGTACAAATAAAATAGACGTAGCCAACGCCATTTATCAATGCTCGAGTTCCAACATTTCAATTACCATTTTATTTCCAATAAAACATCCTGTAACCTCATATCACTTATACTCCGTCACCTGCTGCTCTAGAAACAGAAAAGAATGTCTCTATATTCGAACTAAAGTCAGCCCCTTGGGAAGATCGTATCTCTTATCCTATTATAGAAAGCATTGTTCTTACGCTTAAATATAAGCTTCTTCAACTTTACAATAATACTTTTCATAAGTATATTTCATAATTGCCTTGGATTACCAATCCGTAAGCCGAACTGGAACGAAACCTAACGCAAGCAATACCGTGTTAAGTCGTCAAACTCAAAAGCAAAAGCTTTTCTTAGGATTCATCAATCTCACTTGAAAAAAAGGACATTTTTTTTTTATTGATTCTTTTGTCTCACAACCCTATATCAAGAAGAAAGCATACCTTTTTTATTTCTTTATATTTTGAAAAAGGATTTGACAAAATTAAAATTTATTCAATTATTGATCAATTCAAAGAGTGGAAAGTTGGATCTAACATTATGTGTTTAATGTTATGAAAAATAGGCAAATTAAAGACTGTATCTCGACTATTCCACTTATCTTATCTTTATTTGCTTGTGATAAATTATATGTTACACTAAAACTTCATAGAGACAATTACTTCTGTGCATATATTTTTTTAAACGCATTTATTTATTTATTACATATGAAATTCGCGCAACACAAACTTACAGCCAAACTACTCTGAACTCTGTCCTTCATTTGTCCTCTGTCTGTTAGTCAGTACATACACTAGTTTGACCGTTCCAGCATCACAATGAAACCATTGCATTTTTACTCTTAACGAAATATTGTCATTTTTCTTATTTTTAAAGCATGCTCTTTGTGATGCAAAAAAAAGGTACGTATTGTTAAGAAAATGCTATATTTGATGATTTGAGTTTTCATGAAAACTAGTCGATTTTCTAAGAAACCAAATTCCAAACCCAAAAATAGAGATGGACAACCACATTCACGGCGCGTTTGCTGTGTCATGCACCTTGCGACTGGTCAAATCACTGATTAATAACGACTGGCAGAAAGGTTTGTGGGAAAATGGATTAAAAATGTTGTGACGAATTTAGATAATGGCAACTTGCTCGCATAAGGGTATATAATCAGACTACTTGCGGCAAGCAAAGTCAGTCAAATAGACTTAAATAGTGGTATTCAAAGGGACAAGACTAAAAAAGAGTTAAAGCGTTGTAAAAATAAGTTCATATAAATAATCTGTATATAATTCTCCTAAGAATTGTAAATAAAGCTTATACTATCGTTAAAATCACAATTCAGCGGTAAAAACTTTATCTGAAAGGAAATTGAATAAATAACATAAAATTCACAAAGGACGGTTTGCATCACAGTATATATATAAAAACAGAGCAAGAAAGTTCGCCGTTTAGTTGATGTAAAAGATCCATGTTGATTGATCGCACTAAGTTAGCAATGAAACCGACAAGTGATCTGGGCTTCACTAGCGCAAACTTTTGACTTATTATCTATATAGTGTTCCACAAAATGACGTTTCCTTTTTTTATCCAAACTTTGAGGTATGGTATACTTTACTTAATTTTAAGTTACAACAAATATCAAAGCTTTTAGTTATTGAATGTTTTGGTTTCAAATTTGAAAGGCTTTCATTCCTAAAGTTTTCTTCATTCGTTCATTTCTTAAGGTTTTGCTTTTAATTAATTTATTAATTTAATTATTTAATTTAAGAAATTGATCAACTAAAAAGTAAAATTGATTAAAATTATAGTTTTATGTATATATATATAAACATATTTTTTTATATGTACATACATAATATATTTACATACATATGCACACATACATATATATATATATATATATATATATATATTGTAACGAGTTTTCTTGGGCAGGGTATAACTCAGCCACTCCAAGGTTCGCTGCAAGAATATTTATTTGAATTGAAATTTACTGGACCTTCGGTACTTTATTTTGTATTCACAGGAGTGTAGCGTTGTGTAGAAGCTGGCTATGGCAAGGAAAGGAACCAGCGAGATGACCCGACTTCTGCTGTGGCTTACATGTGGTGCTCGATTTATTTATTGTTACTATTATTACTTTCGTAGAATTACCGCGGAGCGCTGCAGAAAAACAGAACCGTTCCCAGTGTCAGAGCTGCCTCGACGGTTTTTCTTAGGTTGGTCATTCGTGTATAAGTGCAAAAAAAAGGTGTCCTCCAGTCTTTCAGGGATGGCGACTAACAGCTAAGTCAGCACATCCCCTATCCGTAAGTCAGTAGTCCTGCAAGTCCTTCAGGGATGGCGACTAACAGCTAAGCCAGCACATCCCCTACCCGTAAGTCAAAATAATAAACAAAAAAAGGTTGACTTGTCAAATTGTCCGTCCGCACTTACTTAGGCTGCTATGACACTGAATTGAAAGAGTCTGGGTGCTAAGCTGCTCTTTTATAGCTGGGGTCTGGCTCGCTTGTTCCGTTCCAACGTGTCCTAGGCTGTGTACATTTGCGTGTGTTGTAGTGATGTTTTACTTATATGTATGCTTAACTGAGGTCGGCTGCTATCGCAACCTCCGTTACGACTTACATAATCGATCTGTACATACTTAATACTACCTCATTACTTAACAGCTAACTTACTGCTGTGTTTGATTAAGTGCCTATTCATGCGGTTCTGTAGTTGTATGCCAACAAGTGTGGCTTTTTCCTCTGTTCTTGTGTGTTTACACATACTTGGCATGTGTGTATGCAGTTTCTGCATTGTTCTTATTTTTTCTACCTACGTACTTATTCCTAACGGTGCTACACATTCTGCGCATTTCACACATAGAGATTTTTGCTGAAGTTTGTTCGTTTTACATGTATAGATTTTCTACCTAAGGTCAGTTCTGTGTATTTTGTTTGCCCTAACGGTGCTATGCAATGTTACTGTAGTTTATACACTTTGCAGGTGTTTGTGATCTTTACAGCATAGAGACTGTTGCGTAGTGCTGCAGTTTATGCATTTTGCATGATTATCCCTTATTTTCTACCTAAGTTCATTTCTGTGTATTTTATTTGCCCTAATGGTGCTATCAGCTTTGTAGATTATTTGACGCTTCAATGTGACCTAACGGTGCCATACATTTTGTCCCTTCTCTACATGGTTTTGCTACTTGTTTTGTACATATTCTATGTTCGTGTGATACAAGTCTTGTGCAGGTTTCGAGCTCATGCCATCATACAGAATTTGGTTCTAATGCGTTTGCGAATCGTGGGTTCTACTGCTCTTATACATGCTGCGTATCAATGCTTTTATACGTAGTTCCGTTCTAGTGCTTTTGTATATGTCGGGTTCTAATGCTTTTGTATATGGGTTTTTATGCAAGGGTATTCCTACATGTGTGTAAGTTTCTGTGTGGCCTGATCTTTTTACATACCTCGTTAAGGGTACCTGCTTATATATTTTGTACATGAGTGCTTGTACAACTATGCGACTATTATATGGTCTAGCCTCTTTATATACATCGTTGTATGTATAAATAAAACTGAAATAAAAATATAAAGAAGTTAAAAATATATACATTGTTACGAAAATCCCAAATCCATCTAATGTCAGCTAATAATAAATTTGTAATTTTCCCTAATAATAAATTCCCTAACAAAGGAAAAACCAAAATGAGCATTCGCAGGCGCGTCATGCAGGATGAAAACGATTAAAGAAAAAGAAGGCTGGGATTAGAAATAAAACCATAAATTTAGGTATAGAAGTTTGTGGCAAGGGTTTCCTGCCTGAAAGGCTTAACCCCACGGTGGCCCAAGCCACTTTTAAGCGCAATATACGCCCCCTGGCGAGTTAGACAATCCCCACAGAGTAGGGGCCTAAACAGCACCAGAGTTCAGAACGGTTTATTGCGTATGGATCAATAAACCCCTCTCTGGTCAGTGGTGAGGCCTAGCTGCACTCGATTGTTCCACTTTGGCTTGGAACTGCCAACCACAACCACCACGAGTACTCCCCAAAGGGCCGCAGCCAAGCAGTCAGGGCTCACAAATTGATCAACGTTATGCGTTCAAAAGGGGGACAAATGCGCTCGCTTCCACCATAAGGTTTCCACGGCGCCGTTGATCAATTACCACCATTACCCGCAGGCATCCGTGACATATGTTCAACAGTATGTTAGGCAAAAGGGTGGAATGTCTGCCGTCAATATCCCTTTTTAAGTTATGCACTTTCCAGCTTACTTTAATAGCGAATAATATTATTTCCCAAGAGGGTTTTTTTAAATAGACTAAAGGGAAGGCCATCCGTCAAAAATTTTTCGTATCATTAATAAGAAGTTAAATATTCTTGAGAGAATTCTTATTATGTTACGACTTTTAAAACAAAGTCCCATCATATACCCGCGGGCTTACGTGGCTTTGTGAGACGAGCCTCCTGACTCCCGTGGCTCCTAGTTTATTTAACAAAGCCTTTGGCATACTTTGGGCGGTTGTAAAAACAGACCGCACTTGCCTTCGGATTCTCCATTGATCCTAGTTAGTCAACCCCAAAAACTACTTTCCATCGAGATATATAAGTCTCGGGTATTGCACTGACATGGCAGGGACGATCTACAATGCACTCGCTAGATTACTACCTACTTAAAGACCATTCAGAAAATTCCTAGGTAGTAACTAGCTAAAGAGTGAAGAGTTCATCTTCCAGCCAACCCCTCCACCATCTCTCAGAAACTCGTCGCCGAGTTAGTATCCCAAAACTTTAAAACCTTTTTAGCCGGCCGAACCCGTTGATCGGGGATCACCACTTGGAGGTGAGAGTTTCGGCCATCTATGCTCCCAATTAAAGCATAGTTTATCTCCCCAAAAATTTAGGTATAGTAACATTCTTGTAAAAATGTATATAAATAGAATATTTGTGGAAGGTAGAGTTAGTCGGGCAAGAACATTTGAACTGAGAGTACGGCCAAAATAAATTGTAAATAATCCCACATGTAAGAAATGTAATTGTAAATACAGTGTTGTGAAAGTCAAAGTAGTAAGATAAAAGAAGTTTGAAGTGTATTTCTCTTAGTATCTTAGTAAAACCGAATTTCATAACAATATTTAAGAACTTGATCAGTTTTATATTTACACGGTTTTGTCCTTATATGGTTTTTTATTCATATAAAAAAGTAAAATACCATGTCATGAAGAAAAACTCTCCTTTTTTTCTGCCTTTGGACTCACAACACAACAAAAGAATATTGAATGGGAAACTATTGATTATCAGCTAATTTTTTTTTGATTTTTGATCGTTTTGAAATTGGCCGCACGACGTTTCTACTTCTGTTGTTCAAGTCAATCTGTCTCTTGACGAAAATGAAACTATGCTACGTCTGATTCTACCAATAGAAGCTATAGTGAGATGTGTACTATACAGACGGCTTCTCTCCTTTTACACAATTCCTCTCTTTTGCTTTACCTATTATAAAGAGAAAAATAAGCTAGCGGTATTCCGCTGTGTCATGATGTGTAGCCTTTTTCGCACTACGTAGAAATGTACAAATTAGGGTTTCCATATCCTCAGCGAGAAAATCAAGTGTACTAGATGAAATATGAATTGTGGGTTTTAAGAAATGAAGTATTGACTTTGCTAAAATTGTAAATTTGAGCAAATCATATTGCTAAAATCATATTGTAAATTTGAGCAAGTGACAATTAACATGTTGGAGAGACTCAATAGGGCATCATAGTTGCATTGAAAAAGTGTACGATCACTTGGATAATATAGATCTTCAGGTAAACTAAAAGGCAGAAAGCGATTTATAGCTGTTACAGGGAAATAAATTAAGCTAACATATATGAGTCTCCCACTATAATTAGTGACATGATTATATTGGAAAAGATTCCGACCATGTATTTTATTTAAAAATGCAATGGTGTTTTTAGATGTTGTAATGCAGACAATGCAGTCAACATTGGCATGATGGCAACAAATAACTTGCAATAAATTCAAATTCCTCCGCGCTATGACCGTATAAGTGGGTCTTGAATCGTTAGCAACGTCGGAAATAACGGATGCATTTATCTTGTAAGTAATGTAATATTATTAGTTATATGGAGATAGTAACCGACAGGTCATCCAGCATCAGCAGGATAAATATAGCGAATGGTAAATATGATGCCGAGCTTTCATGCCAAGCAAAAATTTTTCCTTTAGAATATGAATCTGTCTTTCCAACTCCGCAGCGCGTCGACTCGTATTTCTATCTGATACATTCACAAAAAGAAGCACCATTCACTAAACAAAGTGAATAAAATTCCCGACTGTTGACGGAATTAATGATATTCTTTATTTAAAATTTATATATCTTATATGCTAATTTCCCTATTTACTAAAATTGTGACGTAATTATAATTAATAAATATAATTAAAATATAAAAAAAAGGTAAAGATTGCATTTCGCAGAAATTATCGTAAATAATATTTGGTAAATAATATTCACTGGGCTTCTTTACAAAGCCAACAACTGATGAACCGATCAAATTCAGAGCATGCTCTGGCTCGACATGGTGTAAATAAACAGTCCATGATGAAAGGCAACAAACAAACTAGAATTTATGAAGAGTGAAAAAACAAAAAATTTTCTTACGTATTTTCAAAGTTCTTTGAACACGCAAAATTCGCACTATTTTTTCGCTTTATTTTCCACTTGTTTTACTTATTACACTCCATAAAATGTATGTGTTCACAGAAATTCGTTACATAAATACCGAGTACTTTACTACTCATCGAGTAAAATTGACAAGAAGGTAATAATATTTATGCTCTCAATATTCTTCATCTTAATATTCTTCATATTTTCTTCTTATACTTTTGTTCTTGATATTATTTATTCTTTATTACAATATTCTTTATTTTAATATTCTCATATTTATATATTCTTTTCATATTTATATTCATATATTCATCTTTTTAATATTCTTATATTTGTTATTCTTTATGTAGTCTGGATATTAATTGTGTTTTTAGCCTCCTGTGAATTTAAACTTTTATATTATATGGGAGGAATGTGAGCATGAATACTGCTAAATTTTGTTTGCTGGATGCAGCATGATATATTAGCGCTCGACTTAAAGCATCTTCCGGATCTATGTACTGCATATCGCTAAAGTTCCTACGGATGCGAATAATCGTGCGGCCTCTTGACAACCTCTGCGGGTGCAGCCAATTCACAAGCAGCCTTTACGGCCAATTGTTTACGTGTATTTATCTTCAGTTGATTTACAAGTCATTTGCTTGGTGTGATCCATGTTTTATGTTTTGAGTTCTCCGATTCGCAAGTTTTCGGGAGCAATGAAGATTTGTACGGATGCCCAGTGAAAGTAATGGCTCTTCAAGTTAATTTATTTTGTAGATATAGAATTTTACAAAAAGAAGAATATTCAGGTAGCTGAAATTTCAAGGTTTGCAGGATCATTTCCATCTGGCGAGGTTTGGAGAATCAGTAAATATGTGCGCAAAATTTTGCTTAAAAATTGTGAGTTTCAGACAGATGATTATGTAGACTAATTATTGTATTAAAAGAATTATTCGGCGGGATTGCCTTGCGAAAAATTTGATATTTTTGGAACTTATCGCTTGTATCACTCCACTAACGATCGCCTCGTTACTCCCAAACTGGAGCTATATATTTATCATTAGCCAGCGGCCGAAGAAATGTTCTTTTAGCAATTAAAGCTTTTCTGTAGTTACCCAGCTTGGGATTTATTTTGGAATAACAGAAACTATCCCTCACTACGCAGAAATCGTTCGTAATTGATGACTATTTTCTGATCTTTCTGTGAGTGGAAAAAGAAAGCATAGAGTTATGCTTAACAAGAATAAATAAAATTCTTTTGAAATTATCTACTCACTTGATTACGAAAGTTACATAGAAAGTGCATCGGATATTTTTTTTTTATCGCAGGATAAAATATTTTAAAATTGAAAATTTTACGAAATCCTAGTGAACTAAGATTCCAATTAAACAAATTATACGAAAGTCAAAACAGCTTTATGTTAGTTTAAAGCAAAAGCAATAAATGCGATGATTTTAAATTTTTAATTTTGTAGCTTCACTTGCAATGTCTTAAAGAACTAACCAATTTATAGCAAAAAAATTGATTACACCGTGCCAGCCTCTTTAAATGACCTTAATTATGCAAAACTGATTTAGATTACTAACAAAACCAATATTTGGAGCAATTTGTGCCATTAAGTTACATATTAATCAACGACGAGCCTTCTTCTCTTAAAACAGTCATACAATTAGGTTTAATGTTGTTTGGCGTGAAACAACACATAATTGTAAACCGTATAGAAACTTCTAAAGCTCTTTTGTACACAAAAGATTTTTGTGTACAAAATTTATTCTTTGGATATGGCTTCCAGGATGCAAATGCCATTGTGGTTACAAATACGCATTTACAAATTTGTAGTCATATCCACACATTTATTCATTCAGGAGAAAAAGAATGGTTCGATTTTGCTTTCTTCTGAAAGCAATTACATTTTATTCATAAACGTTAGTCAATCCAAAAAATCGAAAATGATGTATTGGTTTAATAACACAAAATAACGATTTATAATGTAACATGGAAACTGGCAACAGTTGTTCCAATTCCAAAGTCAAAAAATGTCTCCATCGCATCAGATTATCGCCCAATTTCTCTTTTACCTTGCCTCTCTAAGGTATTAGAGAAGATTATGGCATCTAGGTTATCTTGGTTTCTTGAGTCCAAGAACCTGATAACAAAGCAACAAGTTGGTTTCAAGCGGGGTAGAGGGTGCATCGACGCTCTGTTACATATTGATTATTTCACAAGCAAAGCAATTTCCGAACGAAATCACGTAACAATTCTCTCAATTGATTTCGAAAAAGCATTTGACAGAGTTGGCCTTCATGTTATCTTAAGACTCTTGAAATCATGGAATGTTGGACCCAAATTCTTCAACAACATCAAATCATTCATGTCGCATCGGCGGTTCAAAGTTAGAATCAACAATCATCTTTCTGATTCCTTTCCGCTAATGAATGGCATTCCGCAAGGATCTCCTCTCTCTGTCACGCTTTTCCAGATCGCTTTCAACGAAATTAGCAAAATTCTTTGCCGTGTACCAAGAGTGGAAAATTGTCTCTACGCGGACGATGTATACATTTTTACAAAAGAAAAAGACAACACGAAAGCAATCAACATCCTCGAATCTATTGCATGTGAGATCTCCACATGGGCAAACTCGTCAGGAGCTATAATCTCTATACAAAAATCAAAAAAATGCACATTTGTCGAAAACAAATGTGCGATGCAGGAAACCTACTGATGCATATTAACGACTTACCAGTACTAAATGTGCAGACGCTCCATGTTCTCGGGCTCACGTTTTCAAACAATTACCGTTGGAAAGCACACTGTCTTCGGTTAAAAAACTCCCTTTTAACAAGGGTAAATTTCACATACGTTGCTTGGAGAAGCCATGCGCATATTAACACTATCGCTTATCTTACCAAAATGCTTGTGTTAAGCAAGATTGACTATGCTTTGATAATTTATGGCAATAGCTGCAAATCGAATATCAACATCCTTAAACCGGTCTATCACCAAGCCGTTAGAGCAAGTTGTTATGCTTTTCGGACGACGCCCATAAATAATATTATAATTGAAACTGGTCTCCCAACTTTAGAAAATAGACTGTATGAGTTAAAAGCTAAAATAGTCCCTAAGCTTCTTAATTCAAACAAATCTATTCTCGGAGATGACGTAAGAAAGATTATTATTGCGAAGAAAATTCCGAAGTCACCATCTGCAATTGACCACTGTTTGTGCATCGCAAAGGAATTGAACACTCGCTTAAAAATTTCCCGCTCTTTTGGTGTTAACCTCCCTGGATTTTGAAAGACTGCTCTTTTGACATCTCACTGTCTATGCACAAGAAACAAGATACTCCAAATTACGTCTTCAGTAATCTAATAGCTGAGAAAACCAAAGTATTGGACAATACTGGTTGGAATCTTTTGTACACAGACGGCTCAAAATCTCCTGGTCTGCCTCCTGCTTGTGCGGTGGTAGATGCTACAGGACGGGTTCTTCTCAACCACATATTTCACGAAAGTACTTCAACTTTCACAACGGAAGCCAGAGCTATCCTTCACGCTGCCAACCTTGCCCATAAAAACAAACTGAAAACCGTCATTGTTACCGACAGTTTGTCTGTATTACAAGCTGCTCGGAATCCTTCGACTTCGAGATGGAGCACCATCAACAAATTAAGGAATATAATTACTACACCCGACGGAAAAATTAAAATGTTATGGGTACCAAGTCACATCGGTTTACTGGGAAATGAGCAGGCTGATCAAGCGGCAAAGTATGCTGCTTCTGCTCCTCTAATTATGGATGATGTCATGGAAAAGTTGGATCTTCAAAGTTACATTGGAAGAAAAGTTAAAGAGAAAATTACAGAAGGAAATTTACAACACCATCATCAATACTACTCTTTTATTAATCCTCAATTAACTCCACCTTTATATCCAACAAACGTTGAGAAAACCAAGATCCAAACATTCTCGAGAATTCGCCTTGGTCATACAATTGCAACTCACCAATGGATCCTGAAGAAGTCGTCTCCCCCAATCTGCTGTTGTGGACAAACTCTTACTATAAAGCACATTCTCTGCGACTGCCTCAACTTTTCCTTGGCTAGAAGTATTGCATTTGGAACGATTAACCCTTTGAACATTCTACAATCAGCTTCAGAACAGAATATCAATTCAATATATTACTTTTTTAATACTACTAAGTTCACTATCTAATATCCATTTATTTAAATTAGAGCCGATAGCCTGTGTTGCTAGTGCTCAATGTCTTTTTTTTAGTCTAAGAATTCATTTCTTTAGTCTAAAGTTAAAATAATAATAATAATAATAATGTAACAACAAGTAGCGAAACATAGTGTATATAAATAAAACAACGAATTACAAAAACCATCGTACGCTACTTCTTACACTTACATATTGATAGATTGAAAGTAACTTGTTGTGTAGCCTGTTGTTGTTTCTTTGTGTTAGCGCTGGTATGCGTGCTTTGAGTAGCCGACTGTTCAACTATAATTGATTTCAGACGATCTATAGGGAATGTACTGACTGTACCATCAATTTCAACGTTAAAGTCTTTCGCGTCTTTCCAAATTTATATTGGTCATTGTATGGGTATAGGAGGCTCTTTATGTTTATAATACGGACAAAAACGTACTTACAACCTTTCAATTGTTTGGAGAGATATATTTTTTCTTCGAAGTTATACGATGACCAATTGCGAATTTTCTGAAAGTGTTATTCAAAATGTTTGAACTATTGGAATCGGAAGTTGAGGACAATAATTCGGCTGATAATCGTAGATTTTGTTCGTATATCAATTCATCGGCTGTCACTAAAATGCCTTCTTCTTAAACCTAAAAGCATAATTGGAAGTTCCTCAAATTAATGAGTCATACTATGTCCAGCGGTGATAGCCAATTTAAACGACTCATGCAAATGACATTTATTATTATGATGATAAGCAAGTAGCGAAAAAAGAAGACGATAATTTTAGAGATTTGAAATTATTATAATTTTGTGGTAAAAAAATTAAGAAAATGTTTACACACAATCCCAACAGAAGGAAGGAGGAAAGTATAGCATGCCGTATCTATGATAATTGTTTCAAAACAATGATAAAAAAAAAAGAAAAAAAAAGTTATTAAAAAAAAAACTTAAACTAAAGTAAAAGTTCGTCTAGAGCTTAAGTAAGTTCTGGCAAGTATTTGTTATTTAAAATAAATATAAAAATAAAAAAAAAATGTGAGAAACAGTTGAAACAAATATTAAATAAGGGAATATATATGTGGATAACAATTCTCAGTAAATATCACAATATTTTGCTGAAGAACAACAAAAAAAAAACATCAAATTATATAACAATAATTTACTTTAATTCTATTGAATTTTGCAGTCAATCTGCGTATGGAAATGTGGGACATGCCCCGACTGATGATGAGTAATGAGCATGGTTGGTCTGATTATTTGTTCAAACCAGCGAAGACTCATTACTTACTGTTAATTGAAGAAAGAAAATTTTTCACACTAAAAAACATTTTATTTTCGCTTTGTTTAAAGATATTTATTTACTTTCAATTTTATCAAGTTTTAATTTAAATATTTGAGAGTTAAATATTTTCATTGCTATTTTCAAGACAATTCTACGCAGCTTTTGCCGAATGTTAGGAAGCGGAGAAGACGAGAGAATGAGAGAGAGAGGAAGAGATAGGTAATAGAGAGAACCTCCGTCGGTGGCAATAAAAGATTGGCGCGCGATATTTGTGAAAGGTGATTCCAGATTCTCCATTTCTCCCTTGAGTACATAATATACGCTAAAAAGTAGGCTTGATCGTTTGTTTGTAATCTGTGAAAATTAGAAATTAATGGGGAGCACTTTCGATTCCACCTTGTTTCACTCAAGCCTAACAATTGTTGCTTAAAAGCGCGTTGCCTGCATAAAGGGTGACTTTATCAAATGAAATTTATTTTGGTTTCTCTTTTTAATTTATGTTCTCTATATGTATATATGCATCGCTTAACTGCAAAATTTAATACTTTTACCATAATCCTAATAACAGTTATAGATTTGAAATGAAAGAAAAAGTGAAAAAATATAAAAAGGAAACATATCAGAGAATTAAGTTAAGAGAAAAATCTTCAAAAACGCCTGTTAATTAGAAAATTATACATGTTAGAAAAAAATTAAAATAAAAACAAAAATAAAAAAAACAAAATCCAAAGTACTAAAGAGAAAACAAAACCCAACGCAAAAAACAAAAATCATTAAATAAATTCAAAAAAAAAAAAGAATACGAACCTATTTAGCAAAAAACCTACGAACCTAAGAACAATTTTATTGCATAAGAAGTAAGGAAAAGTAAAAAGTTGAAATTGACAAAAAAAAAAAAACAGCAAAGGAGAACAAACTGCAAAAGGCCAACAAACAAAACATATCATAAAATAACTAACATTTATTTATAAATAATTATTGTCTTCTCAATCGTGTAAACAAATTAATTTAAATATATACTGTAAAGAAGCGTTTTTGCTTCCTTACTAAGAACAAGTCCGTCCGCCCGACGGTACTCACTGTCCGCAACCAGTCAGTCCGATCTGTCCGTGCACGTCCGTTTGGGTTAATAAAAACATGCACAACCTCCTCCAGCATAATAATAATAGCAGCATACTTTGCCGCTTAGCGTTTATTTTAACATTCCATTTGTTCATACAAAGTGAAATTTTGTTCAGATCAATTCGTGTTCGTAGGGACCATTCACTAGATAGAAACGGGATTGCTGTGTCATGAGTATATGCCGCACTTAAAATAAAATATCAGCGATCGAAGAATCTGAACTGCAAATTGTACAGAGTTTTACTATCAAACCACTTCTCTAAGGCACTTTACCATCAATATTATATACATTGGACCTACCATCTTCATCTTTAACGTTGAAATAATAAAAATAAATAATAATTTCTGGTCTAGCACTAGGGAGTAGTTTCCGTAGATATATTTTTTCCAATATTTTAGAAAGTGTCACCAGTAAAATATACGAGCCTGCAATAATTTCGTTCGTAAGAAGCCTTTAATGTTATAAATTTAGTAGTTATTCCACATATCCAATTACATTCAGGATGTTTCGTAACGTCCAGTTTGCTAATTTCTTTCTCGACTTCATCAATATAATATATAATCTTTTTTATATAAATGTATCAAAAATATAAATTCATCTCCCCTTGTACGTCTCCTGAATAGTT
>NW_023998581.1:972014-1031444 GCF_014805625.2 Glossina fuscipes | reverse complement strand
TATATTCACAGAAATGGTTTGGTTGAAATGTAATATATAATCTTTTTTATATAAATGTATCAAAAATATAAATTCATCTCCCCTTGTACGTCTCCTGAATAGTTTTATACAATTTTTATAAGCATAAGTAGAAGACAATATATATAAAGGCATAAATATAAGAAACTATGTACAAAGCCTTAGAATCCAACCGGCATGGAAACACAAATATTAGAAATTCTGTACAAACCTGTATAAAATCTGTATGAAAGCCTGAATACAAGAAATTATGTTCAAACCTGTATAAAAGCACGAATACAAGAAATTATGTTCAAACCGATATAAAAGTATATATATAAGAAATTATGTACAAAGCCTTAGAACCCAACCTGTATAAAAACATAAGTATGAGAAAACAACCTGCACCCGACTTATACAAGTCAGTAATATCGGATCGGTACGAACTCAGTAGGATACATGTACACTCTCATGAGCACAAGCTACAGCAGCATTGCACAAATATATACCACTGTTAGGGCACATGAAATCTCCAAACAACGTATCGCACCGTTAGGGCAAACAAAAAACACAGAAATGAGCGTAGGTAGGAAAATAAGGGATAAGTATATACATGCAAAACGAATAGACTTTATCAAAAGTCTCTATGCCGTAAAATGTATAAACACATTGCACAGAGAGTATAGTACTGTCAGGGCATATGAAATCTTCAAAACGGGTAGGGCAAACAAAACACAGAAATGAACGTAGGTAGGAAAATAAGGGAAGCATATACAAGCATGCAAAATACATCGATTTTAGCACTACATAAAAGTCTCTATGCTGTAAAAAGCAAAGGGTATAACCTGAAGAAACATCGCATAGCACCGTTAGGTCAGATGAGGCAATAGAATACGCACACAAATAGGTGATACATATAGTAATTCGGTAGAAAATCTGGACAATAGATGATCATACAAAGCATACAGGATTAAACACTCAGGTACAAAACGACATAACACATATGAACATATATCATTGCACACACGCATAAACACACAACAACAGAAAAATACACTTGTTGGTATAAAACTGTAGAATCAAGTACCCACGGTGGTATAAATCATGCGATTTGGTACCTGGGTATCTGTTGAGTAGGCATTTAATCAAACATAGCAGTTGTTAAGCAATAAGTTGATAGTAAGTTTGTACAAGTCGCCCACGCAAGTCGTAACTGAGGTTGTGACAGCAGCCAACCTCAGTTAAGCACATGTATAAGTAGAATACCACAACACACACGTAAATGCATACAACCGCGGACATGTTGGAACGGAACAAGCGAGCCAGACCCCAGCTATAAAAGAGCAGTTTATCACACAGAATCTTTCAATTTGGTGCCATAGCTGCCTAAGGTAAGTGCACACGGACAATTTAACAACTCGACTTCTGTAAAGAGTTTTGACTTTACGGATAGGGGATGACAGGTTTGGTTTCGCCGTCATCTCTGAATGATTAATAGGACTACCGACCACCACGGATAGGAGATGGCAGGTGTGGCTTCGCCGTCATCCCTGAAGGACTAAGTAACATTGTTTTTTTTAATTATTAGACTTACATACAAATAACCAGCTCGAGACAAACCGTGGGCACAAAGAACCAAGGCAGTTATGACACCTGCAACGCATCCGGTCTTTTCTTGTAGTGTCCCGCGACATTGAAAGCAAAACGAAAAAAAAGAAAGCTCTAACTTCCTGCGTGGAAAACAAAACGGTAAAGCACGACAAGTCGGGTCACCTCGCTGGTTCTTGTCCTAGCCAGCCTCTACGCAACGCTGTACCCCGCTTAAAATTCAATAAAAAGAAATTGTAAACCATTCCTCCCGAAGGACCAGAATATTTCATTCTACATAAATTTTCTTGCAACGAACCCCGGATTGACTGAGTTCCACCCCGGCCAAGAAGACTCGTAACAATACATGTCTGCAATTTTAGAAAATAAAAGATACAAAAAAAACAGCAGTAGAAAAACAGCATAAAAGTAAATAGAAAAACAATACAATATACAATATAACAAAACATATACATAACGGGCAACTGTTTGTGCAGTTTGATAAATAGAGAAAATTATCCGATATGAAAATATATCCTATGAAAAGTTGACATTTACACTAGGAGACAAACCACTTATTATATTGACACCGAAGCAAAATATTAAATACTAAAAAACACTTTAAAATTTATGATTATTTAAAATATCAACATGGTTGTTCTCGTTTCCTGGCCTAATTATGAAATTTAGTAATGATATCTGAAAGCTATTTAGGATTATTTGGGGATGGAGATCTACTGCGTGATCTTGTCCTGAAAGGCGTTGGTCTGGACTCAGGTTGACTTAATTGAGTCTTAAGATAATAAACCTCAAGCTCATTAAATTTTGAATAGTTATATCATTTGCGCTCTTAGAGATTAGTACGACGGCATTAATCTCAAAAAGGTTTGGTACCTTACAAATATCATCAGCAACTACCTCTTTAATATCTTTAACACTAGAACCAGTAAGAGCGACACTTACGCTTTAGGGCAATTTTCTTACCCATAGCTTCTTAATAATGTCAGGAGTAAACTTAGGTATGTCCAGGAGGACGTGACATCGGTAAAATTCTGATGATTACGGTCACCCATATCAGTATCGGACAACATTTTGTCCACTTTGAAACTTTCGATTAAAGAATCCTTTTCGATAAGACTTTTCTTAATTTGCAACTATTTATTTGCGGCCGGAGCATCAAGGATGATATCACTGACGGAAGAAAAAAAAAGATTGCTCGGCCAGAAATATTGCCATAGTTAGGAAAAAGATAGAAGAGAATCTTTGGGTGGTGTGAAAAAAGATGAATACATACAGGAGGTGCAAAAAATGCTAGTTAATTTTTTTTAAAACTAGTTTTGATATCCAAAATATGATTAAGTACATTTTGTCAGAGTAATCAAATTATCATATTTTACATACAATGAATATATATATACATATAGCATCCACGATAATATATATCAAATTTTTCTAGAGGGATTACGTGAATGACATAGCATTCATATAAGAAAAATCATGAAAAGAGGAACGAAGGTACTTTAAATAAATTTGAAAATACACTGTAAAATTTGGTTGTGCAGAATAATTTTTATTAAAAATGCATTCTTGCATTGTAGGAATTGTTAAGTTCATTCACGAAAAGCTATTTGTCGTTGAGAAGATTTTGATGGGAACATATTCATACCTGTTTTTGGCAAACAATGGAAAAAAGAAAAGAGAAGAGAAAAAAAAGGAAACCGGCGAAGAACGACGACGAGTGTGATGTGTTTTACGAATTTTATGCAGAAAAAAATTTCATAAAAATTCTTTTAAATAATTTACAAAAAAAAACAAGTTGTAGATACGACATTATATAAACGTTTATGCAAATTTGTGTAGATTCTATTTGGTCGGAAAAACTATGGAAAAATGAATTGAAAAAAAAAAAAAAACAACCAACCAAAGCAGCTATGAGCAAGATTATAGATGAATAGGAGAAAAAAGTAGAAAAAAAGATGGCATGGTGTTGGAAGCAAAAAAATGGACGAGTGTGGAGAAAAAAAAAGTTTTAAAGTTTACTAAAGTCATTCATTCAAATCATATTAAAGTCATTCGGAAAAGAACTACCAAATTCTCCAAACAAAATTAAACAATAAATTAAGTACTAAATTAAATTAAATAGAATATTTTATTAATACATACATTCGCACGCAAAATATATAAACGATTAAAAGTAGAAATGAAATAAAAATATTGTTTAGATACGTCATCCTAAGGATTTAACGCCATTGATTAATTTCGAGTGGTTATGTTGTTGAATTTATGCCGTTTCAATATGACTCTTCATTTACTACACGCGATCTATGATTCGATGCTCTTTACGGTGACTTATTATAACATAGCTAAGTATAAAAAGAACATTTAAGTGTAGTCACATATATTTGTATTAACTATATTTGTATAAATCCGATTTATTTCTTTTATTTGTGGAAGTAATTCTATTTTGTTTTTTTTTTTTTATTTTTATTTATACTTTACTTTTATTTATATATATTCATATAAATATGTATACAGAGTTGGAACTAAGTGAATTGGCCTGTCCTTATTACATATTTAAAACAAAGGAAGAAAATATAATCGGACAATGCCTACACCACTTTGTCTAACACAATTCTTATTCTTATTATAGAACACAAAAATTATATCTTGTTTATATATAAAGGCATATTTTTCAAGTGCGTAGTTCTTGGGAAGGGGGTTCATAACGCAACCTAATATAGTACAAGTTTAATTCTTACATTGAGCAGGATCCAAAAATAGACGTAGATGGTTCAAATTTGGTAAATTTAACTTTTTTACGTTAAGTTATAAGTATGATATAATTTTCATCGCGAAGCATTGAGATTTATATCTTTTTGTCATGTGAAGTTCAGTTTTGGTTAAGTGAGAGAGGGTTCAAAAGTAGCTCCTGCCTGTCCAATTTAGAATGCCGAAATGCTACTACTTAAACTCTTTTGCGAGAAATTTGGAAAATTACAATTTTGTTCCATGTTGTAGCTTGAACACAATTTATATGGACAGACATTAGACGGACAGACAGACAGACAGGTTTAAATCAATTCAGATTATGATTCCGAATCAATCGCTACAATAAAAGGTGGGTCTATCTTAAGCTCTTGTGCATGTTACATACGACCGCAATGTTAATAATTAATATAATTAATTAATATTCCGTTACGACACGTGCGATAAAATTCGCAAGAATTCTAAAACTTTAACTGGCCGTAAGATTGATGAGGAAAAGTTATGCTGTAAAACTAGTCGAAACCTTATTTAAAGATTCACATGACCACTATACATGGGCTCATGTTCCCTGAAAGGTGTATTAAAACAAAAAGTGAACGCTTAACAAGTTTCGGATGCTATTTTTACACAAAAAGTATGGCGTAAAGAAAGAGATTCTATTGAGTTAAAAGTGGAAAAACAAAAATTGCAGATCAATGTTGGGAAATTGAAACGCTTTCATTTTGGGCCAGTCGTTTACAACACATAGCAATTTAGGTCGTTCTCTTGCAAGACCGGGGAGAGAAGGTTTCTCACTAAATATAACTCTAAATGCTCATTGTTTAAAAAATGGTCATAATAAAAGTCGTGAACATGCAACGTATTCGCGAAGATTTCTTTGAATTGTGAAAATGCAAACGTTTGTCGTAAATGTGTAGGAATATTTAATTAATATCTTTTGTATACGGCCGCGACTGTATAGGACTAATAAGGTGGCGGATTCTCAACCCTAGATGCATGTTTTTTCACTTAAACTCGTGACAATAATTCAAAATTAAAAACTTAAAACAAAATAAACAACGATATAAACATTTTATCGGCACGCGCGTGAGGAATTGCAATTTCGGGTAGCCACAACATCTGTAGCAACATCTATTCATCTACATGCTTTCCATTAATTTACACACAAATGTGATTTATTATGTACATTAACCGCATGAGTGGCTGAGTGGGCAATCGTCTCGACTAGCAACTCAATGGTCGTGCGTTCAAATCTCAAGTGCGGTAGAGTTTTTAATAAGGCCGAGAGCTTTAGAATGCTAGTGCTTTAAGACTTTAGTCTTACAATTTATCCTCTGGCTAAATTTATAATAATAATAATAATATTTACATTAAAAATATAATAGATAAGAAGCAAAAAAAATTTTGAAAAGCGTTAAAGATGACGCATACGCTCTATGCAAAGGAAAGACACATCTCTTAATTGCGGTTTACTCTCATTTTTTCGGGTTAAAAATTTCAACGAACGAATGCATAAGAGTTCACTATTGGAACCAATGTTGAAGCTTTTATGGCTGCGAACTGGCTGTTAGGTTGCCACACCAATGCGTTCATATGTGGAACTATCACCACGAAGTGTGTTTACTTACCACTTACATCCTAATGTTTACTTGGGAGGGTAACTTACGGAAAGTTATATTAGTTTTTATATAAATGTGCAAAACGGTATCATGCAGCGTTGCATTATAATTTTGAGTGAAGATAACAAGACCAGACGTTTACATGTAAGAAGTTAGAGTTTCATGAGCGTAACTAGAGTCACATGTAGACTAGTTAATTTTTATTTACATTTGAATGACAACTCTTTTAACGTTCGAAGCGGGTAAAGAAGTCTGCTTCGCTTAAAGTCGTTTTGATATAATTGTTTATATTGACATGTTTTAGCGAGCAATATTCCTCACATATAACTTTATTTCGAAAAATCATTATATGAAAATGTATTGTAATTTTGAGAATTTGGATAAGATAAGCCAATCTGTATTAGGCTAAGTGGTGTAGGTTATCGAAGGGTCCGCTTCCGCTAAACTAAACTGCTACCAAACTAAAATGCTCTCCCTCGTTTTAACGATGATACATTTCCCAAACTGTTAGTTCACATATATATTTTTATTTTGTAAAAATCAGTTATAAATTTTCGCTTTCTCATATATAATCACTTTATATATATAAATATAAATAAAACATTTTAAAAATATTAAAAATGTCAACAATTTAATTGTATAAAAAATATTTTGCCCTTTTTCTCATTCCTATAACAGTAGAGCAGGAAAAGGTGTTATTGAAGCCATTAACAACTCTTTAGAGTCCGACTGTCTATTGCGGAACGGCTTGCTGGCACAGATATTAAGGCAGAAAGTTAGGCGGCGTGGATATGTTTGACGGTAGCATACTATTGAAAATGAAAGTAATCCACGTACAATTGTGCCAATAGTGGGCAAAAAAAAAGCTGTAAAGTATAATCTGGAGCAATTCCTACAAAGCATTTTAATTTAAAATTTGTTACAAATGCTTATGAGGGCCATCAAAACGTTCAATGTCATACTTAAGCTATTAATTTGGCGCGCTCACAATCAATAAATAATCAATATGTTGTTCGAAGTGAATACTTTAAGGCAAATGCAACTTTCTTATAAAATTTGTGCTCAAGTTTATATGTGACGCAAGTATATATATATAAAAAAATAATAATGTGAAGACACATTTTACGGTGCGATATCAATTTAAGGCACTTGATACGACGACATAACACGTTTGAATGAGAAAAGTAACTTTACGTAAGAAACTGTAAATCACTTATGCTGTTAAACCCTTTGCAAATTTCACATTTTACTTTTTTTGTCTCGTCGGTTCCATCCATTGGCACAAGAGTGAAATATGTGTTTGCCGCAATTTCGTCACGCTTATGTCGAAAATATTCAAAATTCCTCATATTTGCTATGGCAAAATTTATTGGAAGAGTACCGATTCTGTAGTCAAAATTATTTTAAGTTTATCTTCCATCCGTTTCGCATAATTTTCAATAAAAGACTGAGTCAACTGTAATAGAAAACGGACAGTTTCCTCAGATAAATTTGAACAAAGATATTTTATTTATCCATTCAATTTAAGTGAAGCGACAATGTGCTTGTTAAAACGTCCTCCAAATTCACTCAGGGAAATCACTGCACCATTTTCTTGAATAGTGAAAGAATTTATGTTTTCGGAGTCAGCATTGTAATCCTCGGTGTGGATTGTATTACAGATTGTAGCGAATTGGAGTCATTTTGACGCTCAGTTCCACCTACGTGCAAGTCGTTATTCAACAATATGTCATTTCTTCGCAATGGCGGCCTTCCTGTATTTGTATTAATATTTCGTTTTGAATGCGTTTTGGACTTAAGTACATCTTTCAGATTTTCCTTGTGAGGTATATCACTAATATTTTGAAACGAAAATCAGATCAATTTTTCTTAGAAATTTTTGGTGTAGGTTTTCTTGAAACGAAAGTCAGATGTATTTTTTTGAGAAATTTTTGGTGTAGGTTTTCTTGAAACGAAAATCACATGTATTTTTCTTATAAAATAAAATTAATTAATATAATTAATATACCCTGTACCACAAATAGTGTAGGACGTAAATATTAAATATTGAATAAAATGAATAAAAGAAAAATGAGAACTACCATAGACATCATGGGCCGGAGGAGACCATTAAGTAAAACAGGGTAGAGAATGGCCGAAGCTTGAAAACATACCCGCTTCGGTAAGATATGCTCCCGTCCGCGTATTCCTTTGGTGGTAAGTACGGGCGATTCTTTTATGTGTAAATGTCTGAAAAACATCGGAGAGACAAAATATAAAGCTCCTCTCATCTGCCGAACTAACTAGCTCAGCAAAGGCACGTACATCAGCCTCCTCAGTCTCCAATCCGCACAAAGCTGCAGTGAATAGTGGCCCCAAAAATATCAAAGTCCGTTTTCCGGCTTTCGAATAGTTGGACGCCTGTCATAACACATAGAAAAAATAAGCTAATAATGACAAACCTGTGGAATCAGCTCATCAATACTTGGACAATTACAATAATTTCAAAACCCCATGATTAACAGAACTTATAACAAAAATAATTGGCTTCAAAGGCATTGTGATGCAAAATGAAATTGATGCTGTAGGGTCCACGTCGGCGAACGTGTTAACCATAACCATACGTCGTAAAGACATAAAGAGAAAAAAAATTTATTTTTTGAAAAAATACTTCTTTTTTAATAATTACAAAACAAGTCAATATTGAGAAAAATTTCTTTTAAAACAATTATGACCGTGTGCATGCACTCAAAGACACGGCCAACACTTTCTTTATTCGGTCTTCATAGTGTAAACTGATTATCGTCTTTTTTATATATGTAATCATCTTTGATATATCACCGTCATTTTTATCATCATAATGAACTTTGCAGTAATCGCTGTAACCACTGTAATTTTTTTCTTGTAGATGGTAAATCGACGAAGAGTGAATCAATGTTTTGAGTCGTTTTTTCTTTTTGGTTAAACGAAGCTTAGTAAACCAAATATTGGAGCACAAAAAGCTTTTGGTTGAACAAATATAGTTACGGAAGCGTTCGAATACGTGCAAAAATACGACGACGCTTGTATATGTTATCGCTACATAGCTGTAATCGCTGTAATCGTTTTCTGCAAATCAACAAAAATCAAATCAATATTTAATTCATTTTTCGCTAAAACAAAACTTTTTGATTACTTAAATGTTAAACCAAATATTGGAACACAAAAATCTCTGCAAGCCCTTGTCTAAGAAAATACAGTCACGAAAACAAGATGTACGAATTAAAAATAACCATTCTTTAAAGAAAATGTGAACGCATTTAATTTAAATATCAAAGCATAGCCGCTGAATCACATCTCAAGCGATATATAATAACAAAAAAAAAAGCGAAGTACGAAGATGAAATCGCGTTACAATTTTTGTCATAACCGTTTTTGGTGCAAAATTTTTGAAAATACATAAGAAAGGCGGCAGGGTCATCATATCTCTATTGTATTGACCCTTAGTTCGAATGGAAACCGTGCGATCGTGTAGTTTACAAAACATACAGGAGTGAAAAAGGTAATTTTCACTGTGTTTGTATAATGACTGAATGTAAGCAAGAAGCGAAACAGAAAAGTACTGCAAATTAAAAAAGAAAATATCTCAGATAACAAGATGCGCCAGGCACTGTAATACATTTTTTGATATTCTTCTTTATTTAAAAGTAGACAGCAAAGCAGAAAAATATACCAAATATAAAAATATATAAAATATACAAATGCGAAAACTGACTTTCAGCTACGTGAGTACAACCCTGATCTTGGTAGATATGTTTTTTAATCGAAACCATCTTTCTTATCACCGCTTCATAGAGTTGTGAAATATGTATACAAAAATGAATATTAGGCATCATATTGTTACGGAAATCCCAAATTCAGCTCATTCCCGACAATTAATTTTCCCAAATAATAAGTTCCCTAGAGAGAGATAACCAAATGCATATTCACTTCGTGTCATTCAGCCGCCGGCCAATGAAAAAGGTTAGGGAAAAAGCAGACAAGGGAAAACCAAGTGCACATTCGCAGCCGCGTAATGCAGCTGTAGACCGAGGAAAACGAGTACCGAAAAAGCAGGTTTACGGATTAAAAATGAAGCCATGAAATTTGGTAATAGTAATAGGCTCGCAACAATGTATATGAGTAGAATACTTACGGAAGGTACAGTTAGTCGGACAAGAACATTTGAGTCTGCCGAAATAAATTGTGAATAATACTACTGTTAAGGAATATAATTGTAAATAAAAGAATTTTGAAGTGTATTTCTCTTGAAAAGAATATTTACGATCAAATGATACGAGTCCTATCTTAGAAAAGCGAATTTCGAAACAATGTTTACTTTAGTACTTTGTAGTGAAAGGAAACCAACTTTTAAATTTTGTGAGAATAAAGGAGTAAAATTGATAGACTTTAGAGATTAACGACTTTGAATAGATTTAGAAATTAAAGACTTGTTTAAAGAATGTTCTCATATTGATTGTCTTCTCTTATTTGAATTTCTGTGTAGCTAGAACTACATTTATTAATGCTGACATGATAATTAAATTTTTAGATATTTTGATATTTCAGAATATTCACAAAGTCAAATTCGCGCGAATGTGACTACCTGTCTAATTTATTGTCACTGCCACTGGCTTTATCGTTTCAAGACATTAATGGTTTTTCATGTATATTTTGTATTTAGCATTAGTTAGTATCAACACACGCGGCAATTATGGATGCGAATTGTTTGGAGGGAAATCGACTCTGGTTGACATGAACAAGAACCAATTTTGGTTGTGAACTGCATAGAACGGATTATTAGTTGCGCGTGCCATTTCGCTTTTATTTTTTATTATTTTTTCATATGGTAGGGTAATCACTCGCCTATTAGTCAACGTGCTTTAATTTATGTCGGAGAAAAAAGAAAAACACAATTTTCTATTGGTTTATAGTTGTTTTTTATGTCTGTGTTCATAACGCCACTGTAATATATCCGGCGTCTGAGCACAATATGCCAGGTATGGTTAAGAAACGCAAATAGGTATATATTTTTAAATTCATTATTGGAAAAGTTTACCATACCTTTTTTTTAATTTTTTGCTCGATGCAGACAACAAAATGAAGACCAAAAAAGGAAGGCCCGAGAGGAAGTTTTACAATTTTTAAGGAATCATCTATTTAGAAGATCAAATTAATTTTGCTGTTATGCTTGTCTATTTTCCCTCATTTTTCATTTCTTTTTGTTGACAAGCTTTGAAGATTTAATTTTATATCTTTTTATTTATTTATTATTTATATATTATGTCGTCAAGAACCTAAAAGCTGAAAAAACCTAAGTACTGGAGAGTAATGGTTGGAGTCTTTTATACGCAGACTACTCAAAATCGTCTGGAATGCCACCTGCTTTTATATATTATGTCGTCAAGAACCTAAAAGCTGAAAAAACCTAAGTACTGGAGAGTAATGGTTGGAGTCTTTTATACGCAGACTACTCAAAATCTTCTGGAATGCCACCTGCTTTTACGGCGTACATACTGCAGGACATGTTCTTCTCAATTACATATTTCACTTCAAAGTACTTCAACTTTCACAACCGAAGCCAGAGCTATCCTTCTGTGAACCTTTCCCATAAAAAACAAACTTAAAACCGTCATTGTCACTGACAGTTTCTCTGTATTACAAGCTATTCGATTTCGAGATAGAGCACCATCGGCAAATTAAGGAATATTATTACAACACGGGTTGATCGAGCGGCGATGTATGCTGCTTCTGCACCTCTAATTATGGATGATGTCATGGAAAAGTTGGATCTTCAATGATATATTGGAAGAAGAGTTAAAGAGAAAATTACAGCACTGCTCTTTTATTAACCCTCAATTAACTCCACCTTTATATCCAACAAATGTTGAGAAAATCAAGATCCAAACATTCTCGAAAATTCGCCTTGGTCATACAATTTCAACTCACCAATGGATCTTGAAGGAGCCTTCCTCCCCAGTCTCCAATTCTGGACAAATTCTCACTATAAAGCACATTCTCTGTGACTACCTTAACTTTTCCTTGCCTAGAAGTATTGCATTTGGAACGATTAACCCTTTGGACATTCTAAAATCAGCTTCAGAACAATATATCAATTCATTAAAACTACTAGGCTCAATGTCTAATGCACATTTATATAAATTACAGCCGATAGCCTGTGTTGGCAGTGCTCAATATCTTCTTTTTTAGTCTAAGAACTTATTTCATTAATATAAAATTATAATAATAATAATAATATATATTTAATGTTTATCTTATTTCTGTCTTAATAAAATAGAAATAATAAAATACGCTGCATGTAAGCCGATGGGGTATTGCTTACATGTCGAAATAAACTTCGGTGACTGCATGTTGTCAGATCTAAACGTGACACTTTGAGCTTTTCGCTAAAAATTTAAATTTGAAATTTGTTGGTAATGTAACTTATTTTATTATTCTTCGCGCTATGTGAATAACAAGTGAACGAATCAAGACATTTTAGGTTTGTACTATACTGAAACCTGTCTTGTCCCTTATTATGCGTTTATGTACTACCTGTTCATCGCATAAAACTATAAAAAATACTTTTTGCTATACAATTAAAAAGCATTTTTTTGATCCGGTGAATATGGACCTTACAGACGCACAAAACGATGTTTAAGTGAACAGATGCTTTTACTATAAATGCAACCCCAAAGGAAATTTTTCGCGGCAAATCTTGTAGTTCTAGAGTTTGTCTAAAATGTGAGCCATTTGGCTTCCGTGTAATTTGACAGAAGATAAAGATAAAAACCCTGTTATTGCCGCAGAAGCATGCTCTTCAATAACACGTGCGTCTACCCGTTTGCATCCGCCTACCTTTGGAACTTTTTCACGTAAATAATTGTGTCTTGTCACACAAGAAGAGTTAGACAATTTGATATAATTATATATAATTATGTTACATAAAAGTGGCGCCCAATGTGGGAACAAAAGATACGACATCATATCGCACACTTTTATGCAACACCTACTCAGATCAAGCAATAAAAATATATATATAGAAAATGTATACATACTTACATATATAAAAAACTACTAAGACTAATTTCTATTTTAATTTTTGCAGGCAGAACCGCCTAATGAGGGGATTGCTCAAATTACATTACTTACTCATAATTCTTTGAAAAACGAAAGAACAAACTAGAGTCTATAGGTTTTAAGATGCGGCTCTTTTACACATTTCACATATATAGCGAAGGTTTCAAGAACATTCTTGCTTTATTGTCGACTTGCAATTTTGTTAAGGCAATTCGCTTTTAGTTTTTAGAAAAGTTTTTCTCACCTTTTCATTTACGCCAGAGAAGGCGTGGTACACCCTCTAGGAACACCGAAGTGAGAAATGAAATGCATACATATAAATAAATAACCTCAGTTATTCTTCGAAGAAACTTTGTCTGAGAAATATTTTCCTTTTGATTTTTTTTTATAAAGTGGGTCGATAAGATATGCTTACGAAAACAAATGTGTCCAAAATAGGATGGCGAATCGGAATGGAATTGGCATCTGTGCATAAGCATCGGCTTCGCATCGCGTATGTAAGCATTCAGCATTGGTTGCGGATCACGTAAACATAACAGCTGTTAAGTAGACTCTCCTACATTTGTCAAATTGCGTGAAAACAAAAGAGCTTTGGCGTTAGTATTGGTTGTTTAGAGCTACATCTATACAGGAGAAAGCAATTGTAAATTGTGAACAAAATACTTTCCAAACAAAATTGTTTACTTGCTGACTCAGAAAAAAATTAAAACAAAATAATTAACAGACAAAAACAAAAATTGAAAAAATGAAGAACATTTTTTTTTTAAGATATTTGCAAAATTTTCTTGGGTGGGTAAATGAGCCACATTGCTTATAAGCTAAGTTCACTTTATCTCAACAAACAAAAAAAAAAAGAAAAAATTGAATTTGCCAAAGATAAGTAATGTATATTTAAATTTTAATAAATGATCATTTTGCTTTAATCAATATATAAATATTAGGCAGGATGCTTCGACCCACCATTTCATTCAATTTGATTTGGTATCAAAGTTAGGCAGAGGAATGTTGTGAGATAGAAAAGGGCTCTGCGCGATGGCTCCAATCCTTTACACTGCCTGACGATTTGTAACTGTTTTTGGATATATTTGTGGTACATGCATACATTTATTTTCATTGTCGCATGCGGATATCGCGACGACTTCCGAAAACAGTCTTCAAAAATATGTTACAAACAATTGAACAAAGCGATGGTTTAAGAACACACGTACAGCTCATACAGATCATTTTATTTTTTTAAATAAATTAAATAATATAAATAAATATTTATTATCTCTATTTTATTAACGAATGTATTCCATAATTGAAATAAATATACACATATATTAAATCCATAAATAAATTCCTTTCATTCCTTTGTTTTGTAAGATGCGCCTAGCAAAAAGAAAACAAATATTAAACTTTCTAAATAATAAATCACTTACGTGCACTTACTTGCGCTTTTTAGCTGTACTCGGCATATCTTTCAGAGACGGTGTATTTATTATACTGGTGCTTCCAAAAACACAAAAAGATACGAAAAACAAATAGAAAGTTGCACATTAAAATTTTACCCACAGACCTTCTCTCTTCTGGTCGAGGGAAATCGATCATTATCGAAAGATTTAACTTGAGCTCCAAACTGAACTTCTTTAATGTGCCAAATTAGACTTTTCTAAATAAATGTTATGATTTTCATAAAATCAATATTGTGTTGCTAACACATCGTTTTTCACATATGAGGCTTGATTTCTCAACCGGAAGTATTGAAAGCTTATTGTCATCGTTCTACAATACATTAAATCTAGCTATTACTGCATCTGCTCCGATCAAGCAATGCCGACCTCGAAGCAAGTGTCCCCCTGGTTTAACAAGACAATTAAATATTACAAGAATAGAAAAAACACGCTATTCAAAAAATATTCGAAAAGTGGCTATGCGCTTGATTATTTCGCTTACTCTATGGCGAGGCATAGATTTAACTCCCTCAACCACCATTATTACTGCAGATACCTTCAGTTCATTAAATTCTCTCTGTTTGTTAATCCTAAATACTTGTTTAAATTTCTTAACCAAATTTTATTAAAATATCGCAGAAATTGCGACCTAGAGCTTGAACACAAATTCATATGGGCAGACAATGTGACGTTAAAAATTTGGCTCCTTGTTCATTATTCATAAACTGCAGCAGATAAATCTACAAAAATTTGAAAATCGAATAATATTCCATGAGAATATATTTTTTTTGTTTTTATTTATTAATAACTGCATTCTTATATGGAATGAATATAAATAAACGCTAAAAAAGCTATAACTATATAAGTATTTGAAGAGCAAAAAGATGCAAGAAACCAAGGATAAGTAAAATACATCCAAAAGTCATTAATTAAATAAAATGCGAAAAAATAGCAAAATTAATTTAAATGAAAAAAGATATCGAGACGTTTTTGAATTCAAAAAAGGCTTCCGTTGCTTTTACACAATGTTATATAAAGTAGTATTTATTTCTTCGAACTAGTATGAGGACGTCTTAAGCCCGATAGCCGCCACCTTTTTAGTCGATTTGCCGTCGGTATTGCGTCGTTATCTTTTTCCATTTCCTGAACTGGCAATTTCCTATTGACGCCTGGTGTACTTGCTTCAACAGCAATTTTAACAAACTCCCCTAATTCTGTAGTCTCGGTTTGTCGTGAGTTTCTATTGGGAGTCTCACAGAGTTGGGGTGACCTATAATTAATGGGTTTAATGATAATAAGTGCTTTTTGCGATTTCTCATATCTTCCAGTCCAGCAGAAATAAGCGAACTTCCCGGATTATACACCTTGCCAACATTATCTTGATGTATTTTAAAGGTCGCTTGAAAGCCTGTTTTGTTGGCATTTTTTCCAAACTTGGACTCCATACTTTTAATCGACATCCGAGCTTTTACGTCTTTTAGTTCAGTTTTATAATTCGTTTCTTGCAAATTGTCTTGAAATTCTCTTAGAATATTTTGTACGGATATTTGGCTTTTTTCGATATGGAGATTTTTTTACCATTCGCTGTTTGAAAACCAGCAGAAACAAGCAAACTTCTCGGATTATTCACCTTGCCCACTTCATCTCGATTCACTTTACTTTTCACTTCTTCCGATTCGTTTTCGATAGAAATTTCACTCACGCTAACTGCGTTTTTGTCTTCTCCCAACTCCGGCCGTTCTCCGCTAGCTTTTTAAAGTCCTGATGCAACATTAGTTTCTCTCAGCACCAAGCTCTTGGAGTAGCCACTAATATTGTCTCTTTGGTTACCTTTAAAGCCAATCAAAATAATAAGCATAATAAAATGTGAGGAACATCAATGCATACCATGAGTAATTTGCTTATTTACTGGGAACTTCGACATATGAGGAAAATTACTGATCTTCACGTCTTCATGTAGGATTTCTTGAGTGCTTACGGAAGCAAAAATGTCATCGTCATCTTCATCCTAATCATAATTGTTACTTATCTCAGTTTTATACTGACTGGATGGCACCAAAGCTGAAAAATTTTGGATTAACTTAAATGTTGTCTCTTTACAAATTTTAAAAACAACTTACTTTCACTTACGTTGTAAGTGTCTTCTTTCTTGATATCGTCAAAACCTCGATCTGAAGCTTTAGGAATGTACAAAGTTAGAGTTGTTAAAAAAAGCTTATAAAGAGCCTAAGGACATTACTTCATCTTCGTATCGACCCACCCTTTTTTTAAAACGAGTAAGTGACTTTCTTCACCTTTATTGTTTTCTTTATTTGATTCCATTTTTCAAAACTTCAATAAATTAAAAAAAAAAATTGTTTTTAGACAGTTTGACCTTTCAATTGGCTCTTAAGAGTTCCCCTTCTGTAATTGCGAATCTTTCCAATTTTTGTTTTTTAAACGCCTTTTAGACATAGGAAGTGTGTAGGTCATTCAAATTCAATGCCCCAAATAAATCATATTTCAGGCATGAGTAGAGAAATTTGTAAAGTAGAAAGCCGATTTTAATATTTTACAGAAAGTGTACCGACTACTAATGAAATATGTTTCAAAGAACAATATATTAAATATTCGCTAGAACTTTGCTTGTTTTAGGGAGAGTTTAACAGATAAGAATGATGTTTTCTTTCCGTTTCATGAATTGTTTAATGCAAGTGAAAAACGTATGACTTTAACGCGTTCAATATTATATTCAATGTCTCCAGAAACGAAACCGACCATTACAGCCCAAGATTTTCTTCTTGTTTATATGACATCGATACAAAAAACAAAGTCATATCCTTCATCGATAATTGCAAAGTCGCTACTTGACACAAGGATTCGATAAGCGACAACCACAAATCAATGTCAGTCTTCATAAATTTTGTTATATATAAGAACTTACAAATATTTTTCAATACAGAACATGTCTCAATATGCCTTAGCAAATTATCGAAAAACGTTTGCCTAATATATGCGACGTCGAACTGTGATGAGCAAACGCTTGTTCACATGTATGAGCGCACGCAGTGATTTGACGAAATCATTGACATCATCCTCAAAATGTCATATTATTGAATAATGTAGCATTTTTTCTTTGGAGATGCCATAGTTGAAAACTGGACCGATTTCAAGCTAATTAAAACAGGCAAGAACATCATGTTAAGACCGAACTAGATGTACCTTGTTTTAAAAGGCCAAATTTTGATTCAATGGTTGCAATTTCTGATTGCATGGTTTTTAGTTTTTCTTCGTAAGGAGTGGTGGAAAGAATTTTGAAAATCTCTTTCAATAATATTTCCATTTCTGTCGACTTGTGGTTATTGGTACAGATATGCTTTTCAGAAGTATGGGGAGAATTTTTTGGCTTCTGTATCTTAGTATTGTAAGTCGACGGCATCTTGTGGATCGCCCTTTGCTTGGGTTTGGGAGTACGCGTTCTATTTTTAGCAACCGCATTTTTTTAAACTAAAATGTTGTTCGACTCTAGAATCGGATCTCTTATGTTGTTGGATATAGTACTTCTTCATTGCCGGGAAGTCTTCATCGTAGTTGTTGTCTAATAGATTGAATGGATTGGTAGAGACTTTTTCTTTGTATTCTCTAAAAGAGATATTTTGGATGGTTGAAATTTTTTTGATGTTTTTCTCCTTCTTTCTTTTCGGACACTCTCTATAAATTACATATGGACCACAACCTAAGCATTTGATTAGTTTGCAAGAGTTAATGAAGCAGGCTGCACAGTATCTACTTTCCCTGATTTTGCAAAATTTGAAAAAGTGGCCAAAGCGACCGCAATTGAAACACAGTTTAACAGAAGGGATAAAGCAGTCCACTAGGACAATACAGTAATTGAATTTAACGTTTTTGGGGATTAATTTTCCCTTGAAGTCAATCTTCATGCAGTTTTTAGGGATGAATATTTCTTTGTTAGAAAGATCCCTTCTATGAAATCTCGTGACGGAAACGATCTCAATTCAAACCCGAATTTTTCAGTAAATTATAAAATAAAAAATTTAGTATTTAAAGTTTTTATTTTATACTTGTTGTTGCTATCGTTTTCTTAATTCGTCTATTTTGTTTATTTTCAGGTTTTTCAATTATTATTATATTATCGCATAAAAATTGCCTGAGAATCTGAGAATAAGCATATTATCTACGGTGCCTTTAAAAAATAAACGTATTATCTATGGTGCCTTTAAAGAATAAGCATGTAAAATTTGGCGAATTAGAGATAAAGCGTGTGTGTCGTTCTCAATAATTCAACAGGTAGTTGTATAAAATTTGTAAAAATTGCAAACAACTGAGAATGAATAAGCGTCCACACATATGTTTACATTTTTCTATAATTTTGCATGTATTTGCGCACATCGTTAGGTATATGCTTCTTGCTTGATCTCACTGTTGAAATTATTATTATATCGCGTTCCTTAAAAAAAAAACAAGCGAAAGCAACACAACTATTAATTCTAACATTAGTGTCATTTTACGAAAGTTATACCTGTCAATGGAATTCGGCCACAGAATCAATTTTAGGCATTGCAACGTCGGCATTAACAAAAAGTTTGCACAAATGTTTCATATAACTTGTTCCCTTTACTGCGAGGGGGGCTTCTCCTTGGCCCGCGGGTTTTGTTGTGGTTGGATTTACAAACACTTCGTAACGAGCATTTAATAGAGATTTTAAAGCGTTGTGTACAAATTTTCATTTCCTATGTCCGGTAAGAAAATAAATCTTCTCAACCTAACTAACCTTCTACTAACCTTCTCAATTAAGACATTTATGTAACTTTTACATCAGGAGTAGATTTTGAGGTCCGTCTGTTCCAAAATCGGAATAGTCTTAACAAATTTTTATTTTCAACATATATATTTGGGACTGTATGTCCTGCAATAGCTAAAAAAAGACTTGACATTGAAAACGAACTAAGTGAACAAGAGTTTGCGCACAATTCTGTTAAAAAGAAAAACTTTGCACACAGTCCTGTTGAAAAGAAAAAATTTGTAACGGCCGCGAACAAACCGTGGGTAGGGGGTCTTGTGGTCTGTATCAACCGCAAGTATCGGAATAACGGCATGCCGTTAGACAAAATCATGCGATTTTGTGATACTGTTTATAAATCACATGATCTTGCGGGATATGTTTATTTTACTCTTCTCTGATTTCCTTGTTTACAAGTACAGGCAAAATCGTATGATTTTGCGGTACTCCTTTTTTTCCTTTTGCTTTTGCAAGCATAGGCAAAATCGTATGATTTTGCGGGATCTATGCTTGCTCTTGTGAGAGTAGCGGCAAGCCGTTATAGAGAGAGCAACAGGAAGAAGAAGAGGGATATTGAGTAAGAAGGAGAAGTCTGTCTGCGTTTTAAATTTAAGTCAGAGGGGATAGTTTTAAGTTGAGTTTAGTTCTAGTTGAGTTGCAGTGTAGACCTCAACGAGTGCGCTTGCTTTTCTATTGTTTTTTGATTGTACGGCTGAGCCGTGGTTGTTTGTTTCTTTTTCTGAAATATGGGCTCAAACTGAAAATCGAAATTCAAAAAAAAGGATAAATTGTAATTAAAACCTCAAATAACAGAAAAAAAAACAATAAAAAAAGAAGGTGGAACAATTAAAAGAAGCATAAGAGAAGCCAGGCAAGAGTAATGGCTGCACCGTTCTTTCAATACGTTTTTTTTTTTGTCAAACAAGAAGCAAAAAAGTTTTCTTATCAACAGAACAATGTTTTATAATAAAAAATAGAAAAGGATTTACATAAACAAAAAAAAAAAGAAAAAAAAAATAACCAATACAGCAACTTGGCAAAGTAAACGCAATTGGAGTAAAGAAAAAAAAAAACTGCACGGCTTAAGAAATTTGTTCGGAAGAGAAATTAATTAAATAAGATAAAGAAAATTGTAAAAATTATTTATAAAAACTCAGGAAATTGCTAATAAAAAAGTTCTTCAACATTATCATCAAAAAGATCCCAGTTTATTATTGCAAACAGCGTTTACCCGCGTGCACCTACGCACACAGCAATGAAAATTAAAGTTTGTATGGGAGTGGAAAAGGCTTAATAGAAAGAGGAGCAGGGATTGCGGATGTAGCAGCTACCGCGGCCGACACTGCACCGACGCCGATGCTTGTATTGTAAGTCATTTTTAGTCTATTTAATTTTTTTGTCCCCGATGAGTGGCTAAGCGCGAGCTGCCACCGCTGTGGCTGAGACGAAGGGGTGTGCATATGATGGCACTGTAGGGAGGACTCCAGACGGTTACAGACTGACTTACGGTGGACAGACGGACGATAGACAACCGACGGGACCTATTGTCAGGAAAATATAAATGCTCTGCCGATATAGCTAAGACCGTGACAAATTTCCACGCAATTCTGTTAAAAATTGCGCAAAAGTAATCAAAAACAAATACTTAGTGAAGATTGTTTTTGCAACTGGACGACGAAACGAAGAGGACTAAGCTGCGGTTCAAAACAAGTGTTATAAGGAATTTGAAAATAAAAGGGTAAAAAAGAAAAAACATTAAGCAATATAAGAGCGTTGTAAGAAATTGACGTTAAGTGAAGTAAGTAAGGGTGGCACGCTTTCGATCTGAGCAATGGAAAACATTGAAGGTAAAGTTGCCGCAATGGACCAAATAAGCGGCGGGTTCTGCAATATATGCCAATATGCTTATCAAGAAACTAAACAAAAATTAAATGAAATTAAATGAACAATGTCAGCAGAATCGTTAAATGTTTCTTTCTTTAGTAATGGATACGTCACCTCTTCGAATTATTCCACTGTCTTTTATTATTTATATTAATTTTGTCAATGTATAAAACAATTTAATTGATGTAAAATTTCGAATAAATATTGCAACTATATATAAATCGTATAACTATATGTAAATCATTTAACATTTAAGATTTTACAGAACCAGGCTTTTGGAATCATATATAGCCACGCCAGTTAGTCGAGTGTACTCTAAAATTGCTTCCAACTCTTCCTTAAACTTCCAATACTACTTTATTTTTAGCATTATTATCATAACTCACGTAATTTTTTTTATCAGCGGTTTTGTAGACGGTATTTGTGGGACATGAACGGTTTGTAGACGGTATTTGTGGGACGTGAACGGTTAGCAGGCGGTATTTGTGGGCATGAACGGTAAGCAGACGGTATTTGTGGGACATGAACGGTTAACAGAATTACCTGTTTGTAAAAACTAATGCTTTATGTGAAATCCAAAAAAAGCAAAAGCAATAATTCAATCATTCTTTTATATACATTTTATTTTTATATACATTTATTTAATATAAAATGAAAATAATTTTTCTAATCTTTTACTTGAACTTTATACTTTTTTAATTGGATATTTTCTCAAGGTAATTGAATAATCAATATTTTCTAAGTGCAAGTCAGATGTTAATTTAACTAACTACACACTTCCACTGTCACTAATTTCTCTCAGAGTTTTGTTTCGAATCTTCTATTCTCCTCTAAAAAAACTTCGTACGCTATCGTACTGTCAACAACAAAAAAAAATTCCTTTCCAATAAATTTTCCCTCGAGAGCAACTTCACTAATTTTCTATTGCGTTTGAAAGAGATAAACAAATTTATCTTGATATACTCCAAAAAGCCCGTCAAGTAGCTTTAGGATACTACAGACGGTAAATTATATATACTTCCAGGGGACCGTAATAGAGCCTTTTAAACATCTTCGCCTTCAACCTATGGGATCAATAGTTGGAAATGATTCGTTTTATTACCAAGACTGAAAGATTAGTAACAGACTTATTAATACAGAAGTTTTTTTAAACGCTAAAATAATGATATATTTGTTAGCTATAATGGAAATGGAAATATAAAAATTTTTAAAAAAATACATTGTACTTATTAAATACAAGTTAACAAAACAATAAATACTTCTTTACTTAAAAACATAACAGGAGTTTACAATACATAAAATAAGGAGTTTTATCCCGTTTTATACGAACAAATGCACATGTTTGTACTCAAGTCTTTAAAATTTTACCAACTCTATCACAGAGAGACCACTTTAACATGTTACGCATTAAGAATACAATATTAAAAAAAAAACTGGCGCCTCAATCCATCCAATCATATTCACAATCGTCAGGAGTCACTAGACAATCGGACAATGGTTTAGAAGCTCCATTTGTTAAATCAAGCTGAACTTGTTCTGTCCATTGAAGAGATTGAGTTGTGGATACTATTGTGGTAGACAATTTCGTTTTCGAAAGCAATGAGTTTTGCTTTTCATTGTTACTCAAAAGACGTTTTTGAGACACGGATATTTCCTCGCTAGATAAGCTTACCTGAAACTTATCTTGCTCAGAAATTATTTTCCCTCGGCTAGAGAGTTCTGGTTTCCGGTTTTCTATTGTTTCTTCCCCATATCTGATTTTTATGTAGTGTCTGCCGTTCGGAAAGTTTTTACTTCGCTCGGAGGAGCTATCATTTTGTGTTGACGTTTTCAGTCCTCCAATTTTATATAGATTTAGGGCATCCCGCTCTTTACTTTTCTCAGCCATACGAATGCCGAAGTTACTTGCGGATTTCGATCTACAAATTTTATTTTTGGGTATTTTTTGAACATGGGTAGACTTAAAAATTTTCGCTTGTTTTGACATGCTTTTCTCGGTCGCTGACGATTGCGAATATGCTTGTTTATATTTACAAGAATTATTAGTTAATTTTGGAAGATTTCTTTTTCTACTCTCCGGTGGAAATTTACTGATTGTTTCAACAGTTGTTTGACTATTGGATTGGTTTGAGGTCGGATCCATTTTAAAAATCCCACATTTTGGAAGTTTTTGAACATTGGAAGACTTCTTTTTTATTTCTTCTTGTTTTAAGATGTTTTCTTTGGTAATAAATGATTTCGAATCGATTTCCCTACGTTTGAGGTAACTGCCAACTCTTTTTGATGTTCCTACTCGTTCAATTGTGGACAATTTTAGCGCATTGTTTTCTGAAAAATTAGTTTTTTCATGAGTTGCTTGATTGCCAGTTCTTTTTATATTTGAATCCGTCCCCAATGTACCACATGCTAAAACCTCCTGAACATTAGAAGTCTTATCAATTCCACATCGCTTTGAAATGTTTTCTTTGGCAAATGATGATTCCTCAGTCAATGATTTCGAGCGTACTTGCTTCGTCTTATTTAAAGGCGATATAAACTTTCCCATTGCAGGTAATCGGAGTTGTGGTTTAGCTATACTCATGTAGGTGGTAATAAAAGGTTGATAACTGCGCGAATTTTTTAACTCTTCATATTTATACCAGTTTTGAGGCACGTCAGCAGTAATCAAGGGATCTCTTCCCACAGCCACAGTACTGATGACTTGACTTGGTTTCAAGTACTTTACAAAACGTTTTAATTCCTCAAAACTAGAATGCTCGGAATACTCAACGCCCACAATATTGATTTTTCCACGATACTGTGGTCGGCTGTTTTTTTCCCACCCGCTAGGACGTATAGCTAAAATCATATCAAAATGCGTTTCATAGGAAGCGAAATACTCCGCTAAGTTCTTGATAAAAAAAAAATCAAAGTCTTTATTTATAAAAAGATATATCTGAATGTTTTAACACCCACCACTTAACGAGAAAAATCGTAAACAAATTATATTTAAATATTATCCTGTACACATAATAAATATTTTTACAGAATTTACAACGCACACAGAAGAAACAGAGAATGAAAATAAGAAGAGAATTGGTACGTTTACAAAGATTTGGCTTTGGTTCATTTCCAATGTTAACAGAAATTTGACGTTGAAAATTATCGAACGCTTTTCAAACTTTGTACATTAGCAGAGATCTGACCTTGTTTTAATGCTTAACAGAAAACTTTTCCAAGCTATTCAACAATGAACTTCAAACATACTTTGTTTATAAACCTCGTAAAGGAAAAAAAATGAGCTAACTGTTTTTAGCGAGAAATCAAAGCCATTTTACAACTGCACAAGGAGGTGAGACAAAGTGAAAAATTGCTAAATATCTCATATAAACTATTGCTTGCCTGTGGGAACGACGAACGAATGTTAATGTTAACCTGACGAGAGAAGAACAATTTTGAAAACAAACTGTTTTTACTAAATAGAGTCGTTATTATTTAACAAACGAACAGACAAGACTAAATCTGTTCAGCTGTACAATGTTGTGTACACTGAGTTTTGTGCCCACATCCTTACTTCTTTACGTGGTGGGTATAGAAAATTAGACAAAGGACTTACCAGGTAACTTAATTTAACCATAGCTACTATATGCATATTAGCTTGATAAGGATCGTCTACTAGCAATCTCATGAGGTGTTCTTCATTCATGGCCTCTAAAGCTTTCCGTCGATTTTTTTCCGACCATACTTTTAAGTCATATTCCTCGGCTAAAGCGGACCAAAATTTCTCTTTACCTACTAGATATGACCCACAGACGTATAAAATTTTTTTATTGGGATGATTTTCTTGGAATTTTTTTATCAGTTCCTTCCCTTGCGTTATGCTTTCGTATTGCGTACAAAACGCATATTTCTCTGCTATATAAGTTGTGTCCAGGTAAAGCGCATCGATATCTACATTATTCCAGAAAATCGGTTCAGATTCCATTTGATGACAAGCACGAAAATCACCAGTGTGCACAAGACATTTCCCCGAAAGCGAATTTTTAAAAAACAGCATTATAGCACCGGGACAATGATTTGCATCTAAAGCGGTTATCTCCCAATCATTAATCTGCACTTTCTCATTTAACTCTAAAATGTGTAAAAAATGTTCCTGGACTGATATAAAAGCACGCACCAGTCGAGCTGTAAATTGTTAAATGTGGATTAAGGCTCATTTCAAACTTATATACATTTAGTAGTTTACCTGTTAAACTGCTCATATAGATAGGCATCGAAAATTTGCGTGTCAATCCGATATAATGATCGGCATGGAAATGTGTTAAAAAGTAATGACTGACACCATCAATAGCGCCATATTGAAATGCATCCACCGCAAAACTTGTGCCCTTAACTATTTTATATGGAGGACAGACTTTCAATTTTTGAGACGACTTGGATGAAAAACTTTTTGTTAAGGTGCTCAGAGATTGTTTGCTCGTCTTATCACTGAGCAATGGTATAGAAGTATATGTGGGGGATAATCCGTGTAATCCATCACCAATGCTTGATTTACGCGAACTTATTTCTTGAGCAGTTAAAAGGTGCGCATTAAAAATCGATCCATTTTGGTCCACAAGAGGATTTGGAATTTCTTTTACTTTGATGTGTTGCTTGCAGTTTTTTGATTTAACCGCTACATTTGGTTTAAGAGAGGTTTGATTACTAAAATTACCAGATTTGCTAGCGCTTTTGGAGCTGGTAGCTTCATTTCCATTGTTATTCAGGTCTTTTAAGTCAATCTTTCTAATGTCTTCTTTTAACTCTTTTTCGTCATCCGAATCAATAAGTATAATATCTTTGTCAACCTTATACGCCGGAATTTTTTCGGCCCAAAGTAAACGTTTGCGATCCCCTCTTCTTAATTTCGATTTTATAATTGTTTCGCTTGTTGCTGTTGACTTTATTTCTTCAAAGCAACATTTCTTAGGACAACTTTTGAAATAGTCGATAATACGCCTTTGATTAGATGACTGATCTTTTAAAATGCTCAGTTTTTTGCACTTACTAAGCGTTTTTTTATTTCCCGAAACAGCTTTTCTTATCCTTTTTGTCGGCGCTTTTCCGTTAACTTGCTTTTCTGTTATTTCGACTGCTAATGCTAATGGCGCCTGAAGTTCAGTTAAGTTTCTGACTTTAAGTTTATTTAGTTGACTCATTGTTGATCTATTAAAGTTATTGATAACACAAATAAAATAAACCAAACATAATGTAGAAAAAAAACCATCAATAGCACACAAGATTATTACCTTTCAATAAATTAGACTTAAAACTAGAGTTGCCACGCTTTTCTGAATAAAAAACGAAGAATGCCTTAGGGTAAATCTCTATTTCATAAATATGCGCCACATATTTTATTATTAAATGCAGAGAGGTAATCGCTTATCTAAAAGTTGACTTTCGTTCGCGACTAAACCGATAATTGATAAACGTTTTCGTCCTGATCGCGTAAAACGTTTGCGTCAGTTTCGTCGCTGCAAAATCGAATTCCACGCCTATAAAAATTGTATAAAACTATTCAGGAGACGTACAAGGGGAGATAAATGCTTATTTTTTATACATTTATATATACAAGATTATATATATTATATTTCAAGCACTTGTACGAATATATGGTAAGAATTAACAGAAATTTTTCAAAATAGGGCAAAATCGAATGCCACGCCTATAAAAATTGTATAAAACTATTCAGGAGACGTACAAGGGGAGATAAATGCTTATTTTTTATATATTTATATATACCAGATTATATATTATATTTCAAGCACTTCAAGCACTTGTACGAATATATGATAAGAATTAACAGAAATTTTTTTTTTTTTTTTAGGATTCTAATTTTTCAGGAGTACCGACATATATTCAGGAACTTATTGATAAAGGTTATATGCGCTGGCGAAATATCAATGAATTTATAGATAAATCAAAATGAGTCGTAGAGTTTTACTGTGCCTATTGCGACCTAGAGCTTGAACACAAATTTATATGTTGATACGGTGGTTGTTTTTGTTTTTGGTTTACCTAAAAATAATGACAAAATAAATATCATAAAAATTATTATATATAACATTGCTTACATTTATTATGCGTAATAATACTTGTGTATTATTATTGGGGCGGCGCGAGGTGCCCTCATTCGTGCAACTCAAGCGGTGCCGCAAATCATAGCTGTTAAGAGGTGGGCGAACTGGTGAACGCGCTTCGCGCCGTCATTCGCAGGTTGGCGCCGCCCAGACGTGGGCGTAGGCGCTTCTCGCCGAGAATCTCCCTCACTTCTTATATTTCGACGTAAGTCTGCCTCTTTGATCTGGAAAAGAAATAAAACTCTGCGCTGAAATTGTCCACTATTGGTAGGAATACTGCGTAAATTCACAAAACTACTTCCTGCACTAGCACTCTTTTGTTGAGGCTATGTTTGAAAGAATTTCTTTTTTTCGTTCATTTGATAAGTCCACATATAGATAGGTGTAAGGAGCAAAGCAACAATTCAGTTCAATTTATTTCAGTGTTTTTAACGTTTTTGGGATGTGTGGTTAAGTCTTATCGCACAGAAGAAGCAATCTGTCTTATGTTATCTATTGACATGTTGCAGCGCATTCCCCTTCAATGTCAAACGCGAGTGTGCCAATTGCTCTCTGGAAGTGTTTTTATACTCTACACCACTTGCTGGAACCAGGTATATTAAACTTAGATATTGCTCATGTCTTTGTACTGCTGCTCGGTATATTAAGCTAGAAAATCCGAACATTACTGGTTCCACATAGTTCTTGGTGACAATATCTTATCCACGTTTAAGAGACTATTTCTCTTCGTTCTCAGTTCCATCCGTTGATACTGGACGAATTATAAATATTGTGACAATACATCCTCTGGTGTAGAAGAGCTGTATTCATACATTGTCATTGTAGAGTAGGTCTGCTATAAAGAAAGTGGATAATAGAAGTAGAATATTTGTCTAAATTTTATAACTTATATTGAATAGTAAGGTAATGAAATTTGAACATATAAATGATCTCAATCAAATACTGACTATATTCCTTCACAAATCCTTCTATTCGTCTAATATATCTGCACTCCTATATGAGACTCTAATACGTATCTTAAATTGCTGTTGTTACTCATTGCTCTGTATCAATTTAAAATTATTATACCATTCGGTCCGTCGTCTCAATTCGACTTCATCAAAATGAGGAATGTGAAGATTATTGCCTTCAAAATTGTTAAGAAACGTGACCACCTTATCTGTATAAGGAGGTATGTAACAACGTGAACCGCATAAAAGGGCCGGTTCGAAATAAATTCGTCCAACAGTTGTAACTGTTTCAGGAGACATATTGGAACCATACTGCTGGAAATCTTCAAATCGAAAACCCGGTTCCGTAAAATTGATATTACGTATGTGCAAAGGATATTTGTAAGTTGAACGTATACTCAGTTCGGAAGAGCAGAGTTTACCCTGAAATAATATTGAAAAAAAGACGATTGCCATATTATTGCCTTTAAATTAATCGTAGTCTTTAATAATATTGAAAAAAAAAATGGTCGAATTGAATAATACCTGTTTGTCTCCTAATAAAGCATCGATTTTAATATTTTTGCTAGGAATTCACGAAATATTTCCTACGGACCACGCAATTAAAGAATTCAATGACATCTGCAAGCAAATTCGCTAAAGGTCTCCTATTACTTGTAATACGTGCAGAATTAAATTTTATCTCATACGTTTACACTCTTTAATATTGCCCAATAAACAACTTATGTATTCCATCGTCTGCACCGGGCTACCGCAAAGTAACTTTGCCAACTAATATAGCTGAAAGGAATTGTATATATATTTTATATCTTTTATATATTTATAGAACTTTGACTCAAATGTCGCGGCCTGTAGGTTGAACACGAAATAACGACAACAAGCAGACAGACAAGCTTAGATCGGTATAATAGAAGATGGGTCTATATAAAGTCGTTTTTGTTGTTGCTTACATCCGTACAATCTTAATATATCCTTGTATCGCAAGTGGTGTAGAGTATATAAAAGTAGTAACTTTAAATGGTGAATGAAATCCATAGATCATAATGAAAGTTAGCCAATGGATGCAGCTAAGTCTTTCTGTATTAACGGTGTTGTGATATGTAATACCGTGATCAAAAGTTTCACATTAACTTATGCTTAAATGATGCGAATTTATAAATCAATTTGCGAAACCAATTTATGTCGCTTGGCTGATACAAATATCCCATAATACACATTTTCTATTCACCTCATAGCCAAGTATATTAAAAAAAAAAAAAATTTAATCAAAGTCAAGCCAATAATTAATTTTCTGCTTGTGCAAAAACGGGAAAAATCGGCCATTCTGTGAATATATCGGAAAAACATTACATGTTCCCAAACCACTATTTCGCGAAAGTATGTCATATGAGTAGGCGGTGGTAGAGGTGCAGCTGCCGGCTTTTCCATTATCTGTTGTTCAACCAATTTTTGTATTTTAAGTGCGCGTACCGGTACTACGAAAATTTCCTCAAATTTCGATTTTTTTATATTTAAATATATCCGCCTGAGTAGCCGAAGGGGAGGAATCTCGACTAGCAAGTCAATGGTCGTGGGTTCGAATCTCAAGTGCGCTAGAGTTTTTAATAAAAGCCGATAGCCTTAGATGCTAGTGCTTTTAAGAGTTTAGTCTTAGAATTTATTTCTGTGGCGAAATTAATAATAATAATAATAATATATTTAAATATTGTCAACTTCAAGTTGGGACCTCAAATTTTTACGAGTTTTTCACGATTTTTCCCAAAAGCATTTGACAGGCAGCAAAAAAATAAAACCAGATGGATAATTAGTATAACAAGGAAAAGCTGCAGCCAAAGATAGCAATTACAAGAAAAACTTTGTAGACAAATCAATGATTTACGATGGGTACGATGAGATATACTTATGATCAAGGATTTCAATACTAACCATACTGTTCGATGGGTTGTCCCCTTTCTTGGGTGCTTTCAAATCGTGTTGTAAGCTGTTAAGAGGGCTTCCAGAAACCAATGTTTCTAATTTAATTTCCAAATGCACAGTCGTTTGATGCACTTCAGTTGATTCCTCAGAATCCACAGTAAATTGATTGGCCTTCTGTTGGGGATATCATTCGTCGCCACAGGTGATTGAGGCTTTTTCATTTCCGCAGGTGTTGGCGGAAGCGGAGGTGGCGTTGTCATTCTAACATCTTTATCTTTAGTTAAGTTCATGCCGAGTTACGACGTCTTGTTCTGGCTGGAATTGATTAGCTAACCGGTGGAGGAATGAAAACACGGGAGTCTTTCATTTTTGTTAAAAGCTGTAATTTATCTCATTTCTATTTTCTACGTTGATGGGCCCGAAATAGAAAAAAATTCTTGGCAATTTCGGAAGGCTTCGGTTCGATCAAAATTTATTATCAATTTATAAACCACCATTTGGTCGTGCCCCGGTTTATTATCCATTTATAAACAACAATTTGGTCGTGCCCAGGTTTATTATCAATTTATTCTTTTTGGTCATCCTCTTTGGAATTGTCACCCATCGTAAGAGATAGTGGTGGCTGCCTCATCGTTTGATCACTTTCATCAAGTGAACGACATATTTTTTTGGATCTATTATCATATTTTTGTTCGGACTGAAGTCTTAAGAAGATTGTATGATAAAAAGTCATAACGTTGCTGGACATATAGTTTTTTCATTTAAAGGCCTGGTCCATTTTTCTTTTACATACCAAACAAAAGAAAAGAGTTAAAGATAATTTATTTTAAATCTTAAAATTACTTTTCTAAGTTAGGTTTAGTTTGTATGAAAAGAAAGCAATAAATGCTATAAATCCAGTGCAGAGTGTTAATGACGCAGCCGATGCAGAGTAGAACAGTCCATTGTCTCAATAGCAGTCGTTCGACAGGGTAAGTTGAGGCAATTAATGTTGACTGTAGTAATGTTCGTTCGTGCTTCTATTCTGTCCTTATCCTGGCCCTTAGCGTTTTCCTTTTAGAAGCGTGCCGGTACGTATATGCAAGCATGCAGTCCTTCCCATTCTGGGGACATAAGGGCCAAAGTCGCAGGACTTGTTGTGGTTCTGCATGTATAACTTGATTGATTAAAGGAAGGCCAAAGTCTGCGTGAGTTTCAGCTAGAAGAATTGCCGTATGTTGTACGACAGAAAGTCGAGCAAAGTTCGATTGAAGTGGAAGTACATCAAAGCGCAAGATGGAGGTGCATCGAGCGCCTACTTTTTCATGAGACAAGGGACCCGCAATCTGTACAATGATGCAAGAAACCGATAAGCTTGTGCTATTGAAATAAAGATGATCTTTTATGAATGATGTTATAAAACCGATAGGTTGGAATAACGAAATACGTCATCGATGTCATAAACAATGCTGTTTAAAAGAAAAACATCAGTTGCTGAATGGATCATATTGATCTTTAACAATGTTATAAATCCGATGCATTAAAAACTGTTGCTGTTGCTATCATTCTACCTTTGTGTCTACTTTTGAGTCTACTTTTGTGTCTACGTTTGAGTCTACCTTTGATTTGTAAACAATTTACTTGTTTTCTTTTGAATTGGCTATTTTGTGTTTACTTTTCAGTCTACTTTTGTGTATACTTTTGCGTCTACCTTTGATTTGTAAACAATTTCATATGCTCTCTTTTGAATTCTCGACCTTTGTGTCTTCTTATGTAAGACACTAATTATATATGGCGTTAACTAGGCTTCATTTTCGCCTTTTGGCCTTTTTAACTATTACTCAGAATTGTTAAAACCGGCATATGCAAATTGCAATGGTCAATATATACAAATGGATCAAACTCAAAAAATTCAAGTCGTCGATTTACGAAGTTTAGTTTGAGGACTTTTACGTTTAGAGAAAATGCAAAAAGACAAAGGTGAAAAGTATATTATTGAAAGAGTTATCTATACAAATATTAATAATTGGAAATATTCAAACTTGAAAAAAAAATGAAAATTAAAGTTTGAAGAGAAGAAAACCTGCAAAATTGATTTCAAAGCATTTAAAATTAAACAATGCTTTTTTAAATAATTTACAGACAAATCTCAGTCAGCGGAATTGCATAGGAAATCTCCAGTATATTTGCATTGAAAATCAGCCGTCAAAATCATACATAGTTATAGAGGCAAAACAATCATACATTCATTATCTATGTGTACACTGTGCACTTTTAATTATAAAAAAGAACGCTTTGATTTTATAAGTTAAACTCTTTGAATTATTCTCAATTGTAAACAAATTCAGACTAAATTTTTCAATATTTTCTCAGATGTAGCCAAATTTGGACAGGCTTTTTGAATTACTCTCAGATGTGAAAAAAATTCGAACTCGTTTTTCAATTATTCTCAGATGTGACCAAATTCGAATTCGTTTTTTCAATTGTTCTTAATTGTAGAACATATTTTGATCAGAATTCATGCAACATACTCGTGTATACTTGTATGTACTACGTATATAAGTTACTGTTATGCATGCAGATTTGTGCAGAAAAATGAAAAGCAACAATTTGAATGCAGAAAACTATTCTGGCAACACATTCTTCGATTGAAAAGAAAAAACCAGATAACAGTTTTGTCTAGACTGAAACGCACATTTTTGCAAGTGAAGAGGTTCATGCAAAAGTCTGTCCCTCTATACCTAAATCAGCAATATTTACTGTGTCAGTAGTCTAATAACCAGATAGACTTCCAGAACCGTAATGTATAGCGAATTGAGTGCCGTTCTTCTGATAACTGCTAGATTTTTTAACTTCGTACTTGTCGTGCATTAAATACGCAATGCTGGTAAAATAGCATTGCTTTGAAGGAACCCATAAATTTGAAGTACCAGTATCAAAGACCACTTTGATTTTATTTATTTATTTATTTTTGTTGATTTTTTTGGAAATGGATTGGACCAGTTAAGTAAAAATTAGATCCATAATCCAGTAACGTAGTTGAAAGCTATTGATGATAATTTTGAGCATTGGTAGAGACTGATGTGACAGAGTGTTCAATATGAGAAGCTCTGTTCAGCTGTCAACCCATAAATCACCGTACTTGGTACTGTACAGTCAAAGTTTCGGCTAGAAATGTTGACACAAGAAAAAAGTATAGGGGATTCGTGATTGTAAAAGAAATTTCGAATTTGTATCGAACAATAAAGCTTTCTTAGGTGGTAGTCTATTGCGTATATTGGTTAAAAGTTTGTTGACATTTGAACCTGTGGAGCAATCTTCGAGGCTGTCCTGATAATGATCATGAATGGTCAAACTTGAACTGGTTATTGTGCCCAAAAATTTGATAGAGAAGGTTTGTTTGATTTTTGTGCCGTTAACTGTGATGTAGAGGATTTTTTCAGGACCCTTAGCAAAGCGCATGACTTTTAATTTTTCCGTGTAAACTTAAATCCGCACAACATTGGTGAAAGAGATTGGATTTAATGTTAAGGTTGTAGACTGCTTCTACTAGCGATTTTCCGGCAGAAATAATTAGGAAATCGTCAGCATATTGAAATAGGTGGGTTGTGTTGTCCTGTAATCGATGCAAATCGGCTGCATACAAATTGAAAAGTAATGGATTGAGGCAGCTGCCTTGAGGTAGACCTCCACCGACTTCAGGTGAATTTGATCTCAACACGAGAGTTCGCCAGGAAAGGAAGTTAAGAATCCACTGTCTACATTGTGACGGGATTTTAAAACCAGTTAGAAATTGATCTAGTTTCCCTAGATCGACAGAGTCATAAGCTTCATTGATGTCTAAACAAAGCATGACTACCTGGTTTCCATTTGCTTTCTCACTTGCAATGGTGAATGAACTTCAACAACAAATACCGGTGGAAATGTGTTTCTGATAGGCAAAGGACCTAGAGGGGAGCAGGTGTGAATTGTGCAGAAAATTGGTGAGTCTTTCTTTGATCAGTTGGTTTATAATTTTTAAGATAACGGGCAGGAGGGATGTAGGCCTGAAATTTTTGAAACTTTCAAGATCTTTTTCAGCTTTTGGAATGGGTACAATTTTAATTGTACGCCAAACTGAAGGAAAAAAGTTGGTCATTCAGGGATCATTTATTGCAGATAGCAGAACTAGAAGGCTTGGAACAGGAAGGACCTTTATCATTTCGTATTTAATGCCGTCATGACTCGCCGCTGAAGATTTCTTTTTCAATTTAAGGACGTGCAAAAGTTCATCCAGTGAAAATGAAGTGATATTATCTACCTGAGAGTTTAGTGAGGGAACTAGGAGAGCATTTGTTGTGGAAACCTGGGCTTTCAACCATGGTTTGTTATTATGATCATCCCAAGTGGGGTGTTTGTGTTTCCTTTTGGTAGTGCGATGTCCATTCAGAAACTTGCAGAAAGGTTTTGTGTTGCCATTTGTACAAAGCTCTTCGACTACTTGGGCACGGTGACTTCTCTTGGCTTTTCTGACTCTTTTTTCCATTCTTTTTGTAATGACTTGAAATCATCAAAGTTAGAGATGTTGGGGTATTTAGAAAATTTTTGTTTGGTGCTTGTAGTTTGCAGAAGAGTGTAGTGAGCGAATCATTCCACCAAGGACAATAAGAATCGGAGATTTGTATGTTTAATTTGACGTTATTAAAAAAGATATGTTTTGAATGGTTAAAATGTTCTTTCTCTTTGGACACTCTCGAAAGGTTTCATTGTGGTCCAAAGGCCCACAACCTAGACTTTCGACTGAAAGGCATGAGTTCTTAGGACAGGCCGCTGTCCTGCCACAATTCAGGCATCTGCTTTACTTACTTTTGCAGAGTTTAGCGATGAGGCCAAATCGGCCGCAATTGTAACATAGCTAAACGGAAGGAATGAAGTAATCTACTGGAGTATTGCAAAAGTTGAATTTTATACTTTTGGGAATTAGTTTTCCTTAAAACTAATGGGATGCAAATTTCTCTGTCTGCAGGGTCCCTTCTGTGCATTCTTGCAACGCAGTGGCAAACCCAAGTTTGGCTTTGCCGTTGCTGATGGTTTTGATATTAATCAAACCATCCAATTTAAGATCTTTGATATGTTCGAAAAAAAAAGTCTGAGTTAAGGCGAAAAGGCTTATCTGTGTTATTGTTACATACTTCAATGAAGACGTAGCTTTCATTGGTCATGTCATCACTATAACGATTTTGACTTGTTAGGTCGGGGTTCTTTTCTTTTATAGGACTACGAGTTTTATTGCTATTCTCAAAACTGCCTTTATTGGGAGCCATAATAGACTTGTTAGAAGGAGACTTCGGAGATTTGGGGAGGTTGTATTGAAATTCTCAGTCAAGTCTTTTACGGATAATTTATTCTTATCAGTGATGATCTTTTTGTGATTTTCATGCTGGTTTGCGATTTTTCTTTTAATGAGCCCTTGTTAAGCGTGGTTCGAATAAAATTATCGTTTCATAACATGCTTGAGAGCCTCAGCCCCTTGAGGGGCGGGCGACTTTTAGGTTTCGTGCTAGATTATAGGCAAAAGAAAAGGATCAACTGATTTACCGGGAAACAAAAGGGATATGGAAATCAGCAAGTTCTGGTGAAACCGACAGAGATAGAGGAGACAAAAAGCCTTCTAAGTTAAAAAGGTTTAAGAATTTCACATAGATCGCAGCCACTTGATGTCCAATGTATTGTGAGTGGACGAAGTAAGTCTTGTCGGTATGAGGTTGAAGACAGCAGATGGTGTTGCGCACTCAGAAGCACAGAGATGTCGAGAATTTTGTTGATTTTGTTTAAATGCCGCAACTTCACTATTTATGTTTTCCATTAATTCAATAGTTTTTAGAAGAGAAAGTTTATGAATGAAGAAAAATTTTTGTATCTTAATTTTTTTTTTTTTTTAATTTTTCAAAAATTCTCTGCCCGGAAAAAAGAACCAGGCTTGCCAGACTTTTGGCTGGCCATATCTTAGAATAAGCGTCTGAATTTGTTTACAATTGAGAATCATTCAAAGAGTTAGTCTGTATTTGTTAACAGCATTGAAAAAACGACTATAATTTTGGTCACATCTGTGAGTAATTCAAAAATAATTTGTTCACATCTGAGAATAAGCGTCTGAATTTGGTCACATCTGAGAGTAAGCGAATGAATTTGGTCACATCTGAGAAGAGTTGAAAAAGTTACTCCTATTCTCCGGTGTTCTTTATAATTTTATTAAAATTCAATTACAATTTCCTGCATGTTTAACTGGCTGTTGTTGTTTTTGTTGGAATTAGAATTTTTGTGTGCAATTTTTTGACCTGTTTGCCTTCTTCTTTTCGTTTCTTAATTTCAAAGTTTTCACTATTTTATTTCAAGCATAGTGTTACAAAGCCTCAAAAGAAGATGCTTATCATCTGCTGAGAGAAGCTAAATTTATGGAGGGCAAAAAAGAGAAAGAGTGGTATTGGGAGAAGATACAAGAGACCTTAAACAAAATTACCCCCAAAAAGACAATGGAAAAAGGTAGGTTGGCTGTGGTTTTATATGCTTTAAGCCCATATGACCAAAGTGACCAATAAATTAATGGTAAGCAAACGAAATACAAAAAAATTCTATAGTTTATGTAAATGTGTTAATTTTCTTATCATACTTTCTGTATCATTAAAAAGATTGCTCATATGACCAAAACTGAAATGGAATATTTGGATTGGTCTCTTTTGGCTCCGGGTCTATTGTTCCTTAATCAATATTTTAATTGCGTAGTGCCAGAAATATGGTTACTCTAGTTCACCCTAATATGGGCTACTCAGGACTTAATGCGGTATTGTGCGCAAGTAAGACAATCTGCCTGACATTAGCATGTTGAAAATCGTTTTATATTTACTTTTCTTTTATACAGGTCCTTTCTGTGATAGCTGCAAATTTCGTGAAAATTAAAGCTTAATAAATTTTATACATAGACGGTTTTCCGCAATTGCAATAAAACAAGTAAAGCTGTCATTACGCAACTCATCAAAGTTGAATGTTCTCTTTTCGCGTAAGGAGCAATAAATATCCTTGAGATAACTTTGAAAGAGAAACGAAAAATAAAATCTATGGCATGGACTAATTCAATTGTTATTGATTCACTGCCAGCTGTAAAGTTACTTTTAAAAGCCAATAAAAATTGGCTGTTGCAAATAGTTACAACAATAGTTTGCAAGTGCGTCGTGCGTTGTAATATTTCAAAATTTCGCATTTTTTCGCAAAAAAAAACTTTTACAGATCACAAATAATTGATACTGAGTTTGTGTGCGTGTATATTAGATTTACACTCTGCTAAACAACGGGGTTAATCCAAATCCAGGGGTTCATGGTCTCCAAATATAATATTATTATTGAGCCGCCTTAACAGCTCCATATTTACGATGGCCTTGCTTTCCGGCACTACTTATGCAAAAAAAATCTGATTGACTCAGATAATAAATCGGCTTTTTTAGCTCTACTATCATTTTCAACAGATAAAAGTCATTCACATGTGATTGCGATTAGGTCCTTATTGTGCAATCTGAAATCTGAAGTTTTCAATTTCCTTCTTCTCTGAGTCCACATGGGCATCCACAAAGCAATGAATACCGTTGATCGAGCTTTAATTTCCTCTGACATAAAATCATCCGACAAATAGTAAAAACTACAAAATTGACAGTAGCGGATGAACGTCTCAGCTGTTGGTCTCTGGCTTCCAAAATAAAGTTCAGTCATTTCACACTTTTATTTGAATTTTGATTCACCTATTCGCCAAACCATGCTTTGCAGATTTCCTCCATGTGGCCTTCACAGTTTCAGCATCCTAGAAATACTCTTCCGCCATAATTTGTAAACTTATAGGGCAATCGTTTCTTTTTTCAATGCGCATAACTTAAACATACAGAATATAACGTTAAAACTCCGAATCTACTCTTCACACAAGTAGCCATTATTACTAAACACACACACGCATATTTAGTACCCTGCTTTGTAATATGGTTGATGTGATGTTTGAAAGTAGCAACAGGTTTTTTGCTCTGAAATTGCACAAAGCTTGATCATAGTGGAACCGTAAACGCTGGCATTAACGAAGTTTAAATCACGTTTATGCTTGTGTATGTTGCAGTTTTTCCTAAAGGCAAGAATTTGACTACAGATTAAAAAAGACGCGATTCATAAGGAACAAAAAGTGTTTGTCAAATCTTAGAATGTTGAGATTAATTTTATGAACGAGGATTTGGGAAGACGAATGAGATGGGCTGAAGGATATGAGATCTTGACCAAAAGGTAATGCCAGAGGATTTGCAGCAGATAAAGTTTTATTGATAACGATTTTAGCGTTTAAACGAAATCTTTCAAGAGAAGGCGTAACGTTCGCCATCTGTTTCGAACTTAAGTTGTGAGTGGAGATGAAGGTTTATCATTTGACGCCTGAACCCTACAAAGTTTTAAGAGAACTTTTCCCCAAAACATCCAATAAGAATGAACGGGCGTATTCCTTGCTCTTATTAAACCTGTGTATAATTTAATCGTGTACAGAGGATAAGAGGCCCAAGGTCTGGGTAATATTTATTGTAAGTATTTTCTTGGCCGCAGAAATTAAGATAAGTACATAGAAAAGTACTATGTTCACAACGCCCGCTACATTTATCATTTCGATATTTTTATTGTTGTTAACGGTAGCTTGCGGCCAAATTTAGAACGTCTGAGCAGCTAAGAAGAATCTTCTTCATTTTTTCATTTTAATACGAGAAGAATGCGTTATTATTCCGGTATATAGCATATACTTTCATTTTTTATGTGTTAATTCACTTCAAATTTTTAACTAAATGTGTTTTTAAATTTATTAAAACAAACAAACAAATCTACATTTCATTTTTATTTTTTTTTTTGGCTTGTTGAATGGAGATGGACTAACCCAATAAATTTGTTGCTTATATTTCCAAACATTTCATTATATTGCAATGTGATATTGTACACATTCAATTGTATGGAGCACTAATTATGTATAGCTATAGCGTTGGCTAGGTATCATTTTCGCGTTTCGATTTTTTTCCTTAGGTATGACACAGGTGCAAAGAAAAGCTGTTATACAGTCAAATCAGGCGTAAGTTAAATAGCTCCCATTAACAGATATTCGCACGCCATTTCTGTTGCTTGGTCCCATTTAAGACATGAGAGCTTTCCATATTTGTTTGTTTTTTCAGAGTTAGTTTGGTTGTTTAGAGTTGCATTTATAAGAGAAATAAGCTCTAAATTTAAAAATAAACTCCAAACATAATTGTTCACTTACAAACAGCTGAACCAAAACAAAAACTTCTATGTTTATGAAAGTTAAGTAAATTAATTCTTTTTTTTCTTTTTATTCCAACTGTTTAATTATTCTTAATTCGCTAAAGCCACCAATTGAGCGTCATCGATCTTCTCATAAATCGTCGTAACTGTCATTACCATCAGTAGAGGAAAGAAAATTGAATTCAACAAAGGAAAAGAAAATTGAATACGTATTTCTCATTTTTGCTGCTTACCTTTAAAACTTAGCCATTCGCGGAAAGCGCAAACTTAGTCTCATCTTAACTTAGGCTTCTGCTAGCGTTGTAATGAATGCTTATGCGAATAAAGTACAAAAATAATGCGTGAGGTTAAGCAATGAACTAGGGTGGAGCGATAATACTACAAAAGCCCAAAGAATCAACAAATAAAAACTAATCATTTTATTGGATAAGTGTGTGTTACTGCTATTAAGCAAATCAAAAGAGTCTATTCTATTAAACAAATCAAAAGAAAAAAAGTTAAATAAACCCGCGTTAAATGTTTTCATTATATAATATCAATAATGTTAAGAAATATGTATGTTGGGGTCTGGAGGCAATCAACGGCTGACGATTAGCGATTTTTATTTCACCGTTTTCCAGAGCCTTTTTTTGTTGTTGTAGAAGAAAAAGGTTGCGTGAAATGGATTCTGTGGGGTATTAATGCAACGATACAAAATTAGTGCCCAGATGAGGTGGATTGTAATTTTTTTATATATTTATGACATCAATATTACCAATCATAGCAAAATTTAGAGAGAAAAATAAAAAATCGGACAATCCAAGGAAAGAAAAATCAAAAATCACATAAAAAGTAAAAAATCTAAAAACTCAACAAGAAATGGAAGAAAGGAAGTAGGAAATATTAGGAAACCTCCTTTTAGTACGGTTAAACATAGTACAAATTTTGGCAGTTTTTGTGCCCAACTTCTCGAAACTTCTTATTTCCCAAAGCGGTGCCTGTAGGTAAACATTCCTACTCTGCGTTGTACTAAGTACCCGAAAACAAAGTTCAAAAAAGGAAAAAAAAAACCAAGAAAAAGCCTTAAAACTTTATAAAAACTCCCTACTCTTGTGCATGTTTAATATTTAATGTATAGTTAATCTAGCAAGAAAAGAAAAAAAAAAGGAAAAACAAATTCGATATATGAAAATAAATAAGAGATAGTACTGAACAAATGTAGTGAGCGCAGCAATTTGCTTTAGGAATTCAACGTTTCCTTAAGTTAAAGTAAACAAAACAATAACGGAACAAATGCTCCAATAGCTATAAATACTGGTAAAAGTAATGTAAAATCGTCCATCGAATATCGATCCTGTTGTCTCGGACCATTTGGTGGCATTGGCGATTTATGCGCTGAAGGCATTTTTGTAAAGATATTTTCTGATTTTAAATCAATGTGAACTAAATCATTGGAATGTATATAACGTAGTCCTTCGGCTACATGTAATAGTCATAGTTTAAGTTCAGATTCTACCAGCGAACGTTCCTGCAGGAGAGATTGCAAGCTCTCGCCGTTGCAGTACTCATTTTGAATAACACCTGACTCCTATAGTCCAATAGCCATTTCCAGAAAAGCATTACTAGCTGATACATAATCTCGATTCAGCAAACGCTGACATATGTCTAAATTATCTTCAAAGTACAATTTTTCAATTTGCGAGACAATGGTTTAGAAAATTCTCGCTTCAGTGTAAATGTAAATGACACGCGTTATTTTCATTTGTGGATACATTTTCCCTTACTTCGAATAGTTGGAAATCTGATCATTCCAAATATGTTAACAAAATGATTATTACATCCTTATCATAGTCCAGTATCATAAAGCTTTGAAAACAAAGCAAGAGATAGCAAGAGATAAAAAAAAGTTAACATTATGAGTATCAAGATTGATGCAAACATGAGTTCAACATTGACGCATTAGTCCCGAATATCATATTCCCTTGCCAAGGATCCATTTTTTGAAATTCCCTAATTCTATTTTGATTATTTGAACCTGACAGCGAACAAACAACAAAGAAGTAATTTTACTGTTGTAATTTCCAATTCAGTGTTATACAACAAGAAGGTCGATGTTGAAATTGTTCAACGCTTGCGTAATCAGAATCGGGTTCGTCATTTTATAGTGCCTATTTCAACTGCTTGATCTAGCAGAAAGGAACGCGCCAACAAAGCGTTAATATGAAAAGAAAGAAAGGTGACGGTAAGTACATCAATTATATCATACAAAATATACAACTTGAATAGTTAAAGAAATTCTTTAAAAAATCAAATCTCTTGCAGGAGCCTTTTAAATTTTTAAATTAAACTATAATTGATACAACAAGAATTGATATATGCTCATGTGGTAGAGTTAACTAAAACATATTTTATCCATTTTAGTAAGTTCTAATATCTTCCATGAAAGCTATACCGACACGGAGATGGAACTCCCATTGATCCTACGGATCCTTGGGGGATTTAAAGTATTTAAAGTATTGGCCAACCAGTTGGGAACATCTAACAAATGTAAGTTTGTGCAATTTTGAATTATCTTTTTCATTGTCGAAGAAGTTATTAATTTGCAAACTTTAATGAAATAAACAGAACACAATGTTAGGGAATACAAACTTCTTTGTTCATGTAAAAAACTAAAGAAAGAACGATATTCATAGTCAGGGAATTATTTGTTAGCTCAAATAACAACAGAGTCAATGAATTTTCTCAATAAATATCGCATTTACTTTTATATAATATAGTAAACTATTATTTACACAATGACGATGTATTCATCGTCATAAAGAATAGAAAGAAGGGGTCGCATTCTATATGCAAATTATCAAGCTTACCTAAGAAAAAACGAATTTTGCTTCTCTAGATCTCGATTAAGTAGATCATTTCCAAGTTGATTTGCTTAGAATGTTCTCAAAACCTGCCGTGTACAGAATTTAAGACATTCAAACTTTAAAATCTTTCCGATTCTATAAATTAATATAGGTGGTTACAGAAACGTGATAATAAACTGTTGAGCGAAATTAACAGTAAAGATGAAATTTTTGTACGTTCAACCGACGTGGATCGCACTCTAATGGGCTCCTTACGTAATCTAGCCGGTCTCTATCAGCCGGAGGCGAGCGATGTTTGGAATCCTGATGTAAATTGGCAGCCAATACCAGTGCATATGATGCCCGAGTAAATGGATTTAATAAATTGATGGCTACAATTCTTAGACGACCAATAACCTTATCATTTCATAGGTTTTAACAGGTAAAGCTGCATGCCCCGCTTATGACCACGCTTTGTCAAATTTAAGGAAATCTGATGTATTTCAAAAACTTAATACTAGATTTGCTTATCTGTTTAATTACTTATCGAAGTATACCGGCCGTTCAATGAATTCCTTGGAAGATCTACAAAGCTTCAACAATATACTTTATATTGAAGGACTTTATAATAAAACCTTACCTGAGTGGACTAAAAAAGTTTATCCGAGCCCGGATTTGCACTTTATATCAGATTCTACGTTCACTATTGGCACCTATAATCGTTACATGGCGCGGCTTAAAACTGGACCCTTAATTAAAGGGATACTACAGAGATTCACAGACAAAGTAAAGGACAAATTATATCCCGATAGAGAAATCTGGATGTACACTGCTCATGATACTGCAATAGCTAATGTTTTAAACACGTTAAAATTATTCAACGTAAGTTGATGACGACTTTTGAATCCTATGTGATTATGATCTATTACCGTCGACGTGATTACAAAAGCTATGTGTCTAATTCGCCGGTGGCTAAAATAAATATTTCGTTGTATCTATAATCAAACTCATTTAAAATAAAAATTTTTTCTTATGACTAGAAAAGTCAATATGGGTTTTTTTTTTTATTTATTTTAATTCTACTTATACTAGAAACTCAACTAAACAAATAACAGTCGAGTTCGATTGGCTCATAATGCAAAACTTATATTAATTAATAATAAAATTTAGTATAAGTATAATAAAACAAATAAGAAGAAAAAAAAAAAGAAAAAAGTGCATGTACACTGTCAGCATAGAGCCACACTTACAACCGGTACAGGGCCAAATTGCAAATGAACCCCTAAGCCATCGCAAACATGCATTAGCCTGGCAACCGATAATAATTAACAATAATTAATTTTCGAATCGTAACGACTTTTTAAGGTTGAAAGCTAGTTTAAGTACGACATAGGTAAATCACGTGTATTAAGCAATGTTGCTTTAATGGACTTTAAAGAGTCCGATAACGAGAATAAGTGGTAGACGTCATTTAGGTTCTTGCAAACGACTCTGAGCGGATTAAACAGCTCATAAATAAATTTACACTGACTAAGCTTAACCAAGATAAAGTGCTAGAGAAGCGGTTAGGGACATTAAAGCTTATTTCACCAAGTAATGAAGGCGTGCCAATAGCACCATTTATTACTTTGATTACAAAGGAAACGCCAAGAACAAACATACGTTTCTCAAGAGACGGTAAGGACAGCAGAAGCAACCTATTTTCATAGGAAGGAAGAGAGGCAATCGGGTCCCAACCCAAATTTCTAAGGGCAAACAGCAAGAATTGCTTTTGAACAGATTCAATTGAATCTACGTAGCACCTATATGAAGGAGACCACACAACAGAGGCATACTCAAGTATAGGTCTAACTAAACACATGTACAGCCTTTTCGTAATGTAAGGATCATCAACCTCTTTGGACCACCTTTTTATAAAACCAAGCGCGGACCTAGCTTTGCTTATCGAGAGCTCAATATGCAAGTTAAAACGTAACCTTTGGTCAAATAGAACGCCTAAATCTGTGATCGAATCGACGTCCTCTAATTTATTCGAATCTATGAAATACTGAGTAATGAATGACTTTTTTCTTGAGAAAGAAAGCTTCTTACATTTACTCAGATTTAGTTTCAGAAGATTCAGTGAGCACCATGCAACAAAATTATCCAAATCATCTTGAAGCTGATGTGATTGCGATTCAACAGAGAACGAAGAAAACAGTTTCACATCATCAGCATACATTAAGATCTGGCTGGAATTGACCACCGATGGGAGATCGTTAATGTATAAACTAAATAAAATGGGACCTAGGTGACTTCCTTGAGGTGCGCCGAACATCACGGAGAATTCATCCGAGGTGATGAAGTTAAACAAAACTCTGAAGGATCTATTGTGCAGATAAGAGCTTATCCATTTCACTAAGTAGAAAGGGAAGCCAGAGGCTTGGAGTTTAAAAATAAGTAAGTTATGGTTAAACATATCAAATGCTTTGCTTAAATGAGTGTAAATAACATCGGTGCGAGAGCCACTAGAAAAAGCCTTGAAAACATGACAGGTAAACTCTAACAAGTTGGTGACTGTAGATCGCCCTTTCCAAAGCCATGCTGGTGTGGGGAAATATATGAATTAATGGCAAAGGCCAAATGCTGAGTCACAATACGCTCGAACAACTTGGGCAAGACACTCAACTTGGCTATGCTTCTGCAGTTCTCAACAAATTGTCTACTTCCACGTCTGTGGATAGGAATAAGAAAACTACTCTGCCAACACAAAGGCAAAACACCTAAATTCAAGGACTGGTTAAAAATCTTTGAAATAACGCCACATAACTCGACAGCGCAAGATTTAAGTACACGTGATGGAATTCCATCGGGTCCAGGCGCACAACTATATTTTAGAGAGCTCAACGCTTTACAAACGTCATTTTCAGAAATAACCAAATTGGGAATTGAAATCAGATTAGTTATAGGATATGGGTAATTGGCTGATAAATCGAAATTAGCAATCGAAAAGTTTCGTCGGAAATATTCAGCAAATAGATTTGAGATTGCAAAACAATCCGAGGAATCTGAGCCATTAAAAGAAACATGAGAGGGATATGTGGAAATTTTTCTTTTCTTTTAGTTAACAAATTTAAAGAAGAATTTAGGATTAGCAAACAGAGAGGATTTAATGAACTGAAGGTATCTGCGATAATAATGATGGTTGAGGGAGTTAAATCTATGCCTCGCCAACGAGTAAGCGATATAGTCGAGCGCAAAGCCTCTTTTCGAACATTTTTTGAATAGATTTAATGTATTGTAAAACGATGACAATAAGTCTTCAATACTACCGGTTGAGAAATCAAGCCTGAAATGTGAAAGACAATGTTTTAGCAATGCAATATTGATTTTATGAAAATCATAATATTTGTTTGAAAAAGTTTGATTTGGCACATTAAGGCATTTCAACAAACCATCATTCATATCATGAAAGGAAATGCATATTGATGGATGATAAGGATCCTCAGGTAAACTAAAAGGTGGACAACGATTTACGTTAATCGCTGGAAAATTGGCAAAGCAGAGATCAAGCAGTCCACCATTACAATTAGGGGTACGATTATATTGACCCAAATTATGATCAAACAATTCACTAAAGAACACAACGGCCCTATCAGACGTTGAAGTAGGAATCAAACAGCCAGAATTATCACTGTTACACCAAGTGACTTGAAGCAAGTTGAAGTCACCCAATGCAACGACCAAATCGGTGGGTTAGACAGCTTGGCCACTTCACAAAGGGGGAATATAGGAGTAGGTTATAAATAGATGTTTATTAGGCATTTTCGCACGAATGGCGATAAATTCAACGTCAGGAGAAGTGGGAAATTCAACTAAATTGCACGGGACTGACGCAGATATGGCAATTAGTACACCACCACCAATGCGATTCACTCGATCATTTCTAAAGACTTGGAAAGAATTATGGAAAAGTTCCGACGAATGAAGATCGGGTTTTAGCCAAGTTTCAGTGAAGGCCAAACAGAAAAACTCCGTGCTCACTGAATTTAGAAAAGTAGAACGAACTTTTGAATTTAGGCTCCTAACATTTTGATAAATGAGAGATAATGGGCCTGAAGAAACATTTAGTTTTTTGAAGGCGACAAGGCTATTGCTTTGGTATTACGGGGACGATCTCGAGGGATAAATTCCTTAATTAAGGATCCTACTGACCACAGTGGTTTGTTTAACAACATATCACTGTTTTCAGTCGGAACTAATATTTTGAAAGAGTAGATTGCCCTAGATTGAGAAGGAGCCATTTTGAAGATGCTAACGCGCTTTATGTTGACTGATGGGACTTTCGCCGCCAGATAACTTTTTATGTTATCCACCGATGTTTCAGGTGCCAGTCTTGACACAAATATAGCTTTTCTGGGAGGAACTGCCGTCAAGCAAATGTCATTACTTGGAACAGGAGAGTGCTTCACGATAGGAGAGTTTAGAGTTGGGGAGAATATAGATGGGGTTATCGCCCTTGTACCGGCAGCTTGTGAAACTTGCCTAGTCTGGTGACCAACATTCACACGCCAACAGCCAGGAGGAGAGGATGATTTATTTTTCACTTCATTACTTTTAGGCGATGGCGCTTGATTAGAGTGAGTGGCGGCTCTGGGCGGGGATACCCTTGCCACTTCGGCGTAGCTTAAAACCGATGGACTTGCCGGTTTGTTTGTAACTGTTTTGCTACCAACCGACTCAGCAATATCGGAAACATTACTGTTCATTTTAGAGTTAGAGGGAGCGGTAACTTGTACCAACGACCCAGATTTGGAGAAACCCAGAGGTGACGTCCCTCATGCTACGCTACAAGGTGTGTATAAACACTCCATGTCCAGTCAAAAAGGCAGTTGTGGATTATAAAGAACAGACAGACAAATCGCAAAAAAAAAAATCCTCGACATATAAATTTATCAACCAATTTGTGCAAAACTTCTCTGTTACGTTGACACTGTAACGAGAGATCAATAGCAAAACAAACTACAAACACCGAAAAAATAACAGAGAAAAAGAGAGAAAACAAAAAAGAAAAGAGAGATTTATCAGAGCTCAAAATGTTTGCTTGTAAAAATCCAATGAATCAAAGCGTAAAGAAAAAGTACTTGTTTTACAGCCACGAAATTCAACAAAAAATTAAAATATTAATTGCCTAAACAAAATATAGACGACTATACCGCGCGACAGAGTTGGCAGACTTATCTGCCTAAATCGACTACAACCGGCTACAGTCACAAAACGTTTACTTCAACAACTGAAAGAAGGCTTTTAGCATACTAAGTAATTTTTAGCATTTTTGCCGCAGTTTCCAATATCGTATATCTATTTTTTTTTATCGTATATGTATATTTCATCCATTTTTATTAATATTTAATTAACAAATATATATACAATAATTTATATAAATGTAATATGCTATACATACTCCTTACTCCTGTTCACATATTTGAGCGTTTTTTAAAATACATATTTCAAAGATACTTGCTTGCGTTTTCTACATAGAGCGATCCTCCTAATTTCTAACAAATAATTTAAGAGTCCTCCGTTAAGGATTATTCGGTGCTTCTCTAAGCTATGTAATTTTTAAACATTGTTATGTTTATGTTCCAAATTAGTTGGAACACATGCATATCTCTTATATAAAAGTTAACAAATTTTTTAAAAATTTGTTGAAACTAGATATATATTTTTTGATGTTTTCGATGTTGACGCTTCTGATTTTTTTATGAATGCCACTGAGCATAATAAGAGATCGAGGGTGGGTGCGGATGGAGTTGGTTTCACTTCGAGAAGCTAGAGCTAATGACTTAATGGTGCCTAGAAAACAGGTAGTTCATAAGCCTTCTGATTTGGATTGCAAAGCCATTCCAAATCACGATATCAATTTGCACGATTGCTTGCCACAGTGCAATTTCTTAGTTTTTGCTGAAATGTGTGAAATGCCGAAGGCAAGCATATGAATATCAAGTCGGATCATTTTTTTTATGATTATTTGAAAAGTTTCAATATTAATGACTTACAAGAACAAGTGGTTAGCAGAGGTAAAGTTAAATCGTTTTTCACTCTGCCGTTAATGCTAACAACTCCTTTGAAGGAAAGATTCGGAATTATTCGCAATTGCGTATGATGTAAGTGAGACCATTGAAAATACGGTTTGCGACATTCCAATTAATCCTGCTGTTAGGCTTCAAGGAAGAAATCCTCACAATAAACACGATTTTATTCCCACAATAAGTATTTAAATTGTGGCAATTTTTGCAACCTCCCGGTGAAGTACTTAAAGTAATGCTTTAAGTGTGGCAGGTATGTGTCAAAGTTCTGTAAAGCTAAGGAGGGCAAGTGTCTAAATTGTGGTAAGTCTCCCAAATGCGAATAGGTGAGCACAAGCGTTGCCCGAACAGAGAGGGGGAATTATATATCAACAAGATTATGGCTACTAAAAACTTTGCTAGCAAAGGGAAGTTTTCTTGAAACTACTTTGAATGTCTTGATGATAAATCCTGTGATGAGAATTTTCCTCCGTTGGGGAGTTCGTCAACCATTTTGGCCAAAGGTGATAATGAAAATGTTAATAAGATTCTAACAAAGAAAAAATTAATGCGGTCGTTGAAATGATATCTGTTATTTCCAAGCCTTCTCCCAGTTCACTCCCCAAGCCGTCTATAACAAGATCTCAGCGGCCAATATATACGATCAATGATCCCTCAGAATCTTGTTAAGCAATTTGAATTTGATTTTGTGATTTTTTTGATGGTGAACAAAATGTGATTCTAACTGGAGATTTTAATGCTAGATATTGCTCGTATGGCGATCACCTTTCGACCAACCAACGCAAGATCTTTCTGAATGCTATCAGTTTTAAATAATGGCAAAACCATCTTTCACTGTAACCGGAGTCTTCGCACGGCGAGCAGTTTCCTACATCGAACATTTTTTAATTCACCTATTTTATCATTCAACAAGAACACGACTAACGTCTTCATTGGCAAAAATCAGCATTCTCCCATTTTGATTCACAGTCTTAACAATCCCGTCACAGAAACAAAAAATTTCATTTCATCCACCTTCCTTATGGACAGTCTGTGTACAATTGTTCTTCCGATTTATCATCAATTCGTAGTGCTCTTCAGTCTGAGATCAAGTCTGCTAGAACAAACTTCTCTGATATTGAGACCTTCTCATCTAAACCTTGGTGGAAGTCTTCCCTGTCAACGCAAATAAGTAAATATGCCAACCCAGCTACCTTCATTGAATATATGAAAACACTGAAGGAATGGTGGTCTGCAGTTAGAAAGACAAGAAGGACATAAAGAGAGCCAGATTAAAGAGTTATGTAGTAATGGCAAATCGCCTTTTTTTCTGGCATTGCATCAATAATCACCGATATTTTAGTCGAAAACTAAACGGTTGAGCTGCGTGGAATGACTATGGTAATAAAAGATACCTAGATAGGTTCAAGAGCTATATTTCAAGTGTCGATCAGATTGCAATACCTTCAATTCTCTTTAGTAGTCTCAACAATACACCCTTTTCATTGCATAAGCTAATGCATGTCTTACATTCCGGAAAGAAGGCTACTGTTGCAGATTGTGATGGAGTTAAGTATGACATAGTCAGAGCACTGTCAGGAGGAATCTTAAGTATCCTCTTACGTGCAATTAATAACTGCTGGTGTATTGACTTTATACCCTTGGATTTGCGATGTATCAACGTAGTTCCTTTTCTTAAGGCATGGAAAGATTAAATGATTTAGGTAACTTCACGCAAATTTTGCTAATGTCTGTATTCATAAAGATTATCAAACTCATGGTTAAGGAGAGACTAATGGATTTCTTGAAAACCGGGAACATTATTCCAGATCATTCTTATGTCTATCGAAACCGCAAATCTACGAATATATTCGCTAATGCACTCTCTTTTCTCATAGCCAGTTTAAGAAAAGCTGGTAAAATGATTGTTATGCTTTCCCTGGACATCAGCAAAGCCTATAATTGTGTCAACTTAATTAAGCTTGGTAAAATTCTCTTAAACTTTTCAATTCCTCTTCAAATACGTCTGTGGATACCAAATGGTAATGGGTACAGACAAGGTTGAAGTATACGGTGGTATTCCATAAGGCAGTTGCTTGAGCCCTTTACTGTCCAGTCTGTTTACAGGTAGTTTGCAAGATGACAAAATCTATATTTTTCAATATGAAGACGATTTCCTAATTGTATCTGGGGTTTTATCCTTCTCAGTGGCTGTGAATAGTCTTTCGATAAAAGCTAATCTTTTTTCTATGCATGCGCCAGTCTTAACTCATATTTTATCCGCCTGAGTAGCCGAAGGGGAGGAATCTCGACTAGCAAGTCAATGGTCGTGGGTTCGAATCTCAAGTGCCGTAGAGTTTTTAATAAAAAGCCGATAGCCTTAGATGCTAGTGCTTTTAAGAGTTTAGTCTTAGAATTTATTTCTCTGGCGAAATTAATAATAATAATAATAATAATAATAACTCATATTTTAACCCCATCAAAACAAATGCTATTTATTTTGCCAAAAGTTCTAAACGCGAAATTAGAGTTTTTCTCAAAAAACTAAAGTTAATCTGGTGAGATCTCTTACATTTCTTTGTAAAATTTTAAATGACTTAAGTCTTCGTGGGCATTACGAGAAAATTCTCAAATAGTGTCAATCTGGATGCAATATCATCAAGCAATCAGTCAGGCAAGCCTCCCCAAAAAGCTTTGACTGTTTACAAAGCTTCAGTCAAGTCCAAGATTGAATTTGAACATTCTACATCTTCTAATTTTTCGATATATATTGAGAACGTATACAAACGCTTGAAAATAGAATGTTAAAACGTTGTACTGGACTGACCTCCTCTACTCCTCAAATATTCTTAATGTCATTTATGACAAAAGAACTCTTTCCTGCCTACGGTTCTATTGGACATAAAGTACCTAGCTTCTCGGTAGAGAAACATCTGTGTAAAATAGTACATAGTCAAAGTTGTGAAGGAACTTTCCTCGATTTTTATCGAGTTCCTTGCCATCAAACATGCTTGCTATCACTGATGGTATCGAAAGTTTAAACTCTTATCAGAGGCTTCCTTTAATTCCCGGGAAGGCAAAATTCTTTATGGACTCATGAGTGGTCACACTTATGATAAAGTAAATTTAAAAATGTTTCGTGTTGTTCCGTGTGATATTTGTGAGTGTGAGATATTAGCGAGTCTGCTGAGTATCCATTTTTTTACATGCAACAGACTTGATAGTCCTAGGAGTTCTTTTGGCTTCTTCAAGTTATGTAGTAGTGGTCTCCTCGATCTCTTTACGGTAAAAAATGTACATTGTCTCGGGGAACTAAACTGCTTTATTAGAAAATCGAATTTACATGATTTTATCTCGTGCTAGTTCAAGCGCTTTAAGGCCAAGGCGGCCCAATTTTTCCGCAGATTCGTGATATGCAAATTTTTCATTCCACATCGAGCAGCTTGGGACATATTCGTGTCGGGATGCCAATGCACGTGCTTTGCGATTAGCCATACATTTAAGGAAACATCAAAAATGTCGAATTGTGCCGCAAGAGTGGATGGATACAGAGTTGTTGAAAAAAATTAAGGAAGCCGAGAAGAAGAAATCTAAGTCAACTTACGAATAATCACAAATGTTGAGTTCTAAGTTTTTTTTTTTTTTATGAACTTGGTACTTTACGAAAATGCTGAGTGTATATTACATGATTGAAGCGCAGTTAATAATAAGTACTGTTCCAGACGATGTGTCACGTTGCGAGGAGCTACGTACTATAATTAAGGATATTTCTGGATATTAGAGAATCAAAGTTAATAAAATAATTAAATAAATCTTAATAATTAACTTTTGTAATAAGGTGTGCTTTCCTTCAAACAACTTGCGTATATATCAAAATAAATGAAAATAAACTTTTCTGCCAAACACTATTTATATTCATAATGGAAGTAATAACTAAGTACAGTGAAAAAATACATTCCGACACTACATGAAAAACTTAGAGACTTTACTTTAAATATTAGAGATTATTTTTTCCACTTTTCCTGTTTACTTGATCCATTCAGTATAATAATTATAACAATTTTACATTGTTTTACTTTCATTTTCTTTTCTCTTCTACGATACAATTAACAAACAATCAATACTCTTTGCTTACTGTGAGCAGGACGATTACATAAACCACACGAGCCATCTACTATTTAGGCCAAGTAAAACATCGAAATGCACATAGAATTCCAAAATTTTTAAAAATTCGTTTATTTGCAAAAATATTAAGTTTACTAATTTATAATACAGGGCACACAGTATCAGCAGCAATTGAACATGCAACGCATTGTAACAGAATATATGTGTAAAATCCTTATCTTGGGAGAGAAAATCAAAAACTGTCGACAGAAAACCATAGTAAATTAACAAAGTTGAAAAAAACTTTAATAAATAAAAGAAAATTTATTTATCTTTAAATTTATGTTGTCAACTAATGCAGGCAGCAGCACTGCTGCTGCAGTTTCGCCTCTTTCAGCTGCAACAGAGAGGTGTAAAATGTGGACTTGTACCATTGTGCGGCCTTCGACGTCGTCTTATTCCTCTTGAGCTTAGTTTGTTTTTTTTTTAAATAAAACAATAAATAATTAAATTAAACAATTTTCCTCTGATTTGATTGGTCCATAAATGATTCATCAATCAAAACTATTTTGTCGTTAAAACAACTGAATTCAGGCAGGCAAAACTATTTTAGAATCAAAATTCTTCATTATTTTACTCAGTAGCAAAATTCCGCCTAGCAGCGTAAAGTAACGAGCCTTTACCTACAAAAAAAATTAACCGCAACAGTTTAATGTTTTTTCAGTAAGAAAACTAGTCTTGTATAACAGTATTGTAGGCCTTGCTAACTTTATCTTATGAATAACGAACATTGTTAATTATTATTTATTTAAATATTTGTTCAATGTTTGATATGCACTAAAAAGAATTTTAATTCAAAAATTCGATTAATGATCCAGCACTTTTATTTACTTTTCAACTTTACTTTTTTTTCCTGCTTCCCGACGAATCATTGATTAAGGGATCATAACATTCTACGTCGCTTATGGTAGGCTGAGCTCGATATAAAGTTTCTTCGCATGGCTGAGTCATGAAAACAAGGTCATCTTTAAATCTGATTCGATAAAATTTTTAAAATTCTTGGTATCTGTTCTCCGCCAGCAACATATTATGACCAATCGGTAGCTGCCTCTCAACCTCGTGATTGTGCAATGCCTTAGCTATTGTCCTGTCCAATAGAAATATAAAGTAATTTTCAGGAAAACCTCGAGAAAGGGTATAGGCGTATTATCAATTTAATTCTTTTATAATTTTTTAAGTTTACAGAACAATGGAAAATATATAAAAATGAATTATGTGATTAAACGATGGAATTCTCTTTTCTTACGCTGTGAATTATTATCAAAAATGGAACAAGATAAAAAAGGAATTTTTAATTTTTGTTAAGGAATTTATTGAAAGCAATTCTGCGCTGTCTCTATTCTCAAGACACATTGTGCAAGTGCAGAAAGTAGTTGTATGGAGTGAAAAATTGCGAAAAGCAAATTAAAAAAAGAAATTAATAAGGTTAAAAATTAAAAGAAGAAGTTTGTGAAACATTTACATAAAGCAAGGCATGAATACGTGAATGTGCGATATATTTTGTATAGAATGAACAATGTGTAACAGATGCGCAAATATGTCAGTGATTGTTCTCGCACACAAATTGTCTGCAAAAGAAATGGAAACTAACGTTCAAATGCTGAAAATTATTCTGCACATTCCTTATGAAATACATTATTACGATTGCGATTACGCAAAACACTTTAGTTAGCGTTCCTGCTGGCTCGGCTTGCCAACGCCATGCAGTTATTTCGCATATCTATTAACGATGTAGCCATCGTACACCTTTCGTAGAAAAAAGAACATTTCTTGTAATATTATTTGTTTATTTAAAAAGAAAAGCTCTTGAATTCATATTTTTAATTTTATTTATATTTCATTTCAAATTAAAATTGATTTCGTTGTAAGCACAATGTGAGTATAGAAATTTAATAATATGTATATAATAAAATTTTTGAAGAGCTATATAGAATTTTGGAATTTTTGATTAATTTTGGTCAGTTGGTTTCGGTTGCGATAGTTTCTACCACTTTAACAGACTTATTGTAATTTTATTTACTGTTGTAATTTCTCATTGAAATTTACGGCACTAAAGCCCGAAGCGTTGCAATTTATTGAAAGCAACTCTGTATGTAAATGTATTTTCCATTTCGTACGAAGTGAAAAATTGCGAAAAATAATTTAATAAATGTAAAAACAACGAATGAAAATATAAAAGGAAGAAGTCTTACGAAAATTAAATTAAAAATTTGTGTAGTATGTAATAAATTAAGCTATTGAAGAAAAACGAGGAATTGCACGTAATTAAATTCACATTGATTATTTGGAAAATATTTTTAAGAGGAGACCTGTCTGAGATTCTTATAGTTTTGCTGGAAATCAAGTCAGTGTCTCTTTAGTAATTTATGAATAAGTCAAAGTCGGTCAGCGGCATTAGCTTGAGTGAGTAGGAATACACTTTATTATTACATTGTTAGCACTACTAACCAAAAATTTGCAAATATTTTGTCGAAAAATGAAATGTTTTTTATATAGGTTTGTGTTTTCATTGAAAGTACTTTTCTGTTTTAAGTTAACATAATGAATATGCGAACAAATAAATGAATGAACAAATGAGTGAATGTGTGAATGAGTGAAGGAGTGAATAATGAATGAAAAATTGAATAAGAAGATGAATAAATGAAGAAGAAATGAATAAATAAATGAGTGAATGATTGAATGCATGTTTGTTAAAGTTACCAAGGACGAACTTCATATGTAAGCGTAGATGACAAATGATGAAAGATGTCTCATTGGCAATAGATTGCTTGGAGTAAATTTCCCTAAAACATTTCCAAGACAAAAGTTTAAAATTTGGGATTATGTTAGAACTAGCAAATTTAAAGGCTTTCTTATTAAATTGATTTGAAAATCGAATCCGTCGCTAGCTAGTCAGCTGACTTTTACTTGCGTTTCGGTTTATTTTCAATTTATAAACAACCACTTGGTTGCGTTTCGGTTTATTTTCAATTTATAAACAACCATTTCGTTGCGGTTCGGTTTATTTTCAATTTATAAACAACCATTTGGTTGCGTTTCGGTATATTTTCAATTTATAAACACAACCATTTGGTTGCGCAACACCATAATCAGCTGTTTCCCCAAGAAGAAATATTAAATTATTTAGGAAAAGATGTAAAAAATTTTTTTGCAGTAAATGCTTGAATAATTTCTTTAAGTAAATGTGCTAAAAGTAAATGAAACTTTCAGTTTCCATTTTTAACTTCTGCACAAATTTGCCACATAATGTATATCTATTGTACACCTGCGTTATTTGTTCATATTGGCAGCAATAACAGCACGTATGTGCAGTAAATCCTCTCTGTTTGCTAATCTTAAATATTTTTTACAATTTCTTAATTCAAAAAGAAAAGTTGCCGCACATCCCCCGCATATTTCTTTTAATGTCTCTGATTCCTCGGATGATTTTGAAATCTCAAATCTCTTTGCTGAATACTTTCGAAGAAACTTTTCAACTGCTAATTCCGATTTATCAGCCAATTACCCATATCCTATAACTAATCTGATTTCAATTCCCAATTTGGTTATTTATGAAAATGACGTTTGTAAAGCGTTGAGCTCTCTAAAATATAGTTGCGCGCCTGGACCTGATGCAATTCCATCATATGTACTTAAATCCTGCTCTGTCGAGTTATGTGGCATTATCTCAAAGATTTTTAACCAGTCCTTGAATTTAGGTATTTTGCCTTTGTGTTGGAAGAGTACTTTCCTTATTCCTATTCACAAAAGTGGAAGTAGACAACCAGTTGAGAACTACAAGGGCATAGCCAAGTTGAGTGTATTGCCTAAGTTGTTTGAGCGAATTTGGACGCAGCATTTGACCTTTACTACTAACTCGTATATTTCCCCACACCAGCACGGCTTTCGGAAACGAAGATCTACAGTCACCAATTTGTTAGAGTGTACTTGTTTTCAAGGCGTTTTCCAGTAGCTCTCGCACTGATGTAATAAATACTGATTTAAGCAAAGCATTTGATTTGGTTAACCATAATTTACTTATCTTTAAACTCCAAGCTTCTGGCTTCCCTTTCTATTTAGTAAAATGGATAAGCTCTTATCTGCACAATAGATCATTCAGGGTTTTATTTAACTTCATCACCTCGGATGAATGCCCCGTGGTGTTTGGCGCACCTCAAGCCAGCCACTTAGGTCCCATTTTGTTTAGTTTATATATTAATGATCTCCCATCGGTGATCAATTCCAAGCAGATCTTAATGTATGCTGAGCATGTGAAAATGTTTTCTTCCTTCTCCACAGAATCAAATCACATCAGCTTCAAAGTGACTTGAATAATTTGGTTGCATGGTGCTCTTTGAATTTTCTGAGACTTAATCTAAATACATGTGAGAAGCGTTCTTTCTCAAGGAGAAAGTCATTCATTACTCAGTATTTCATTGATTCGCACAAGTTTGAGGACGTCGATTCGTTCACTGATTTAGGCGTTCTATTTGACCATAGGTTACGTTCTAAATTGCATATTGACCTCTTGCTAAGCAAAGCTAGATCCGCGCTTGATTTTATTAAGAAGGTGCCCCAAAGAACTTGATTATCCTTATATTACGAAAAGGTTGTACATGTGTTTGGTTAGACCTATACTTGAGTATGCCTCCGTTATATGGTCTCCTTCATATAGGTGCTATGTAGATTCAATTGAATCTGTTCAAAACCAATTCTTGCTGTTTGCCCTTAGGAATTTGGGTTGGGACCCGATTGCCTCTCTTCCCGTCTATGAAAATAGGTTGCTTCTATGATCCTTACCGTCACTTGAGAAACGTAGATTTGTCCTTGAGGTTTCCTTCTTAAACGAAGGAATAAATGGTACTATTGATTCGCCCGCATTACTTGGTGAAATAAGCTTTATCTCATCTTTCACATGTTATGCTTGATTTCTCAGTGGGAAGTATTGATAGCTTATTGTCATCGTTCTACAATATCTTAAAGCTAGCTGTTTCTGCATCTGTTCCGGTCAAGCAATCCCGACCTCGAAGCAAGTGTCCCCCCTGGTTTAATAAGACGATTAAATATTTTAAGAATAGGAAAAACACGCTTTTCAAAAAATATTCGAAAAGTGGCTCTGCTTTTGACTATTTCGCTTACTCGGCGGCAAGGCATAGATTTAACACCCTCAACCACGTATATGTTTGCCGCCGTATTAATTTATATATGATATTCGCTATTGCTTTCTTAGACTTTACATTTTTTTTTTTGAACAAAACCAAGTATGAATGCATGTTGTGTGACATAGAATGGAGAATGTGTAAAGCACACAAATGTATCAATTATTATTCTTGGACGCAGCTTGTGTGGAAAAGAAAGAGAAATTAACGGTTAAGGAACACAGCCGCACTACAACATAATCTGATATCACCCATGTTTTCAAAAATAAAAACAATGTTTTCTGTTGAAAATTATTCTGTACGTCCCTTAGATAAAAATATATTATGCGTCCGAATCCTGATGGATCAATTTTTTCGTAATAATACCAACCACATGGTTATCAAAAAAAAAGGACTTGTAAAAGGCGACAAGTTAAATGTGTCGTTACTTGCCTGCTACCAATATATATTGATAATTGTAGGAGCGTTATTTGGATAAAGTTATCGACATGAGGCATATGTTATCACATCTTGCAATTAGTTAGTAACTCTTTATTATAAATCTCACGTCGGTGATTTTTTCGCATGTGTCATTCGATATGCAACGAAATAGAATATTAGTGTGTCCCGCGATGTAAAAGATAGCCATTCTTTTTGAAATGTTCTATATGTAGGACGCAGCAAACGTCGTTATGTAGTGCTTTGCAAAAGTTTTATGAATTTTAATAAGTGTTTGCCAACATTTTCTCTACTCTTGTGTATTGTCATATATTGTATATTTATAATAGAAATGTATGGAATTGCACTTTGAATCCGAAAGCTTGATACGCATTTGCATATTCACCTTGCACCAACACCAGCACAAAAACATATATGCATTCTGTAAACATACACAAAACATATATGCATTGTGTATACAGTTAAAATTATATGTTTAAATAAAGCTTCTATATGTTTCGAATACTAGAACGTGGGTGTACTATACCTGATTTTTGTTTTATTTAATAATTACTTCGTGCATTAGTGGTTCTAAAGGAAAATTTGATGTGCTGTCCTTTAATTGATTTAAATGGTTGTAAGAAGAGTTTGGCAAAAAATTAAATGAATTACTTTAGTTTTATACAAATTTGTAAAATAGAAAACAAATGAACTTACATTGCATTATTGCATTTTTTGCGATATCATTATTTTTATTAAAGCCTTACGACGAATACATATAGTTAAAGTCAAAGCTAACGCAAAGAGAATTCAGAATTAGAAATATTGGTCTCATAAGAACCGCGAACTTTAGCCTTACATATGTTGCGTTAATATTGTAATTAAATTATTTGCTGGGAGGTGGCCGCTATAACTATTAGTCGACTTGCAAGCCGCTACACTTTTAACTTAATATTGAACAATTACATGAATATTAAACTCATTGTAACGGGTTTTCTTGGGCGGGGTATAAGTCAGCCACTCCAAGGTTCGTTGCAAGAATAGTTATTTGAAATGAACTTTACTGGACCTTCGGTACTGGTGTTCAATGTCTTTATTTCGTATTCACAGGAGTGCAGCGTTGTGTAGAAGTTGGCGGGGAAAAGGAACCAGCGAGGTGATCCGACTTTGTCGCGCTTTTACCTTTTTTTTCTGCACGCACAGTTAGAGCTTTTTCTTTCGCTTTTTTTCGATGTCGCGGAACACTACAAAAAAGAGGAAACCGGATACGTTGCCAGTGTCATAGCTGCCTTGGTTTGTCTCCGGGTGGGTATTCGTATGTAAACACAAAAAAAAGATGGTCCTCGGTCCTTCAGGGATGACGACTAACAACTAGCCAGTACATCCGTTATCCGTAATGTCAATTGTCCTACAAAGTCCTTCAGGGATGACGACTAACAACTAGCCAGTACATCC
>NW_023998581.1:970721-972004 GCF_014805625.2 Glossina fuscipes | reverse complement strand
CTGCAGAGTCCTTCAGGGATGACGGCTAACAACTAGCCAGTACATCCTTTATCCGTAGAGTCAGTTGTCCTACAAAGTTATTCAGGGATGACGACTAACGACTAGCCAGTACATCCCGTATCCGTAAAGTCAAAAAAAAATGAATAGACTTGCCACATTGTCCATACCCACTTACCTTCAGGCGGCTATGACACTAATCTGAACGATTCTGTGCGATGTGCCGCATATGTCCTTGTTCTTATTTTAAACCTCAAAGAAAACCTTACTCTCTAAAACTAATCATGTGCCTAAATGGGGTGAACGTTTTTATAAAAATACTCCAATTAAAATAATTGAAGATTCTATTTTGGATCCGAAGAACAAAACTTTAACCACATTCACGCGAAACATTGGCATGAAAAAAATTATGGTATGTTTTTCACTTCGCTTCAAAGCATTGTAAACCGGGGAATAACAAATTTTTCTTACAGAAAGTTGATGAAATTGTCGAATATACCGAGCAGAAGGACGGGCGCACCTTAGCTATTCGTCATGCTTACATTAGTTCACAAGTTTTTGCCTTCTCCCGTGCCATAAGAGCTCATATATAGCAAAATGAAAATGGAGGCCCATCATTACTCACACTTCAGACACGTATTCCTAACTCGCAAATTTAGGATTTAATAAAACACTGCAGATCAGCCACCAATCGATTCACGCGAGTAAGGAAATCAAGACCAGCTCACAAGAACTCCAATCAAGTAATTACCCAACATTCATTAAATAACAGCATAACACGCGATGAGTTTCTTGTATAAGTAGAATAAATAAATAAACAGATAAATAAATAAATTAAAACCCCAGTTGCTATTACTATCCAGATAAGTAGTTAAGAATAACCATTATGAAGTCAGTCTCTGCGCGGTTCAAGTCAACCTTTTGGTCGTGACAATAGTGAATTTCCACCCAATAGAAGCTACAACTACTGATGGGCCACCACCTAGCTATCTTTTTTTTTGCCCTCGGTTTTGAAGACACTGAGTGTTTAGCCCCATTATGAAAAGACAAAATGTTTTCATAAGTGTTGAGAAACGGCGTATGTGATGTAAAAATTCTGATAAATTTTGTGAGAACTGAAGGGAGAGAAATTGGACTTTAGTTTTCTTTTTAATCGCTTGTCCTGCTGCTAGGCGTTGAAATTTTTGATATTAATTGGTAAGCGGTTCTCTTTCATTACACTTTTCTGTAGTGATATATATATTCTCTTTCCATATATATTCAAACAAATGGTTTGGTTGAAATGT
>NW_023998581.1:946986-970711 GCF_014805625.2 Glossina fuscipes | reverse complement strand
TTTATTATATAAATGTATCAAAAATATAAATTCATCTCCCCTTGTACATCTCCTGAATAGTTTTGTACAATTTTTATAGGCGTGGCATTCGATTTTACCCTATTTTAAAAAAAAAATGAATATTCTCTTTCCATATATATTCAAACATGGGTTGTGTCGGACAGCTCTTATTCATACCTATTCTGCGCTTTGGCGGTTGTGTAAATATTACCTATGGTTTTGTGCCTAAGTTCGTTTGTGTTGTATGATTTTACATGTTCTATGCCTACGAGCCATTTCATGCAAGTTTTCTTCATTCTCTTTACCCTTCGCTTGGTGGAGTGTGTGTTCTAGCGTAGGCCTGTGCAATATGTGTCTATACATTTTCTCTTTCGCCGGTCTTTTATAGCTGAAGTCGCGCTCGCTTGTCCTATTGCCAACATGTTCTATGTGTTTACACATGCCTTGAGGTATTATGCTTATGTTGGCTGCAGTCGCAACCTTAGTTACGACTTGCATGATCCCGCTTATACATAACTTAATACCAACTTACGTCTAGCTTATTACTATGTTTGTTCCAATTTCTACGCAACAGGCACCCAGGTACCAAATCGCGTGATGCATTGTCGTATGTTCTTATTTTTTTTCTACCTAAGTAACTACTTTGCTTGAAAATTTATCTGGCCTAACGGTGCTTATGCAATGATGTATAATGCTCTACGCGTTTTATGTCTTGCTTGCATGTGCTTATATATTTTATGCATGGATGTTTATACATCTGTGTAAGTTCCTTCTTTTTTTTTTGTGTATGGCATAGCGTTTTTAAATGCATTGTTATGGGTTTTTATACAGGGGTATTCCTACATGTGTGTATGTTTTTGTGTGGCCTTATCTTTTTATATACATCGTTAAGGGTACTTGCCTATATATTTTGTACACGTGTGTGACTTTTATATGGTCTAGTCTCTTTATATACATTGTTGTGGGGTTTTGTCGTTTATATCTTTTATACAAGGGTGTGTGTTCCTATGGGTTCATATTCGATCTGTGTTTATAATTTTTCTCTTTACAATACATTTGGGGCTGGAGTGTGTGTTCCTGTTTTTATTACCCCAGACAGTCGTTCACGGACAGATCGGACTGCTGGGTTGTTCGCTGTGGCTAACTGTCTTAGGCGGACGGATTTGTATTTCGTAAGGAAGCAAAACGCTTCCTTAAATCATAATGTGCTTATTGATATCTTTTTCTTAAAATTATGACATTACATGGAAAAAGGGAATATAATTAAAACACTGAAACGATACGATTGCAATAAACATCAAAACTTGTACATTTATGAAAGACAAAGATTATGTTTTATTATTATTATAATTTTAGACTAATGAAAGAAATTCTTAGACTAAAAAAAAAGACATTGAGCAGTAGCAACACAGGCCATCGTCTGTAATTTATATAAATGTGCATTAAATACTGAGCCTAGTAGTTTTAATAAAGTAATATATTGAATTAATATTTTGTTCTGAAGTTGATTTCAGAATGTCCAAAAGGTTAATCGTTCCAAATGCAATACTTCTAGCAGAAGAAAAGTTAAGGCAGTCGCAGAGAATGTGCTTTATAGTGAAAATTTGTCCACAACTACAGATTGGGGAGGAAGACTTCTTCAAGATCCATTGGTGAGTTGCAATTGTATGACCAATGTTTGGATATTGGTTTTCACAACATTTGTTGGTTATAAAGGTGGAGTTAATTGAGGGTTAATGGAAGAGTAGTGTTGATGATGGTATTTTAGATTTCTTTCTGTAATTTTCTCTTTATATTTTAACACTAAACTATGGACTTAAATTATTATGTTTCTTTGTTCATATTTTAATTGCGTACACGTTGATATCCATTTATAGATAATTTGGTATATTTTTTCATTTCGAAAATTTTAGAAAGATTATAAAATAGATGTGTCGCTGTTGGACATTTACCACTTGTGTCTGCCCGTTTGCGTGCAATTATTTGGTAAAATGCAGATTAACTAAGTCATTGGATCAAAAGTGAGCTGGGTTAGTGATAATGAGTTTGTTATGAAAATTGAAATATTGGCTTACGTGGCTTGTGAGCTATTGCAAATAAGTGGCTCGAAGTATGCCTTAGTTGGCTTTTACAAATTGCAGCTTATTTTTCTGTTATTAAGTTCTTTTTATATTATTATATTTCTATCTTTAAGTCGTTTGCTTCAAGGAACCTTTAGAGGTTAATGGCACCTCTAAGGTGTTTTTTTTAAAGCTACCTGTGATCATTATGTATTAAAATAAAAAAAAACGCAAATTGTAAAGACAGAGAGTTTAACAGAAGTAACATTAAGCGTATAAGGTTTAATATATACGTTATGTAGTTATTGATATATAAGTGACATTTTAACCATACAACCAATGTAAAAAATGTAAATTAATAATAATAAGAATTTACATAAAAAACAATTTTGCTCTGTTTCATTTATATACGCAGTCATACACACATTAGATATGAACTATAAAGATATATATTAAGAAGTCTGTAATTGTTTTTTCCATTTTCTTTTTAGGTTACTCTATCATTACTTTATTCGTTATATTCTTTTTATTTATTATATTATTTATACTGCATCACGGCAAAGTAGTACGACCATACTTCGATGAAGTGTATACAAACAGGACGGCAGCATACAATAAAGCGGAGGATTAACTCGAAGGATGAGGTATCTCAACAGCATCGCTACGAAGATCGAGGAACACCGAACTGTCCTCGACTTCGGAATGCGAAGACTGGTTTCAACGCAATACTTGGTGGCCACCCGTTCATCCGCTACAAAACAATTATGGCAGAAAATTAGCGGAGAATCTCCAACGCGCGGTGGAGATCGAAGTGGATGTGATCTGCAACGGAAATCCCGCCAACATAATAAAATTCGTTAAGTGAATTTACGACAAAAGACGGGCAGATGGTTGCATAAATCGTATATTTCTGCTATACGATTATCTCCACATCTTGGAAATCTTTAAAAATAAATTGGGTACTTCAAGGTCTTACCAAGCCGAATGCGACGAAAGCGTATTCTCCAAACTCTCGCAAATGAAGGCGCCCAGCCCTGGATTCTGGGCGCGGAGAGGCTGCGTACCATCAAATTCCTTACCACGGGCGATAACTGCTATCATAGAGTTTTCCAATAATATCATTTCAGCGGCAATCAATTAAAATGTCATAAACACAATACTCACGAGGTTCGCGAACATATGCCATCGTAATCCCATATTTACCCCCACTGGGAGGAGCTCAAAGTCGAACTACAAGATGTAAGTAGTTATTTGGAGTTAAATTTAATGGCAGATCTCCTATCGGTGGACATACGATTAACTATACAAAATTTCATCCACTTACTGGACGAGCTGGTGCAGGCTTACCCTAGCGAAACTATCGAGCCACTTAGGGTAAGCCAGGACCTAGTGGAACGATTCTTCTACAAGATGGCACTTCGCAGAAGAAGGACGAAGTCATCGGTTGAAATTTTGGAGCTAATTGAAAGGCCGATGAATCTTCAGGCCACAAAATGGGCAAGCAAGGCCGAAGAAGAGTTCACACCGTTTAGCCTCGATGTGGAAGTCTTCAAGTAATTCGGTATAGGTATGCGTCAGATCACAAGATACGGAATCCCGGGCTACATCCGTGAACAGCTGAATTACCACTTATGCTTACGTGACCTAAGAAGAAGATGACATTTATGAAGAGGTCAAATAGTTGGAAAGGACCTGAAAGACAATTTGACCCTCAGTAGCAAGTATTTAAAGGCGGAATTTGCGACACCAGAGGTCCACAAAGCGTTCCAGCAAGCCTACGACGCGTCGATGAAGCAACATAAGGTGGAACGGGACATCAGCAAGCGCGCACAGGCACCTGTGGTGGCATGGCTTGTTTGACATGTTTCCTCATTCTAAGGTAAATATAACATTATACAGGTATATTTATGTATTACTTATGTACTTTGTTCTATTTTAGAATGCCGCCCATCACACGGAAAAGGATAAATCATGGTATATTTATAAATTGCTTATTTACTTTCTTCTATTTTAGATTACAATAAAAATGAAATACAACTCTCCTTCCACGGCCTCATCACAATGAATGAATGATTCGCTGTACGTCAAGGTAAGTTGTGTTTATCTGTACTTATGATTATGTATAATTTATTCATTTTGTTTCATTTCATTTTAGATTAACAAACAAACAAACGCCTTCACTTTCGCTTCAGCAAAATGCGATACTTCCACAGGCCAATAGTAAGTTTATGGCCATTTTTATATAATAAATTCAGTAATCACAATATCTTTCTTTTCCAAATATCTACACACTGCCACAGCGATCCTGATGTATTTCTATATATATATATGTACTTTTTATGTACTTATGTATTATGTATATATATTATCAATAAACGGGGCTTATATTTATTTATTATTATTATTAAATATATTATATTCTTAGGGAAATCCCAAATCTGTTCATTCCAGCTAAATAATAAAATCCCTAAAGAGGGAAAAACTAAATACACATTGGTAGCATGGAGCTGCCGGCCGAAGAGAACGAGCACTAGAAAAGCAGGTTAACGAATTAATAATAAAACTATAAAATAATAAATTGCGAATAATCCTACATTTAAAGAAATATAGTTGTAACTAAAAGAACTTTGAAGTCTATTTCTCTTGACCAAACTGTCCGCGATCCAGTGATACGAACTGTATCTTAGAAAAGGGAAATTTTTAACAATATATTAAGTTTATAACGGTGTAGGCCTACAGGGGAGGCAGCCATCGAAACAATTGGGTGGTGTAAAAAACCGTGCCAGATAACATAATTTAGCGTGGTCCTGTAACCAATCGCGAGACAAATAACTTCAAACCGTTGGGTCATTTCATAATGGAAAATACAAGCAATTTGATGATCAAATTGTTACGGTAAAAAAAACCTCCGCCTAGAAAATATATAGTACTAACGTCTGTCTTCTTTCATAACCGTGTAGATAAGATTCGCGACTACCAAGTTGGTGTGCTTGCGGATTCAAATCCGAGTGTGGCTTAATAGTACTTGCTCCTAGCACAGAATTGCAAGAAAAATGAATGACCTAAAATATCACAAAAAAAATTTTACATTGATGTTCAAAGCCCGCAGAAATTCTTTCTCTTGTTAGGATTGTGAAGATTAGGATACCTTTGGGTACAGTGACAAAAAATGTTTTGCACCATTTTTAAAGGTAATTAATTGATTAGAACATAAGGTATGAGATTGCTTAAAGTATTCTTTCAGTTGTAAAGTCAATGGAGTTCCACTGACACGTGCGCCCGCGGACTATTGTTATGAGCGTCATAATCACATAGCAGCTGTTAATGCCTTATTGCAAACCACGTTCCGAGCAAAGTAATGTAATGGCCGTTCTTCAAAAAAAAAAACTAGCATATTATATGATAGCAAAAGAAAACGATCTTAGAAAACCTTGAGATTCTTTTCAGACCTGCGTGTATTTTTTACTAGGAAGCTGTCTATATATGTTCACTCGTAATCAGTATTACATTGGAATATATTCAATGTGTCAACCCTTCACGCATTTCTCGCACATTAACGATTACGTTGAAATTATTTGAACGTTTATCGGCATCTACTGATATCAAATTTTCTGTATTCAAAAATGAAATTTTCGGCTAGTTTTTTTAAGAAGGCAACGTTGTACCTATGGGTACTTACAAGCGTGTTGGGCGTTTTTAATTCCCATACCGTCAAGTTGCCATCCAACATGAGCTCGAAAATCATGAAGTCGTGATGATGGTATTCTTCCAATCCTTCATAACATGTTTCTGAATTAGACGAACAGCATCTTTGGGAGGGTACGTGACAGTCCGGGAATATATTTGATTTCTCGCAAGAAACCGTTAGTTTTCTTTTCTTCACACTAAAGAATTGCTCAATTTATTTGAACAAATTTTCCTTTTTTCACCTTCAAAAACTTGCATTGTAAAATGATTGAAATGTGTTTGATTTCTTGCAATAAACCGTTAGCTGGTTTTCTTTTCTTTCCGTGTTGAAAAAAAATACCATATGTTGACAATAGAGAGAACAGAGTTGTTAAAGAAATGAAGCACTATGTCAAGTGCTTAGCCTCTGTCATCAAATGAAGAAAAAGAAGAACCACTTCATGTGCTCACAGTTTCATTTCTGTAAAAGGTATCTCGTGGACCCTGATTTTGATGGGCATAAGGAACTAAGCCAACTCATCTTAGAGAGTTTTGAATAGAGAGGGCTAAATTGCCTCAGAATCTTATAGTTTTTTTATAAGCATGGTTTTTCAAAGCTTCGCTTTCTTCGTTTCTTTTCTTCCAAAATATAGAAGATTCGCCCATGCTAGATAACATTTTTCTAATAAATAAGCAGAAATACCTCACGAATAGGCAGCGCATAAGTTAAGGAACAAATGCATGGCAAATGCATTTTATATTAAAATTTATTACAAATATAAAACCTTGCCATTTATTGAAAGCTACTCCATTCTCTCCATATTAATTAAAAAATTAATAGCTACTATTGTAAATAAGAATTAAGTTAATTATATTTAAACTTACCTATAAAACATATGTTGGTCAACAAAAATGTGTAATTAGTGTTAGTATTACTAAATTTAAGAAATCCTAAAGAAAAAGCGAATTGTATTTTATACGTTTGAATAAGCGCTTTAGCAATAACAAGTTTTTGTAAATTAGTGAACTGCTTAGCTAACCTTTAAAAAAATATCTATGGATCTCTTTGTTGGCGATAAATTATTAGTAAGTTACTTATTTTTGATATTAGATACATTGGAAAAGTATTTTGTGAAATATGAGCCGTCACGAAAAGAACAATGTGTTTAATAAAAAAGATTGAATAGAGGATTAGGAGTATTATGGACGAACAACTTGTGCAACAAAAATCGAGAATACCAATCAACATAAGGGTATAACGGCATATGCTTAAACAGAAATTATTGCTGATCAAAAATACACATATATTGTGGGGCATCTAAAGCTTTCTTCTGGGCGTTGCACACATTTTGACAAAATGAACAAACCCGTCATCCTTCGTTGATGGGTGTAAAAATAGTGTTTAGGGGCTGCATTCACGTCAACATTCTATCATGTAGAGGAGAATAAAAACAAACATGCAAAATTAAAGTTTACATCTTTTATTGCAGTATGGTCGCACTTCACAGAATCAATTAGAATGTGTTTTTAAAAGAATTTGAATTGCTTGTTTGACCAGCACAAATGACTTAACTAGCTTCAGCATATCATCTAACGGCATGCGAAAGCTTTCTATCAAAAATGCTTTATCTTCATAAAATTCTTTAGCGTCGTTTAACCGTTTTTTGATTGATTCCAACGATATATACTCTTGGTTGGATAATTCGACTTCGGTACCCAGTAGTATTGACAGTAGGCTGTGGTTCTCATCAGACAGTTTAGATTTACATTTAAATGTTCGGTGAGTGTTTCTTAAAGTTACCACCGAATGGCTTACATCGCTTGCACTAGGCTCTAATGAAAATTCATCTACATCTTGGAAACACCGTCGTGGAGTTTCGGTTGTAAAATCTGTATGTTCTATTGTTTCTTCAGGCAAATCAATTATTTTAAATCCTTCTTTTAACTTATTGAATTTGGGATGAAGTTCAAGTAATCGGAGTAAGGTTTTCTTTTCGATTGGAAGTTCAAAATTATAAATCCTAGGCAAAACTTTACCGAGAAAGTAAGAGCTTAGTTTCTGAGCTGTGTAATCGCTATATTTGCAATAGTTTTGTAAATTCGAAGAATGGAAATTGTTCCAAACGTTCGGATCATGCAAAAAAAATATTCGATCCGAAGTCAAAATATAGTTAATTAAAGCATACTCCAATTCCGTTTTGGAAGGAATTATCTCTCCCTCGGTATCATTTTCTTCTGCGCTATACCCGTTACTCGAATTTTCCATACTGCTTAGATTCATCAAAGGTACATAAGAAATAAGAACTAAGATATATATATCAGTATACATATAGTTAATTCTAATCGAATGCTTACCTTGCACACACGTACAGTATGTTCTATAAGTGTTAGAATATATTTTCCGATTCAATTATTTTATTATTACAAAAAAACACGTCCAACATCAGAAAAGCCGATTTTACGTCGTCGAATAGTTTTTTAAGAAACTAAAATGGCGAAAGGATAAGAATTCGAGATGGTTGCACTTAACAATTACAAAAATGTTCTTTCCAGATAAGCGTTTTTCTATACAAGCAAAACTCTTCTCCAAATGTTTTTCGAAGCGCTTCACTTTAAAAAATGTAATAATATGATTGAACTGAGTCACGCTTCTTATCCGGACACATATATCTTATTGGCTTAGTCCACTCGACATCAACATCAAACAAAAGAACTAAATTAACTTAAAACTTTGAATTAAGTTGGATGTTTTTGTTTTAGGGCTTACCATAACTTCAAATTTGCGGTTTTTTTTTGATAAATGAGCGATACTTGCAGCTAGTTACCTTCATTTTCTTAACGACCAAAATCTAACATATGTTTGGTGACAAATAAAACCATTTTTTCTGTCATTTTTACTACATTCAAGTAGATTAAAAAGGAATGAATTCCTTACAATTAACAATAATGTCACTATGGATACTCATTGCTTTTCTGTACTCTAATGTCCACTTGTTTTGTTTTTGATCCTCTACACTTTTCAGGCGAATGCTGCCACGAAATTTCGAAGAGTGGAAGAAGAAGAAACACAGTAAATAAATGCATACAATCATGGTGGATCGTTGTATAAATCTGCGAAAGCAGATCTGCTATCGATGTGAAATTAATAGAATGTATTTAAGAAAATGTCATTTTGCAATGAAGATATCTAAACAAGGAAAATGTAAAATTTAAAAAAAAAAAAAAAAAAAGAAAATGTCATTTGCTTAGTTATTACATTGCGACGGAAACCTTGGTCTATTTGTTGATTTTCAAGTGAATTCTATTTATAATAACGTTGGTAATTTTGTCGGTGTCATATAAAGTTTTGATGTTTGTTGCCTGCCTGTTTACTGTCCAATAATTCAATGCAAGGCTTGAGAAATTGCTGTAAGGGAAAGGGGTGACATTGTCCGGATAGGAGAGAGAGGAGAAAAACCGAAGAAGTTGCTAACAGGTACATGATTTTTTAGGAGGTCTAGATCTTAGTTATTATCTGCGCCCGTCGACTTGGAAAACATGTAGGTCCGCGTCTTGCTATGATGACCATTAATGAAGTTCAACAAATTTCCAGCGTTACTTCCAGCGCAGAGTTTATCTATAGTTCGGGCAAGCTGCCTTCTTTTTGTTGGCCTTTCTTGCTGTATCTTTCTACACTTTCTGTAGCTCGACGTATTCTTTGGCAGGGGAAGCATACTTGTTGAATTTCTTTCCGGCAGTTTTAAGCATATTCTTCTTGTAACAGTGCACCTATTCCGTGGTACTCTTCAGATAGATAATCACCCGTAGTTACTTTTACCGTATCAATACGTCTTAAACGCTGAAGATGTACACTGCATTCTAGAAAAAGCAATTATTAGAATTCTTACCAGTTAAGGCTTTCCGAATCTAATTTGTGCACCACTATAGTCGCGCCTAAAATTAAATACTTTTGGAAAAATGCCGTCCCTTGGAGTTACGGCCATGATACTCCTGTACCAATCCATTTTTTACTCTATAACATGTAATAATTTGTCATTTAAAAAAACTTTAATTAAAGAAATTTTCATTGTATTTCTTATTAGGGCAGTGTACATATTATATTGCTACTTGGAATACAGATTATATTAAGTCTGTGCGGATGCATGTAGCTTAAGATAGGCTCACCGTTCATTATATTGAGCGATTCAAAATCATTTCCTAAATCAATTGAGGTATGTCTGAGGTCCGCGATTACTGCGATATTTTGATGAATTTTGGTAAATTGGCGCGTTTTGGTCTTTTAAGAGTAGATTGGATAGAGCCACTCCCCACGTAACTACTTGTTCTGAAAAGACATGTTATAAACAAAATTGAAAGGTTTGGACCGCATGATCTAATTATTTGTTTGAATCACTTCCCACATAAAGCTTCTTATGAAAAATCTTTGTATGATATCATTTTCAATATTTTATGAAATTTGCTCCATAATAATTTTCACCACCGACTAGTCTACTTGATGGACTTATCAAAATTCAATGTCGAAACAAAAGGTGTTCACATCTTTGGTTCCTTTTCCATTGTAGCTCGAATCGCGGAACATAAACGTCGTACAATTGATTCTTATTTCAACCTACTTTCCATGTTTCTCTAGATTGGAGCTCCAATCATAATCTGCCCTCAAGATCGTCTAGACTAAGATGACATACTTTTAAATAGGTTGCTTATGGGTTAATATTTTAGTCTTCGAATTTATTTCTCTGGCAAAAAAATTAATAATAATAATAGTGAAGCAAACGTCGTTAACGTCAAAGACTATTAATGGCGGTCGTAAAGAGAAAATTTGGATTGTCTGAGATATTGGTACGCCTGGAAAAAAATACGCCGTCTTGATAGAAAAAGAATTAAAACGAAGAGGAGGTTGGTTAAGGTCTTAGAATCATGGAGATGGATAGGAAAAGATTTTCCCTTGATTTCGTAAGGATTAGAAATTGTGAACAAATCGTAGCTCTACTTAAAATTTACGTAAAAAGTGTTAAAACTTTACCAAGTAACTATTTATAAAACTTAAGTGTTGTGCAGTTCTTTTAAGGTCTAATCTCGATGTAGTTCTGATCCTGGCAGCGGTATTTGAACAAAAAAAAAACTAAAAGTTTATTGAAGAGTTGTTTGTGATGAGAGCGTTGATTACAACACATTGATGAATAAAATCCCGAATGTTAAAATGGTTGTTCTAAACTTTTTGAATTTGTTGCATTAACGTTACGTGCGTTAAAAAAAGGAATAAAAGTATGTTTGAACGGTTTTTATTTGTTTCGTTCCTTTGGTTTTGGTGGTCAAAAAGATGACTCGAAGAAACGGTGATGTGCGAAGCTACACATTATTTAATAAACCATATGAATACATAAACTTGCTAGCGAAAATTTAATAATGTAACAAATGTATGTTCGAAGAATTTAGAACTAAAGCTTCAAATTTAAAGACAATGTTAACAACAAATTTAACAATTTAATAATCATTCAATAATCATTTAAATCTAAGGTCGACTGTGAACGATGCTAACCATGAACGATGGACGATACGTTCAATCGAGAAAATTTAACGCAATGTTAACTACTACTGCCGAACTAGCTAGCTTTTCAATAACACGTGCGTCTATCCGTTTGCATCGTCCGACCTTTGGACATTTTTGACGCACTTAATTTTGTTTTCTCTCACCAGAGGGGTTAGACATACACACAAATTTCATATAATTATGCTATGAAAATGTGGCGCTCAAACCTGCTCAGATCAAGTAATCTTAAAATATACTTATGTTAACATGCTTAGATCAAGCATACGTAAAACATATATATTTAAAGCAGAAAATGTATACATATTTATATATAAAAAGCTACTAATTTTGAAATTACTTTTTATTATTCTTTTCCGGTAGAACCGCCAAAAGTAGACAGTTTTCGAAATTATAGTACTTAGCCATAATTGCTTGAAAAACGAAAAAACAAGCTACAGCTTATACTTTTGAAGAGTAGGCAAGAGTTGTTGCTGCGGCTCTTCTAAATAATTACGCGTTTAGTGACTAGTTCTAGAATAAATATATAAAGCCATCAAATATATCGCTTTGCAGTTGATAACGAATTTTTGCTTTATTTTCGAGTTAAAATTTTGTTAAGGCGATTCGCTTTTAGTTTTTAGGAAAATTTTTCTCATCCTCTCACTTATACTTGAGAACGCGAAGACCGAAGGGAGGAATGAAATACATACATACAAATAAATAAACTCTATTATTATTTAAAGAAACTTTTTTTGGGAAATGTTTTTCCTTTGATTTTTCTGTACCTATAAGATAAACAAAGTAGAATGTTTAAAACTATTTCGCACATTTCTCAAACGGAGGTATATTATCTGCCTAAAAATGTTTTAATTCTAAAATAAATATGGTGGACCTGACCTAGTGCATTCTTTTTTTCTTAACAGTGCCAGCAATATCGTAAATAAAAATAAAAGGACTTGGAGAGTAGAGTGGGATAAGCTAAGTGTGTTAATTCGAAATTAATTATGGCGGACTGTGTAGATTGATTCTTCTTAATAATACATTTTAATGAAGTAAGATGTCAAAGATTAATTTTGTCTTATTCATTTTTTTATGACAATAAATAAAAGCATTGGAAAAATTTTAATAGTGGGGGATATACGAAATTCGCCCTCAACCGAATATAACTTTCTTACCTGTTTTTTAATCAAAATATAAAGTGGATACGATAAGGTATACTTACGAAACACAAATGTATCGAAAATAGTGCGGCAGATCGGCTTTGAAAAAGCCTCTATTCAGGAATGTGTTGAGGAAGTTAGATCATTATAGTCGGAGCGATCAAAAACGAATCTTTAAAGAAGCTCTTATGTGATTCGTTATGTGACGTCAACAATAACTAGCATTAAATTTAGTATAAATTATTTTTTGACCAAGAATTTATTCATTATTCATTGTCTTCAGACTTCAAATTTATAACTTGTAGCCGCATGAAGGCTAATTTTTGATGAAAATCCCTAGTATGCTTTACCATCTTCTGGACAAGTTTTCACCGTAAAATATTAAAAAGTAACTTTTGAGGCCGTATAAAACCTTAAATTTTCTAAGAACATTTACGAGGGAGAAATTTTTCGCATTAATTTAATACTATTTCAGATCGATTCATCCAGGAATATTAAAAAGGAAAATATATATTCATAAGTATTAAGAATGCGAAATGCTAATGATTTTTCAAAATAATTTTTTATACGGGTGAGTTATCGTTCATTTCTAATAGCGTCCTTGAGACAAAACATGTCGATCTACCAAATTTGATGAAAATATTTCAAAAATCTCTCCCAATAATTTTGTCCATCAATAAATGCGTTCAGTCTTCAATTCGCAATGATAAATAAAATATTGACCTAACAGTGCATTCCTAGAGAATCTTTAAATGGTTTATTTTTAAAAATCAATCGCATTAGTTCGTCATAATATCATTATTGCGGGAATGGTGGACTGAAGGGAAAACATTGCAATTGCTTGCAAGGCAACATGCGTCCTATATGCGAAACTTCAGCTCCATCCACAATGGCGAATTAAAAAATAACAAATTTCTTTAAACCTACCGGTTATCTGGAAGATACGTACGTATAATCGAGAAGTAGCTTTACAAAATTTTTTTAGTTTCCTTTTTCTCATTTATTGTACACAACACCGAAAGATGATGTTATATTAATTTTGTGAAAACGCTTGTAATGCTCAGAAGGATGCATCAAATATTTCACAAGATTCCTTGATCAACATCAAATTCTAAATTGATTTAAGCGTGTCCGCCTGTGTAATGTCCGTTGTAAACATTCCCCCATTCCCCCTGTTCGCTGACATGAAGGTATCGACTTCAAATTTGACAGCAACGCTAGAAGTTAGTCGCGGTCGTTGACATTGAAAATGGGGCAAATTGATCGAAGAAAATTTGGTTTTTAACTCATTACTCAAAATCATAGCAGATAAATATATAAAAATTTAAACGCATCGCTTACACGCCGTCGCATTCTTCAGTGAAGTGTATAGTAATAATAATCTCTCTCCACGATTTGAGCACGTGATCGCAGTCCTTAGAAAACGAGAGGTGGGGGTGGCAGCATCGACCGAATAAGAAATCGTGGTCGCAGTGCTGGTGGCAATGGTTGACGCAGATGTAGAGATGTTGTTACCAAAAATTATAACGACCAACAACATATATAAATAAGTGTTTAGGAACCTTATTTATAACCATTTTCAATATTTTTTCAAAAAAGAGTTCGTAATTATTCAATTTACATGTCGAGAAGCTTTCGATTTATTCGAAACTTCAATTTTCCTTTTACTTTGTCACTTTAAATGCGCTGTTATAAAAACTATTGATATTTAAAGGAAAGATTACTTTGATGGAACGACCAGATAAGGTTGTTGAAGGAAAACCCTAAGGTAGTAGATGAACATTGTACTACAAAAAAGTGAGTTGAAAGAATTTCCTACAGATATTTACTTTGCTTTCTCCGCTTAGAATTTATAAAAACATTATATTTTTTGAATGGTTATTCGCATTCGCACATTGCCATGCAAGTACTGCTACATTGAAATATACTCGATATGGTTTAAATAAATAATTTGGAAGGTAACAAATACATTTATATTCAATCTACATACATTCATTACAGATAGTTAATTAATGTTGATTTAGAATATCGTTCGCCATCGAACATAAACTTGGGTTCTGTATTGCTGGTATTTATAACTGACGCCTGAAATTTCGTTCATTTGCTTTTATAACATTAATTTCCCATCTGGCAGCAATATTGATTAGCCTTCAGTTTATATTACGTTCAGAATCCTCTAAGGAGAGAGGCACAATGAGGTGTCATTTTCGTCTTCGCGTTAAAAACTACCAAATGCTAAACACAATAGCCACGACACCATATTGTTTTACAGGACAATGTAAACACAGACATGTAGTTTTAGAATCAAAAATACAGAAATCAACGTAAATGTAAACCCCAAATATATAAAAAATAATAATTTTGTTAATCTTCATAGTCCGCTTAAATTTTATATCACCTTCATGACCCTTTTTGCCTATTAATTGATCCATAATTTGGAAGTTAACATTTACGACTTTATAATGAAACACGTTCAACTTTAAAAAAAGTGGTCGTTTTTCTTTGTTTTTCATTTCTGACAAAATAACGCATGCTATAAACCAAAATTAGAAATCATATAATATATTAGATAAATAACCTTAAAATTTATAAGAAACTATCATTATTTCTTCTTGCGAATTTTTCTTTTTTTGTTATTTGTATGTACTGTGGAGGCCTTTGCGGCCCAATCGTTGTGGCTGGGGTAGCTCAGCGGCCCAGGAAAACACAAGAAATTTATATTTAGGGATCTTTATTTTATTCTTTATTTTCTTCACTTCACAACGCAATTGACTCTCCCGTGATTCCATACTCGACTTTCGAATATGACTAATCTAACTGAACTCTCTAATATGACTAATTTAACTAAACTCTCTAATATGACTAATCTAACTAAAACTATCCTACCCCATTGTTAATCTATTCTTATTCTACTCTTAATCTATCTCTATTCCACACTTATCCTTTTCTTATCCTATTCCTATTCTATTCTTATTCTACCCTTAATCGATTCCTATCCTATTCTTATTCTATCCTTACCCTATTCTTATTCTATTCTTATTCTCTATCCTCAACTGGCTTGCACTCTAACTTAGTCTAGCACTTTTCCCCCACCAGAGACGGAGAATCCGTGAGGACAAAACGAGAGACGACTTTGGCTCCTCACAGATCCTGTTCTTTGGGTGGAAGAAGTGACTGATGGTACGCCTCCCCGGTATTGGTCGGTCGGTGACGGCTTCGGTGTGGCGGTGCTGTTCGCTGCTGCAATTGAGTTTGCTGCTGCTGCTATGTTGTGAATGTTGCTGCGTTCGCAGCTATTGGGTCGAAATATGGTCGCAGAGCCTGTTGTTTGCGCAGAGCAGAGTGCTAATATTCATGATGGGTGCACAGCTTGTTGCCTGAGCAGAGCAGGGTGCTACTGTTTCGTGATAACGCAGAGCCATCGCGCGTGGTACTCGTCTCCAGAGCAAGGTGTTATCATTGGGTGGGCAGAGCAGGGTGCTATCACTTCATGATAACGCAGAGCCTATTGCCTGGGCAGAGCAGATTTCTATCATTTCGTGATGACGCAGAGCCATCGGGCGTGGCACTCGCCTCCCATTGGTGGAGTGTCCTACTGACGCTCTGTAATCTTCGGCTTTGCGACATCGGAGTGTCGGATCGTTGGCCGGTGATTCCGTCATCTCTCGTGTACGTTTGGCTTTCCGACATTGAGTTGCCGGAGCGATGTTGAGATGATGATAGTTGTTGTCGTTGATGTTGTTCATATAAGTGTTGGCGATGTTATTTAGGTAGGTGGGGCGTTGGCGGAGGAGGCTTCGGCGGGGTGGGTGCTTAGTGCTTCCGAGTGCGGCGAGGGCCATCCCGTTTAGCTGCTCACTCCCCTCGGTAGCTGACGGTGATAACGTTCATCGATCACCACAGTCCGCCGATCCGGTGCTCCTGTACGCTGGAATTCCGCGAACATCCGGGTATTCACTACGGCCGCATTGAGAAAGATTACTGTCGGAAGATCCGTGATTCGGTGGCTGGATGGCGACTGGATCTGGTCAGCCTTTGAAAATAACTGACAGTCCGGCTGTGTCGTAGCAAAGGGAAGCGCACGCGGTACCTCGGTGTCTCGGATGCGGTAAGGGCCGTGCATGGCGGTTGGAAGCCAGGGTAACTCAATAACCCTCCATCCTCGGTGGTGGTTGAGAGTAAGCCGATACCGTGGCCTCTCGTCGAAGATGACTTCCTCGAGGCAGCACGGTTGTCGACGGAATTCCGCCTGCATGTTCTCTTGCAGACATAGTGCTTAACAGTTTTAAAACCGGCTAGCCTCTTGGGGCTTGTATCTGTTGGGGTGATGCGTGGTGACCTGGAGTGGAAGTTCTTAGGTGTTTTCCCTCGGCGGAGTGGGGCTGTGCCTCAACAGGTGTGCGTTCGCTCGACCGCAAGGTCGCGCGGGTTCGGTGGTGGAGTCTGGTTCGGTGAGCGACAGGGCCGCTAGTGCGCGAACTAACGTCGCTTGTTCATCTGAGTTAAAAGTTTCGGTCGTGTCGAGAGCCTCGCGTTCCTCCGCGGATACAGCCGATGATGAGCTACTGGTACTAAGCGTTCGGTCTCGAGGCCTCCACTGGGTCGCGGAGAATCTCCGTAGACCGTTGCCGGCGGAATGCATCTCGTGAACCGATGAGGAGGATTAGGGGAATTTCACGCTTAGTAGTTGCATGTAGGTAGAGCGGCAAGCTTAGCTAAAGTTAGCGATACATAATTTGGTGATTTCCCTCGGCTTTGAATGTATCTTTCTTTGGTAGATTTTCTTCTTTTCGATTTGTTTATTTTTCTCCCTTTCCTTTGGTTTTTGTTTTTTATTTCCTTTTCTTTATTTATTTTTTTCCTCCTTTTGAATGTTTTCTTCTTTCCATTTTTTTTTGTTTATTCATTTTTTTTCTGTTCTTGTATTTGGGTTTTCTATCTTTTCGCTTAGGATTGGTGTTCGTCTTTTATTTTGTTTTCCCTTTATTAATTTTTTCTTTTAATATATCTTCGCTAGCACGCACAAATTTCTAATGGGGGGTTAGTAGGCGATGCATTGGTATAATTGTTATTTGTAATAAATTTCAACATTTCGAAAAGATCATACAACAATTCTTATACGTATTTCTTCTTTGGTTTTCTTTTATTGATTATTATCCCTATTATCTTACTTTTGTATCGCTTATTTTTATATTGGAATAAATGTCCTGATATTTATTTTAGTTGCGAAAGTTTATTTATTGAAATATTTAATTTTTCAAATTGTCTTTACAACTTCGCTTATGGTTTGTTTATTTGTCGTTTTGTTTTTCCTTTTTTTTTGAAAATGATTTGCTTTATTGACAAATTATCCCTCTACCATAAATTTCGTATTCCCTTTTCAATGTTATGAAATCTTTACACAACCTGTTACAAGAAAGTTTCCATCAAATACTGAACAATGGTATCTGATCCTACTAAATGGTTAACGCTTCCTCACCGGTATTTGGATTTCAACTATTTGGTAAATAATTACAGGGCTGGTTGTAATTTCGTTTGATAACAGAAGGGCTTTCAAAAGTAGCCTACAGGTTTCCGACGACAATCGAAATTTATTTTGAAGGAGAGTAAGTTCGGTTATCCCTAAGGTACAGAGGTAGTAGCTTAGCTGTTATATAAAATACTTTATCAATTTAAGTTGTATTTTTCTTTTATTTCTTTTCTTTTTTTTTATTATCTTACAAGTACCTTAATAAAATTTTGAATATCACCACCTTTTTGTTGTAATTATAATTATTTTTTTTATTTCTTCTAACGTCTCATATTGAGCGTTAGGCGATCAATATTCTAAACTGAAAGAGGGCAATGTGTGTTGATACTAAATAGAATTAAACTTGGCGAACGAAGCTTAATGTATTTTCCTTATGCTTATCTTTATATTCAATGTTGTGTGTATTAAGGTAACTGTTGTTATTTGAAAGTATGTCTTTGTTTATTTCAATTATGAAGTTTATGGGAAACTATATTCCATACCCACTACCCAGCACATATTATTCCATTTGCAATGAAGAATGTACACAATGAGCCGATTAAAGATTTATCAAAACGTTAATAGTATGTTATAAGCGAAAGTAGTTTAGAAAATTCTGATTATGAAAAGCTAACTACACTTAGATGCGGCGCAGATGTGAATTAATGGCAAATGGAAGTTTGCAATTTACACATGCTATGAATTATATACTTTTGTATTTCTAAACGAGAGATTTCAACAACTTTCGAACTCGAGATTCGTTTCGATCTCTCATCTTTACGCATACATCCTGCATTCGCCAAAACGGGTATACTACACAACCTATTAAGAGTCAACAAGGAAAAATAATAGCAATATAATAAGAACAATTTTATACTTTCGTAATGAATTTCACTTGTAGAGATGCTTACCTATTTCTTCTTTTGCGCCTTCCACAGTTAAGATATTTTCTTTTAGTAATTTCTCGTAACTCTTGACGCCACTTTTACTAGCTTTTCTCCGGTTATTGCATTTAATTGGGGCGCCTGGCATCGTATTGCATGTCGTAATGCAATACCTAGCCAGTTGTAGTGCGATTTTTGAAATTTTTTTTTCTTTTTTTGCTACAAATGCAAATTCAGCATAATTCTGTCGCACTTCAAAGTTGATGCATACGACGGTATGCGATCACACTACACCCTTACCGTTTTAGAGAGAAAATTGTTAATGTGTTACAAGACGTTAACAATGTTATGAAAGAGAATTTTAATAGAGTAAACAGTAGTTCTTAAATAAATTTTTATGTGTTTAGTTTATATTTACATATAGTTTTTAATTATATTTCGTTTATAGGCTTTAATTTTTAAATTTTGACAGTTTTGATTTCATAGTCTTAATAAGATTTGGTTTATAAATTTTCTATGTTTTTTAAGTAAATTTAGTTTACATCTATTGTATTCTATCTCTTAATTAAATTTTTATGTACAGTTTTTGGCTTATCTTTAATTAGTATTGTGACATTGGGTTTTTTGATATCTATTACTTCATAGGGTCCTTCATAGGGTGTATCTAATCTCATCCTGTTGTGTGTCTTTAATAAGATTTGTTCTCCTATGTTTATATCGATTGGATTCGTGTAATGTTCCTCTGATAGTTGTGTTCTTGCTACCTTCGCTTTTTCTAAAAATCTTTTAGCTTTTTCTAAAGAGTATTTTAATTTTGTTTTTAGCTTATTTATGTAGTTTTCTGGGTTGTATGTAGGATTTGAATTTAATATTTTCTCGTTGGGCATGTATGGCAATTTTCCATATATTAGTTCAAAAGGCGTATATTGTGTTTGTACGTGAGGGGTAGTGTTATATGCGAAAGTGTAGTATGGTATCCATTTATCCCAATCATTGTTTGTTGAAAAGGCTAAAAAGTATTCGTTAAGAACTCTGTGGTTGCTTTCAACTGTACCTAAATTTTCGTGGTGGTAGGGGGTTGAGAGCTTTTGTTCGATACTTAGTAACAGACAAATTTCTTTTATTAGTTCATTGTTGAACTCTGTTCCTCTGTTAGATTTGAATGTTTTAAATTGGCCGTATTTAAGTATTACCTTTTCTGTTAAAATTTTGGCGATTGATTTTGCGCTTTTATCTACAATAGGATGTGCGGTTATATATTTTGTTAATTCGCATTTGATTGTTAGTATGTATCGGAAATTATTGGAAGGTTTCATTGGTCCTACTGTGTCTATACTTAGTGTTTCAAAAGATATGGACGGTATATCTGTTATTGTGAGAGGTTCTTTTGTGTGTTTGGTTTGTTTGCTTGTTTGGCAAATGTGGCATTGTTTTATATAATTTTTTATCATCTTGAACATATTGCGCCAGATGTATTTTTGGCTTAGTTTTTGAAATGTGTTTTTCTTACTCCGAAATGTCCTGAGTGTGGGCAAGTGTGGTATTCTTCCATTAATTTGCACTTTTCTCCATCATCATATATTCTTTCTCTTTCTTTGTATAATAGTATATTTATGCGGTTTCTTTTAATATTGTTGAATTTTTCTTTTAATATCTCTTTGAATATCTATTTAAATATATCATCATGTAGACTTAATGCATAGTCTAAGAAATTTAACTTGTTTAGTTTTGATTCAATTTTTCCAAGAGCGCATCGAAATGGTCTGGATATTCATTGCACCTCACACGTGTGCAGTTTAATTCTTTAACATTTTCAATTATCATATCTTTTATCCCGCTTTCGAATTTGAATTCTAATATTCTTGTGTTCTTAATGTTATTTATTGACGTGCATTCCCACATATTTAGTTGTTCATGTGTGTGTTTTCTTTTGCCGATTTACTTCTGGTTATTACTAGCGTCTTTTTTATTCGTTCCTGATCTTCTTCTCTGGATATTGGAATCATCTCTTTTAATATATCAGAATTTATGTTTATCCTTGACAAGGCGTCAGCGTTAGTGTTGTTTGAACCTTTTTTATAAATTATGTTGAAATCGTAGTCCAATTATTCTATTCTTATACTGGTTAATTTTGAGGTGGGGTTTTTGTGAGAGAATAGTGCTACTAATGGTCTGTGATCAGTTATCAATGTAAATTTTTTGCCGAATAAGCAGGGCCTGAAATGTGTTATTCCAAAGTGGATTGCGAGTAGCTTTTTTTCTATGATTGGTTTGTTTTTTTCGTGTTTGTTTAGAAATTTTCTTGCGTATGCGATGGATAAGTCTTGACCTATTTCTCCTTGTGGTAGTACTGCTCCTAAGGCGTAATTTGATGCATCAGTTGTTAAAATGTAGGGTTTATCGGAATTTGGATATTGTAATATGGGTGGGGACATTAATTTGTTTTTGAGTTCTAGGAATGCCTGATTACATTGGTTTGTCCAGTCGAAGTCTTTTCCTTTTTTGAGGAGATCGTTTAGTGGTTGTGCTATGTCAGCGAAGTCTTTTATAAATTTCCTGTAATAGTTGCAAAATGCTACAAATCTTACGTCGTCTGTATTTTTGGGTTGGGGATAGCTTTTTATTGTTTCGTACTTAGCGGGATCTGGTTTTACGCCTTCGGGTGTTATTAGGTGTCCTAAATAGGTTACTTCTGGTTGTAGGAAGTTGCATTTGGATGGATTTAGTTTTAGGTTGTATTTGTTAAGTCGTTCTAGTACTTTCGTTAAATTTCTGTTGTGATGTTCGAAACTACATCCGTGTATTATTACGTCGTTTACGTATAAAAATGCTTCGGTGTCTAGTCCTGATAAAGCTATGGGTAACATTCTTTGAAACGACGAAATTTTTGAAAAGGCGGTTAAAGGTCGCGAGTTTTTGTTAAGTTTTATTTGATGAAATGAGTTTGTCATGTCCAAAGTGGAGAAATATTTTGCTCGTCCTAGTCTATCTAAGAAGTCTTCTAATCTTGTAAGGGGGAATTTCTCGTTTACTATTTTTTCGTTTAGTTTTCTGTAGTCAACTACTAGTCACCATTTCTTTATGTCTGTCTGATTTTTTTTGGGTACTAGTAAACGTGGTGAGTTATAGGGGCTAATTGAGGGTTCTATAATGTTTTGTTCAGTCTTCATGCTGTCGTTGGGGTGTACACAACCAACTTCAGCGTCTTACTCAATTGAAATAAAGAAAAGAGTCAAACATAACCTAGAAAGCAAAAAATTAAAAAAATCTTAGTAAAAAAGCATCAATATTTCATCATCACGTGAAATTTTGAATATCATCAATGGATTTCTATAAAGTTTCTGGATTATGGATCTAAATGTAAGTTAAAAGGTCCAATCCATATCAAATTCAAACAAAAAAAAAAAAAAAAAAAATATAATGTTTTGTTGTAATAATTCTTTTACCTGAGTATTTATGGTGTTAGTTTGTGTGTGGGGTAATATATAGTTTTTTATGTACACTGGTGTGTTGTCGTTTGTTTCTATGTTTTGTGTATAAAAATTATTTGCTGTGAGTGGTTCATTTTCTAGGTGGAATACTGTTTGAAATTTTTTGAAAATTTTTATGAGTTCTTGTTTTTGAGAGTTGTTGACTGTGTCTAATTTTATGGATTGTAATATACTTTGGAATCGTTGTTCATCATATTGAGTGTGTATATTGGTGTTTTGTATAATTTGGTAGGTATGGAGTGGTTGGGTGTTGCTATGTAGGTGTTGTATGGTGATTTCTTCATCTAGGGTATTTAGTATTTTAATGTGTTTTTGTCCGTTTTTTGGTATTATTGAATTGGCTAAAAATATTCCTTTTATTCTGCACACTTTATGTATTCTTCTTCTTTCTATTCTTCGTATTATCGTCTTCTTCATTTTAATATTCTTCATATATTCATTAATAATCTTTAATATTCTTTCTATTCCTCGTATATTCTTCTTATATTCTTCGATATATACTTTATCTTCATTTTAATATTCTTTCTTCATATATTTTTATATAATCTTCGTATCTTCTTCTTATATTTCTATGCATTCTTGGGAGCGTACCGCAGTAGTCTCGATATTCAATTGTCCTTTTAAACTCCTTTGCATGTTAAGTTTGTGTATTATTTAGAGGAATCATTAGTAAATGTCCTTTTAAACTCCTTTGCATGTTAAGTTTGTGCATTATTTAGAGGAATCATTAGTAAATGTTGTTGGGAGAGGATTTCCTATCTGTACACTGCATCTTGTGTAGCAGTGACTTTACCGTGATAAAATACAAGTTTTGAGGAAATGATCACACCGACTGGCTTTTAGTTGGGTGGGATCGTTATTATCTGTCTTAAATAGGTTCATGCTGATTGTAGAGTCTTTGGAATCCATCAATGTAACAGAAAAAGTTATGCTCCCTATTTCAAATATAATTGTTTGTTGGTGAGTTTTATTTTGGTTTTTGTTTGTTATTATTATTATTATTTTTTTTTTGTTTAGTAAGACCTCTTAACTTTTTGTTTGAAATATCTACACTTTATATATTTTAATATTCTACGTACCTATTTGATCTTCTTAATGTTAACATTTTTTGTATTGTAAGGAAGCGATTTTGCTTCCTTACGAAACACAAGTCCGTCCGCCCTAGACATGTATCTCCAGCAGGCAACCCGCCAGTCCGATCTGTCCGTGCACGCCCGAAGACAAGCAGCCCCCTCCAACTTCAAACACTGAATCACAAATGATACTGGCAAAGTTAAAATCATTAAAACGCACACCTATGCGTGAAAAATTAAAATCTCAGAAACTATTTGTGTAAAAGTAAGATCTCAAATCATTCCTGTAAAATCAAAATCTCAAACACACTAACTCAAGTTCATAAAACACACACCTATGCGTAAAAAAAAA
>NW_023998581.1:941516-946976 GCF_014805625.2 Glossina fuscipes | reverse complement strand
TCACCTCGCTGGTTCCTTGCCCCAGCCATTTCATACTTCCGTCCAGTAAAGTGGAACCAATAAAGCTAAGAGATCATAGCACCATTCCCCCCGAAGGTCCTGATTATTTATTAAAATTTTCTTGCAACGGATCCTGGATTGGCTGCGTCATACCCTGCCTAAGGAAACTCGTTACAAGTGGCGCCCGAGCAGGGACCTTCGGATCAGCAGAAACAAGGAAGTAAGCATACAAGCCGTGAGCTTATCGAAACAGAGGTTAAGGAAGGAGCCAGCATGGTGAAAACATCCTGGTTGTACAGCCTGCGAAAGGAGGAGTTGAGTGAGATCTGCGGATCGCTCGACTTGGACACCAAGGGGACTGTCGAAGAGATGCGGAAAGCAATGATAGCCCTTATTGCAACCCCCGACTTATCAACGGAGATGAAGGCGAAGCTGACAGAAATGGAGGCGAAATACGCAGCAAGAATGCTGCAATTGCCGGAAGGCACCATGCGAGGTGCAAGTCCCAAGCGCCAGGCGCAAGAGCACATTTCGTGTGGCGCAACCATGGATCGCATCTGTAAGTGGTCAGTGCGCTACGATGGCGAAAGTGGCGCCCTGGAGTTCATCGCACGCGTAGAGGAACTGTGTGAAGTATACGATCTGCCGACGGATATCATGCCACGCATCATTATGGAACTGCTGCATGGTAAAGCAGCAATTTGGTACCGGAACAACCGTAGAGTATGGTCAGGGTGGCAAGAGTTCAAGCGGGAATTCCTCAAATTCTTCTTGCCCACCCGATACCTAGAACGGTTAGATGACCAGTTGCGACAGACGTTCCAGCTAGCCGGCGAGAAGTTTAGAGATTACGCGCTCCGCCTGCAGGACTTAATGCGGCACCTTGATTATACGACACAGCAGAGGCTCGACAGGATCGCCCGAAACAGCCGTAGAGAGTATCAGCTGTTCTTTGGTGATACCTCCAGCAAAGATTTGAATGAAATAATAGCGCTGGGAGAGCGTTTTGAGGACATACCCACACCAGCAACAGCAACACCCTGGAGAGAAACCGCAGGTATACCCCGCCAACCAAGAGGTAACACTCCGTTCATGACAAGTACCAGCAATGCCAGCAGGAATGTTTGTCATCGATGTGCCCAACCAAGCCACCTGGCACGTGATTGCCTTAATCAGCGTGTTTTATTCTGTTGGGATTGCGGCCTTACGGGCGTACTGACAAAGGAGTGCTGCCGACAAACTACCCGTCAAGATATACAAGCACGAGGTATGACAGTGTGTGAATCGATAGAACGAAGGAAGCCGCCGCCAGATGCGGTGCCAAAAACTGTGGAAATGACCGGAAGCACCCTGGTAGCCTCCCTCACCATTGGCGGCCTAGCGACAACAGGCGTCGTGGACACTGGGGCTACCAGAAGCATCATTCGCGAAGATTTCATCGGGTTTATCCCCCACATAATAAACTCTGAGACGAGAAGCCACACCATTCGAATGGTAGATGGCGCATCACAAGATAGCAAACGTAGCATAACGGTAGAGGCGAAGATAGGCGATATGTCCTTTAACGTGGAGCTATTGGTGGTGAGAAGAAGCGTCGACCACCTCACCCTCGGTATGGACTTCCTGGCGAAAACAGGCGCTGTGTTCATCGTAGCCGGCCATTCCGTGAAGTTAGGCAGCAAAAACAGCATGCCCACATTGCCAAGCGAACTACTATTCGGAACACAACACCAAGATTACGCGTTTGGTTTAGACGCATCTGGTTTGAAAGTAGAGCCGCTATCAACCGGGGCTGAGCATTATTAGGAAATTGTTCCTCCGCCACCACCTATTGATCAAGCAAAGCGTAGCGTTCACGAGAGCGAAGTAGAAAACCAAAGCAACCCTGAAGACAACGACCGCAACAGAAAGATGCATAAAAAGCCTGCAATAACTGAACAGAAGATTATCGAAGTAAAAAAATTATCATCTTGCGAAGTAGAGAGAGAATCCGGGCCAACTAATACGAAGAGAGCAACAATAGATGTCCGAGCAGCAAGAACAATGCCCTCAACAACAAAGAACAAAGCAGCCAAAGCTGCAACAACTAGGCCTGATATTCCAGAGCCTAAGTATGGAACCCATGAAAGGGTCGTGAACGCAACCGTGAGATCAGCGAGAGCGTTCAAGGAACTACACAGCGTTACGACACGAGGAGCTACTACAATCGCGATCACAGCACCCAGGAAAACTAACAAGAATAAAAAGGATCTAGGTTACAGATCCAAAGCAGGCAAAGTCAGCAACATTAGCGCTAATACGACTAGTAACAAGAGAGGGCAGCGGTTGCACCATCGCCCACAGCAAGGGCAATTTAACGACGTAGCCTTATCGTCACCCAACACCTTCTACGGTTCCAGCACCGATATGGAACGTACGAGCGATGCAGCGAAACAAGCATACATCTGGCACAATCAAGCAGATAAATGGTTACCGCTGCAGAAGGGGGACAAAATTCCAAACCGTTGCAGCACATGTATAGGGCGGTGAGCCGTCTAGCGAAAAAAGCGGCAAAGAAAACAAAATTCGAAAAAATATCCCGTAAAAAAAAAAAGAAGAAAAAAACTAAGAAAATCCACGAGAACAAAGGAAAAAAAACCTGAGAAAACCAACGGAAAAAAACAACAAAGAAACAGCAACAAAAAAAAGCAATAGCCATAAACACCTCAACAGTAGCCAAGAAAAGATCAACCGAGAAAAATCAACAACAAAAAAAAAACATAACAGAAAAACATCAACAGAGGAAAATCAACAACAAAAAAAAACACAACAGAAGAACATCATATTCAACAGAGAAAAATCAACAACAACAAAAAAAAAACACAACTGGAAAACATCAACACCAACAGAGAAAAATCAACAACGGGAAAAAAAAAACACCAAAAAAAAGGCAATAGCCATAAACACCTCAACAGTAGCCAAGAAAACATCAACCGAGGAAAATCAACAACAAAAAAAAAACACAACTGAAAAACATCACCATCAACAGAGAAAAATCAACAACAAAAAAAAAAACACAACAGAAAAACAGCAACATCAACAGAGAAAAACCAACAATGGGGAAACAAAAAAAAAACAACAGAAGAAGAAGCAGCAAACCAAAAAAATATAAAACAAAAATAAATAACCAAAAAGAAAAAGGAACCAAGAGCTAAGAAGAAAAATAAGAAAAAATGGGAAAAAAAAGAAACACTAAGTAAAACAAAAACAAATACAGGAAAAAAGAACATTGGGAAAAAGTAATAATATACAAGCAAAAAAAAAAATATTAAAAAAAAAGAAAACACTAAGAAATGCAACGAGAGTACAGAAAAGCAAACCCAAAAGAGAAAAAAAAAGAAAAAAAAATATTAAAAAAAAACATAATAGTCAAGAGAATTCAAGGGAAAAAAAAATATAAAAATACATATCAGAACGAGTATCAAAAAGCTAAGGAACAGCAAGACCAGCCGACAAAATCAACAGGTCCAGGCCACCACAAAACAAACCAAGAGCCCGAGGTCGCATCAACAGCATCTGAGGAAGGGGCTAGGCAAAACAATCCAATGACAACAACAGCACGCTAGTAACGCAATGAACTTAATGCAGCCACAAACAGCATCGAGAATAATACAACAGATAATAACCAGGCAAAGAGTGAACCCAAGGGAAAAAAAGCCAAGTGATCAGGCAAATGCTAGGCAATGAAAAGCAGAGGCTCGTATAACTGTTACAAAGACTGAAGGAGAGTTCGAAGTATACTAGGCGAGAACAATTAATAATAGCAGTAATGAAGGAGAATCAAATGGATCACACAGGTCGATCATATACAGCCAAGAAGAAACACATCAGACCAACAAGTTGGATCACCGCTAATCAAGGCATGCAGGTTGCACTACTAAAAGCCCCGTTAGCGGCTCATACACAACGCCAGCCTAAATGGCAAGCAAACAGCACTTCAAGTGTGACACGCATCGTGAAAGGAGCAAGAAGAAGTGAAGGAAAAGTAGTATCTCCAGAAATTCATACAGCAGCATGGAACGCCGATTCGCTACCTATGCCAAAATCGACATCTCCAGCGGGGATTTCCAACGGTTGGCCCCCGGCCGCTGGCTCAACGACCGAATCATAGAATTATATAGCCAATGGGTGTTGAACCAGCAAACAGCGGCAGGGATTAGGGACCACGTCCATCTGGCCTCTCCCTTCCTATACAGGAAAATCGCGCAAGCAGCCCCCAACGAAAAATTCCTCCTCCGACAGGCGCAGCGCAACCAAGTGGCAGGAAAGAAATGCCTGATCATCCCAATCTGCGAGCAAGCCCACTGGCGCCTATGGATTGTGGCTCACCCCGATCTTATGGCAGAAACCAGCGCGATGTATGTCATCGACCCACTAGAGAACTATCCGACAGAAGAGATAGCAGCGCACATCCGACGCTACGTCCAACTCCTAAACCGGTGGAAGCACGGCCAGGATTTAAAATGCGATTCGCAATCAATGCCGCTGCGGAAGGTCCAAGTCCCGCTACAGGCCAACCAGTCAGATTGTGGCGAGTACTTACTCCGGAACCTCGAGGCATACCTTCAGCAAGATGAGACCAGATGGGACCCGCACGCCTTGCCGCTGGCCTGGTGTACGGCGGCAGCGGCCCAGCGAACCCGGACGAAAATAGCAGCAGTGCTGCTGAAATTAGCAACAGAGGAAGAAGAAATCCGGGCCAGCGCCTGTGAGCCCGTCGACGACGTCGATGACGTCAGCATCACAACACCCACCGCTGAGCCAATTACGGTGCGGACGATGACGACCGAAGAACCACCCAGAATGACCGCCGCTGAGGAGCCAATTAAACCGTGGACAACCGAGGAACCCGTCACCATGGGCGTCATAGTCCCCCACGACCCCGAAGAGGACTTACGGCAAATCCAGCCCACCATTGCGCTGTTAGGTGGTGGGCCAGCCACCCCAAAACCGATACTCGGCGAAGGAGACGAGTGGGTCCAGCTGGAGAGGGGTGACCCATTCGACTGCTACTTACGCGACAAATATAAGACGGGACAAAGGAGAGGCCGTTTTTATGACTTCCTGGGGGGCCAGTCGTGCCGAACCATCCGAGGTCGGGGGCCGCTCCGTGCTTTCCGCCTATCCCGAAGTGAGGGGGGGATGTAAGGAAGCGATTTTGCTTCCTTACGAAACACAAGTCCGTCCGCCCTAGACATGTATCTCCAGCAGGCAACCCGCCAGTCCGATCTGTCCGTGCACGCCCGAAGACAAGCAGCCCCCTCCAACTTCAAATGCTGAATCACAAATGATACTGGCAAAGTTAAAATCATTAAAACGCACACCTATGCGTGAAAAATTAAAATCTCAGAAACTATTTGTGTAAAAGTAAGATCTCAAATCATTCCTGTAAAATCAAAATCTCAAACACACTAACTCAAG
>NW_023998581.1:894846-941116 GCF_014805625.2 Glossina fuscipes | reverse complement strand
TCCCTGAAGGACTTACAGGATAATTGACTTTACGGATAGGGGATGCGTTGGTTAGTATTAATCGCCATCCCTGAAGGACGGAGAGACTTTTTTTACTATCTTATTACTGGACTCACCCACCAACCAGGGACAAACAGGCGAGCCTAGGCAGCTATGGCACTGGCAAAGGTTCCGGTTCTTTCTTCCAGCACCCCGCGATTTAAACCGTAACAGAATCCTAACGTCAGAAGTAATACCGTAAAACGATAATAACGCGACAAGTCGGGTCACCTCGCTGGTTCCTTGCCCCAGCCATTTCTTACTTCCGTCCAATAAAGTGGAACCAATAAAGCTAAGAGATCATAACACCATCCCCCCCGAAGGTCCTGATTATTTATTAAAATTTTCTTGCAACGGATCCTGGATTGGCTGAGTCATACCCTGCCTAAGGAAACTCGTTACAGTATATTTTTCATATATACATATTTTCTTTTTTCATGTTTCCTTCTTTTTTTTTTTTTTAGATATGTTTTCTAATTGTGGGTAGGGTGAATGCTGCTTCTTGTTTGCTTAGCACGGAACTGCTGTCTATGTATGCGTTCCTTGATTACGTCCTGGTATCAATAGTGGTGACGTCGTCGCCAAAAAATAGTGGATGGGCGTGTTCCAAGTCCAAGGGGGTTAAGGAGGATGTGCCGTGTTCTGCCTCGAAAGGTTGAGTGTTGTCCTCGGGTGGGATCAATTTGTGGGCGGGAGTTATAGGAGGTGTGTAAAAATTATTTGGGTGCCTTAAAAATTTTGGCTGCCTTTCAGAATCGGTCGAAGGATCACAATGTAACATAAAAGATGTTTAAATACAACAAAGAGTTGTGGTAGAATGGGTGTATCCCTATTCTGCTCGGCTTCAGAACGCCAAGTCTTTCCGTCTCATAGATTTGCCAATGAGTCTCGGCATGAGACTGTCCCTAAACCTTTAACCTTGGGCGGATTTAACACCTATTACTTTGTTAGCGAATTAAACGCCTGGTTATTTTGAATTGCTTGATAACAATTGAGTTCTTTATTAAAAAGGTGCACTATTTATATTTAACAGGTGACTTTATGCTAACGTAATCACTAATTAATTGGGGCACCTGGCATCGTATTGCATTTTGTAATGCAATACCCAGCCAGTTGAAGTGCGACAAAATTTTTGATTTTCTTTTTTTGCTACAGAATTATGCAAATTCAGCATAATTCTGTCGAACTTCAAAGATGATGCATACGACGGTATGCGATCACACTACAGCTATTACTTTGCGTGGATCGCTGTAGTATTTGTTTGGTTGGTTAACTAAACACGTAACTTTATTGACATATATTTTTTTGATCCGTTAAGCGACGGGGCTAACAAACGTAGGTAAAAGCGTCACGTTTCTCTAATTGGTAGCAGTTTCCGCTGTCTATTATTAGAGAATGCGAAGACCTATGACTTAAACAACACCGATCTGAATTCATGCACTAACTAAGGAACAGATACCACTAATAGATGCGAGTAGTGGTGCGCCAAACCCGTCACCCATTGGCAAGAAGCAGATTGATTTTAATGGCCGGTGCTGCAGCGCACACCCACACTCACTCTTTACTCTCTGACTTGATTCCACTTGCAATTTGCGTCGTTTGGGATGGTGATATGCTGGCTATGTTGCTGATGCTGGTAGTGTTGATGATGTTGGTACTTGCTTCGTTCAAGGAGCTGGAGAAAAGAAAGTAATTACAATTTTCCTTTGATAAACTATGTCTGTAGTAAACTCGGTTATCCCTCATTGGTTGTTTTTTCCCTTTCAAAGATGCGAGACAGAGCGTATTCTGAAGGTTTCCTTTTGACCCAAAGTTACTAAATTTATTTTTTGTTGGTTTTTTCTTTTTCTCCCTTTTGTGTTTTTTTTTTTTTTTTGGTATTCGGATTTTTTGTCATTGACTTGGCCTTTGTCTTTGAGTAGATTTTTCCCGAATTTTTCACGCTACAGGCAGAGGTTTTGCACAAAAGAGACGCGGATGTTGTTGTATTTAAATTTTGTCTTTAATTTGAACGATTTTGATTTCCCCTCAGTGTTTTTTCTTAATGGCTTCACTCTGCTGTTATTATTAAAGATTGCATATTTTCCCTTTTTATTTCTTTTGTTTGTTTTACCACACTTGCACTTTGCTTTTAACAGCACACGAATTTTGTTTTTTTTTCCGATTTTTGATGGTGTTCTCTCTGTTGTCCGCGATCGATTGTTTCTTCTCTCATTTGACGACAACTCATTTCGCCTTATGCGGCAAAGCTGTCATTGCCAATTCGCCTTCTGATGCGTTGCGCGTTTTTTTTTTGTGGCGACGACTTTGCGGTAGTTGTTTTGGACGGGCTCTTATGGACAATCGAATGCGGCGTTGTTGCGTATTCGTTTTCGTATATTTTCAATTTCACAGCCCGTTTATACGTTTTCTGTTTTGTTTTTTTTTTTTTGACTGATATTATATGTATGTAGTTTCTTGGTTTTTCTTTGTGCGGCAAGTCAACGGTTTCACTGCCGCTAGCTAGCCTTTTCATTATTTTGATTTCTCTTTTTTTATTCATTGTATGTTTTTGTGCCTTTTTTTTGCTTGTAAAAGGATCCTTTTGATACTTTGTTTTTTGTCACACCAACTAGTTTTTACTTCGTTTTTTTTGATTTTCGACTTTTGTTTCTTCTCTCTTTTTTTCACCCGATTTTTGACGAATTTTTTTTTTTTTGTTTATTTAAGTGTATTTTTTACCTCTCTCTTTTTTTTTTAAACAATTTTGTCTTGAGGATGATTACTCGAAAGGGTTGTCCAGACTCGACTATCCAATGTGACTAATCTAATCAAACTCTCTAATACGACTAATCTAACTAAACTAAAATTATCCTACCCCATTCTTAATCTATTCTTATTCTACCCTTAATCTATCCCTATTTTATTCTTATCCTCTTCTTATACTATTCCTATTTTATTCTTGTTCTACCCTTAATCGATTCCTATCCTATTCTTATGGTATCCTTACCCTATTCTTATTCTATTCTTATTTTCTATCCTAAACTGGCTTACTCTCTAACTTAGTCAAGCACTCTCCCCAACTAGAGACGATGAATCCGTGAGGCCAAAACGGTGGACGACTCTCCACAATACACATGCAAAACCATATGATATGAAGAAAGTTGGTATAGATGAAGTTCTAACACGAAAATAAGAATAACATTGTGTTTGTCCCCTAAGTAAGTCGCCATGGCTCAAAAGTGGTTAAAACAAAAAACAACAACGCAAAATGAGACAGCACATAGCTTGCGTGCGTCGTTAAAAAATCATTTGGCTAGTTTTTGTTTACATACACGTCAATGAAGTGCGAAATTAAAAAATTGAAAAATTGGTTTGAACAACGCCTTTTTTGAAGCAAAATGTAATTGGTAAACCGAAAAAATATTTCCCTAGATAACTATGTAGCAATATATTTTAATTTAATTTTTTCTTCTTGTTTTAATAGAAATGTAAATAGTCACAGTAAAATCATATTGTGCTTAAAGCATAAACCATAGGGTGTAGGCTTGTTTGCATAAAGTTCATAAATTTAATCTGTTAAAAACAACGTATCTACAAATTTTAAAAGTTTGACAAAAATTTACAATCATGGACAACGTAGCGCAAGCTATATGTTTATCTACGTTTCTACAAAATCAAAATTATTTTGACAGTTTATGAGCCGCGCGTAAAGCATAACGCAGGCACTGTGGGTTCCATTTAAGTTTAGAGAAGGAAAGGAAGAAAATGATTTAATAGAAATGTTCGTCTATCGCGCCTTCCTCGCAAGGTTTAAACTATTTTTTTGAGAAATAAAGAAAGAAAAAAGATAAGACATTTACAAATGAGAAACGCAGGCTTTACAGAAAAAGTACTGCCTTTTTAGATAAATAGTATTTATTAACATAAAAAATACTGCCTTTCGGCTGAAAACTAAATGATAGCAGAAAACATACACTTTTAACGATTTCCCTTCGAAAATATATTTGTCAAAGAGAAATTTTCCTTTTAAGATATATTTAGAAGCAACGATTATTTCTCTTATTGATACGCTTTGTAAATTAAATTTGGTTGCGTAAAAAGTGCAAGTAAACTATAATTTTACTTTTGTCTAAAAATTTATTAAGCTTAAGTCTCACGAAATTTTACTTGGCCGTATGAATGTATTGTGACATTGTATAATGAAATTTTGTTTATTCCGAGAGGAGACTTCTCTGGTTATTTTGCACCATTACGATATTGCTGGCACTGTTAAAGTTTTAAACAATATGCTTGCGTCACGCTTTGTGCATGGCGCACGGAATGGCACTCATCGTGTGTATATGTAGTTCAATATATTACTCATGTTGTGTTGTACGTGAACGTAAATTTTTGCCAAAGTTTCCAAATAAGAGCATGTGTGGTTTCCGAGCAGCAGAGAGACGTGTTTAGAAAAACAAAGCAAAATCATATGGTTCTATATGCTATGTGAAAAACAACCAGAAAGAAGGGAAAATTAAATGAAATTAAGAACTAAGCAGATTTAAAAGTTAAACTAAATAATAAAATTAAAAGAAAATAAATTATAAATATTATATTTTAACGCAATTCTTTACTCCAGTAATTTGGCACATCTTTATGATGCTAGCCATATGATTTTGTTCTAGCACGCATTGCGCGTTGTGTTTGGTCGAGAACCACGAATACGTATAGCGCGTATAACGTAACGTTTCGGGAAAAAGAGACTTAAATGAAAAAAAAATCACTAATTTTTACAATTGCTTGTACAAACAAAAGTCTAAACATTTTCTAGACTTTTTAGTCGGCATTTCTGCTGTAAACTAATGTAATATAATAATAAAATAAAATACATTAAATAATTTAATTAAAATAATAATTTTATGAAAAAAAAGAAATATTTCACATCACAAAAAATCTTTTAAATTTGCTGAGAACGTGAAATTCAATTTCTGAGAGTAAAATTTACTTTGCTACAAAAAAATACAAAATAAACAACATGTTCGAAGAAAGCTGGTTGTGTTTGAAAGTTTGGAAACAAATAAGATTTGATGGTTAAAACCCAACCCAGTTAAATGTGAGAACGTGAGAATAATAAAATTCAATTTCTGAGCGTAAAATTTGCTTTACTGTACATACCTTATGGAGGCCCAAAATAAATGCTGAGAAGATGAAATTTTATTTTTGAGAGTAAAATTTACTTTGCTGTACATTTCTTATTGATGCCCTAAAAAATGCTGAGAATATAAAATTGTATTTTTGAGAGTAAAATTTGTTTTTTAAAACTTCATTTTCTTTATTAGGTCGTTCATTCGTTCATTTTCTCATTTTCATTTCATTCGTTAAAATTGCAATTTCGATTTGCGGAAATTCAATTAATTGAAAATGAAGCAGTGCACGAGTTTTTTTAAATTAATTTTAAGTATATATATTGAACGATTTTAAGAGGAAAAGACAAGAAAGTGAAATTAAAAAAAAAATTAAATTAAATTAAAAATAAAAAATCGGCTTTCGAAAGATGTGCGGATTTCTACAATCGCGGCAGCTTGTTGAAGAAATTCATAATGAATATAAGAAATAAATTGTAATAGGCTACGATCTAAAAAGATAAAACGCGTGCGGTTTATAATTATAAATAAAAAAATTTGTGAAAAATTCTGTAAAAAATGTTATTACCTACATACATAGATGAGAGTTGAGAAATAAAGGCATAGAGAAAAAGCAAAGAAAATAAGCTTTATGAATTGTTTTCACTAAATTTTCTATTGTTGTTATTGTTGGAAAAAACCAGAAATTTATAAGAAAATCAAATGATAAAGTGAGAAATAAAAGAAAATTCAAAAAGAAGAAAAAAAATTGTTTTCCAACAAAATTTAAGAAATTTGTAATTGCATTTGTGTTCAACTGTGAGCGTTTGATGTGATGTGAGCTTAAAAATAAACTTTTTTTTTGCGTTGGTTAGTATTATTGTTTTTGGATTCGATAGATTAAGCTCCATTAGGCAGCTTTACAAAATGTTGTTGTTATCGTTTTTGTATTGGAATGGTTTAAAAGGCGAATGTGTTTATATCATGACGTTTTTTCTTTTTTTTTATTAGAGTTTAGTAGCCTTTTTTAGTCGCACATTATTTTATATTATATTATGGATTTATACCTAGTCGCTTATTTAGTGGTATGAACGAACCGCCTGGATGGTTGACTTGTCGCTTATCGAAAGTGCGCAGCCAATAAACAGCTGAATGTACGTTTGTTGTTTATAAACACATTTAACCTACAACACATGCGTGTATTTATATATGTAATCAATGTTATTGATTTTACCAAACGTTTATTGAAAACATGTCGCTTACACAGGGTGCCCATAAAGAGTCCATCCTTTGCAGTTAAAAGTTTTGTAAAATCATTTTTGCAGAGCATCATGATAATGATGATATAGGGTAAAGAATTATCATTTTTTTGAAAATAGGGTAAAGAATTATCATTTTTTAGAAAATAGGGTAAAGAATTATCATTTTTTAGTTCGCAATTCGTGTTTGTTTTCTAAATGACTTCACAAGGCGAGATGCAGAAGTTAAGATCTTTCCGCATAAAGGACACTTCCAATCTTTCAAGTTGTCCTCTCGCCCTTGAGCTATATTCACACGTTAACATACGTAGATTTGATTGCATTCCGCACAGGATATTTAATTCAATTTCACGTCTTCTGATTTCACAATTACTCTTCCCCTTTCCTTGGGATTTCTTTCTTTGTTTTTTTTGTTTTTGCGTACCTGACCTCTGTATTTTGAGGACTATCGCATTTTGACCGTGTATGTGTGCTTTCATCGATGAAAATGGCTTAAGTCAACTTTTTGATTCGACTTATTCATTAAGAAAGGTGTCCCATCCCGTCCCTCATTTCTTTTTAGTGTGTTTCTTTTTGATCGACCCGATATCTTTTGAAGATAAATGGTTCCCAAAGTGCGTTGATATACACACATAATGAGCACTAACTTGGATTTGAGGAATGGTAAAAAAGCAACTAAAGAGTTGCACGCAAAGAAACTGGCCCCCACCACCCATTGTCAAGGTTTACTTAAGACACAAGGAATTTTTGTTTGGATTCATATAAACTTTTATATAACTTAGAAGGGTCTTCCATAAAACTGCAAAGAGTAGTGACAAAGTCTTTGCACATGTTCTTGTATCACCCTGTATTTTTATGGATTTCTTGAAATTCTGCTTTCGATATAATTATATATACACAACAAATCCGATCCGACTAAAATGCAAAAGCAAAAAACACAAAAGCTTATAACAACAACAATAACTTTAACGAGGACGAGTGTGTTAAAAGAATTTAGTGTTAAAGTAAGCAAATGAAAATGAGTTACTAAAAAATAAGAATACATAACATCTCACGGTAGTGCATATGATTTTATTCTTTTCTTTACAATGTCTACTTTATGTGTGCCCGTAGAAAGCAACGGCAATACTGTACACGTATATGCAGAAAAATTTTGTTCTATTCTAATTTCTCTTGTTGAACGCTTTGTTAACGCTATACGTTGTGGCGATTTAATATAAACATTGGCCTTATAAACTAAAACAGGTAAAGATTTTCTTCTGTTTGCTACATCGTGGAATAACCGTTGAAGAAGGGTAAGTGCTGCTTCTTTTGTTTTCATAATTAATTATATCCAGTCTCACAGTCTTACTTCTCTGCCGCAGGCGCATTTCCTGTTGCATTGAAATTTTGTTTTTCTTTTATTTCCATATTCGTACACAACACAGAGAGAGAGTGCGTTACATTTAGAGAGAATAGCATTACGGTAAATTAACCGCCCGACTTCCACATATACGGTAAATAAACCGTCCGACTTCCACAATTACGATAGATTAACCGTCCGACTTCCACATATACGGTAAATAAATGGTGTTTTACCGCTTCGGAGTTTTTAAACCGAAAATGAAAATTATACGATTTTGTAAGAATTTGCATAAGAATGAAAAAATATTTTCTATTGGCATGCAATCCGCCATACTGTGTTTGTAGTTTGCAGAAAAAAAAGGAAAGCTTATTTGCAGAAGAATATTCTGCACATTGTTTTTGAAACAAATTGTACAAACACATGTACACATACATTTTGCATTTTTTCATAGTTATTCATATTTATTGAAGCAATTTTTATTCACAGTTTTACACTTTTTTATAAGCAAACATCGTAAACCTACCATGCGGTAGTTTACGTTTTGAAGAATTTATTTTATATTTATCGGTGCTGTTTTTCCTTGTGAGTTCAGTTAAGTAAAGTTATTTGTAGTTATATATATATAGTTATGTCAGATGAAAGTCAATTAAAATCGAAAAAAGTATAGGCGATTCGTGATTGTAAAAGAAATTATGAATGCAAAATTAGAACGAAAAATCAGCTGATTTGATAAAGGCAGCAGTTGCAACAGAAATGTTTGTTAACAGAGTGATCTTGGTCTATCATTTACAGTCGGGTTTTACTTGGCACAACTTAGGAATAAAAAAACTTTGGGTATTCGCCATGTCTTGTGAATGTACAAAATCTGTGTTGAACTTTCTTACTGAGGAGCGCATTAACTAATCACTGACGAGTGTTTTTGCACTGAATTGAAATCGAAAGATGACGATGAATTTTTATTTGATTTGCAACCTTTAAAAGCTACGCGCAATATATAAATTTTTGATAAATTTAAGGTTGTGCAAATTAAACATGATCTTCATCAGGCGTGATTCGCACATGAATGTGATCAAAATCGCTTTATAATAACTTTTCACACATACCAGGTATTATTCTGAAGAAAAAATTTATGTTTATTAATCACTAATTAACAATAAAATAATTACAACAATTCAATGGGTTATTATTTAAAATTAAAGTAGTTTTTCGTAGCAATAGGAAGTAATATAAAGGGCGAGACTCGACATATACATTCATAGTTGATGGATTAATCGGAGGTTAACGGAAGAATTTTTAATTTAAAACGTATAAAAGATTCTTAACCAACAGCTAAGAGGCTCCACCGTTCGAATGCCACTTGTATATTCAAAAAAATATTTTGCAATTCTGATGTATCGATGTGAAGAAGTGAGTATCAAAGATTAACCCTTAGGAAAATGCAGCTTTTTTCACCTGTTTTGGCTTGAATTTGGTTTTCTTTGCAATTTCAAACAGGTTATGTACATGATTATATATTCTTGTAAATCATTTGTTGATATGTTTATTGTGCAGACTGGGTGGATTTTCATAAAGTCCCATTTTTACCATGAAGTTTCTTCTGTCAGTCTTCTTTCATTTCAATTATTATAGTAAAACGCATGCATACTGTTATCTTACATAACAGTTTGTTCACTCTCAATTGTTGCTCGGAAAAGCACGTATCTCATTCTCTTTCGTTGTAAGCAAGGATAATTCTCTGTTATATTGAAATTTTATTCACTGTATAGGTTTTTTGTCAGATGTTACGCGATTGTATTGTTCATTATTATTCTTTGGTAGTTAAACTTTTTATTAAAACTTTCTTTTAATTAAATTTATTTTAAAGCTCATAATAAAAATAAGAAAGTAATTGCTAATGTTAGGTGTTTACTTAATAGGAAGGTAAAACATTGTTCGGTTTTTGTGTTCATTTTTACATCCATAACTGAAGAAGGAAACTCGTTACTGTTGTCATTTTGTTCGCAATACCCAAAATCGAAAAATTAGACAACATATAATAGTAGTATTTTTGATTTGTCTATGTAAATTTAATCCTGCTACCATTTTCCAATTCTTGTTAGAAAGTGCAAGCTACAATTGACCTAAGAAGATCACAATTATGGGGCAGATTTGAAAACATAAGTTGTTAGCCAATACCCAAAAATCTACATGAATATTTAGTAAATTCCCCTTTCGAGCTTGGGCAGTCCTGCGGTGTTGAATTTTTGTTGCGTCAGACGGTTGGATAAACGGGTTACATGTATGCACAATTAAAAAGGAAAGGTCAACGAACAACGAACGTGATGCCGTCGAGCGTACGTCCTTGCTAGTTGACAAAGTGGAAAAAAGACAGCATAGAAAGACGAAATGCCGCAAATGTTACTGTCAAAGAGCTTTAAACTAAAGCCGTTATCAATCTTAAAAGTGTTAGAAGGGTCTTCTAAATGTGTGCTATTAAGGGACATCTAAAGCTTCAATACGGAACGGTCCCTATCAATAAGCAGACAAGCTCGTACTGAAGTAAAAATTTTAAGGTAGTTGAAGTGGTGAGTATCTAATAGTCGGCTGAACTTAGCGATAACATTCTTGCGTTTTTTTTGGCCAATTTGCCATTATATTTCCTTTTAAATTTTTTGCACTGATATAAAAAAGTTTTAAATTGATTTTAGAAAGTTGAATAGAAAAAGAATGACAAATGCGATTTTTTAAGTAGTTTCTCCTTTTTGCTTTTAAATGTAATTTAAAAAATGTTTGTTTTTGCTTGACACATACTTGGCGACTGCAACAGTTAAAGAAGGATATCCAATCTTTAGTTTGCAAATTTTTGTCGTCGCACGGTTATAAAAATAAATGTTATGTTGCATGATAAAAATTTATACAAATATTTAAACATTTAATAAGAAAATTATACCCATCACATAATAGAATAGCTGATTTTTTTTGTTTTTGTAGAATAATTTTGTGAAAATTTATGTCGTGTATCTGTTGTAGTGTACGAGCGAAGGTAAAAATTTTCTCAGTTTTGGTTTTCTGTACGTGTGGGTATTGTGGGCGTTTTCCTTGATCTGCTTGGGCTATTTTCAAAATCCCTTGAAAATTTTTAAAAGCAAGTTTTATATCTTCATTTTTGGGAACGGGAGGATGTATACCAAAAATACTAAATGGTTGGGCAGGCGGGCAGATGGACAGACAAAAAGGCGGACATCCTTATGTGTATTCCGAATCTCTAACCGGTCAAAAGCTTATACATTCAAATCCTTTTTACACGGTAGATATGTCCCTCAGAAAACCGTGAAAGAGGAAAGTTGTGTAAAAAACTACAGGTGACATATGGTAAATTTGGGGATATGTTTCAACTTTGACAAAACGTAGAAGATGAAGTAATCCAAAATATATCTCTAAAATATCGCGCAAAAAAATAATAAAATTTATATTATAATCTATTTTTTTTCCAAAAAAAATTAAACAACAAAATATTCGCGTATAAAAGGTTTACTTGCACTGATAAGTGAAAGACGTTATTTTAAAAGACGGTGTGGGAAAAGAGTTGGGTGTGTAGGGGAGGTACTACGACATCACCCACCAGTTGGAAAGTTCGCAACACCAGTTGGAGTCGTTTTTAATTGTGAAACTGAATAAAAAATGAGTTGTTTTCAAAAAAATTCCTTTCAACTTAAATAAAAAATTATTCCAGTTTCATTAGTTGGCTTTTTAATTGAAATTTTTCGTGTTTTTTAATTGATTAAGTTAACCAAATTGTTTATGATCTTTTTATTACCATATTAACCTTAATATACTTTTTATCCAATATTTGGTTTATCATGCATATGTGTTAATTTCGATTTAAAAAAAAAAAAAAAATGCAATTAAAAATTGTATTTGTTTTCTTTTATATACTCAGTCAGTCAGCTTGCTTTATATGAGCTGGCCAGTTAAACGTAATGCGAGCATGCTAATGGCAAAATATTGCCGCAAAAGTAAAAAAACAAAGAAATACGATAGTAAAATTTAGAACTACCTTTACCTTAGAGATTCCATAACAATCTTCGCAACGTAAATAACATAATAATAATGATGGAGCACGTGAGTTTACCGTCTTCCTTAGAAGCTGTCAACTTAAAGTAAAGATTACTTTTCCCAAATTCATAATTTGCGAAAATTGAGAAAAGTCTTTTTTAGTAAAGCCAAACGGGGTTAAATGTAAATAAAAAACGACTCATGAAAAACACTGATTCAAAAAGTGATTGATGGAGCAGAACTTTGTTAAGTGGTTAGAATTATGATATGGTTGATTTTGCAAGCTTACTTTGTCCAAATTACACAATGTAGAAAAAACTAACACAACTTCGAAAAACACCGACAATTTTTTCATATGTTTGTCTACGTTTTCGATCCTGTCAAAATATTTTTGAAAAGTTTGTCAAAGCCAAGTATACAACTTGCACGTTCCTTGCACAAAAGGCTCCTATCGGACCAGTAACAATTAATGATTAAATAATTGAATTAGGTCGCTGTCACTGATTGAGTTCTTCTAGACACCACTTTATAAAGTTATACAATATGCATTAATGTTTCTAGGTAAAGCTCTCACGAGAGCTGTACTTGTGAAGAATTACTTATATTTCGGCCCAAGTATAAATATGGTTCAGCACGCTTGAGCACTACGTATTCGCTGTTAACAAAAACTTTATGCCAAACTTGTCGACCTTATTTAACATATGCCGCGAAAAACGACATTTAGTCTGGGCCGGCAACAACTGTTCGTCATTTGTAACCCGTGTGACTATTTCGTGTAAATCCGTCCAATTTTGCAGAAGTCAAAGAAAATTTGTTTGCTTCCAATCTTTGACTTTGTTCATTGTTCTTGTCGAAGTGTGTGTAACCGAGAATTTCCATGAGCTTGTTTCTAGACATTATTTGTGAAAAGGAATATGTGCATATATGTATATTTCTTATATGTGTATATGTGTAGATTCATATAAACGCATATATCCATTTGTATATCATAAATATAGAACGAATGCTTTAAAAGGTAAATATTTTAGTTGTGAAGCACAGCATGCATATTAATATAGTCTGTTCTCGTTTTCTAGTGGCTTTTTAGACTAGAGTACATACAGGAAATTCGAAAAATGCTTTGTTCAGTTGTAAACAGTTTTCAAATATGAAGGTTTTATCCACACTTTGTTTGTTTTCCTTTTGCTAGCGAACGCGCAGAACTCTATTTACTTTCTTTTCTATTAAAAAAACAACGATGATAAAAATTCCCCCTTTTTTATTAAATAAGAAAAAAACTTCTAATGGTGACATTACAAGTAACGGAAAAGTGATTGATTCTAAGCATCTGTTCTTAGATCAAGAGATTGCGTGCATCACGATAAAATATTAATTCCAATTTATTTTCATATTATTTATAATCGGAAGAACAATGCGCTAATGTGCATTAGAATAAGAGGAAGAAAAGGACTGTTGATCGAACAATTTGTTTAATTGAAAAACTTCTGATCAACGCAAACGGGTGTGAAAATGTTTGACAAATACGCATTTTTAAACAATCAGATATTAATATACTATTACGTAGTACCTTTTTCGCTATTTTACGATTTCATCCGAATGTTTTTGAGATTAATTTTTTTACCTTGGAGTGGTTTTCTTTAGGAGAGTTTTATTTACAATTTGAAGAAGACCTAGTGGCAAAGAAATTATTTATAGGAACTTACATTCAAATATCACGATTCAACTCTTCTTGCTTTCTACTGCTAACCTCTCCGCTTGTAAACGTTTTTAAAACCAAGTTTTTATTATCTTTTACCTGTTAATTATTGCCGAGCTTCTCGTCAATGCATGCCCCTATCCTGTATAACACTGACAGACACATTATCATAATATCTTTTTTTATTATTATTATTAATTTCGCCAGAGACATAAATTCTAAGACCAAACTCTTAAAAGCACTAGCATCTAAGGCTATCGGCTTTTATTAAAAACTCTATCGCACTTGAGATTCGAACCCACGACCATTGACTTGCTAGTCGAGATTCCTTGCCTTCGGCTACTCAGGTTTCAACATTTAAGGCATTTCGTTTCCTAGACAAATAGGCAGTTCTCATGTAAACCTTTTCAAACGTGTCATTTTCGCAATAGATAAAAACGAGATTTAGTTAAAATAAAAGATGTAGAAATCCAAATAAACATTGCGTTTAACGAATACCTTTTAATTTCATTCATTTATTAACTTACTAAGTAACTATAACGCCATAGGCCATTTCATGTGTAAAAGAAACTATAAGATAAATGAGTATACAAGTCAGCAACTAGATAGCTGCAAATGGAATCATCTTGCTCCATAAACTCCGTACACACCAATTCCTATAAGGCTTTAGTCTTGCCAGAGTTAATGCAAAGCATATTATCTATCATCCATGAGTTAACAATTGCTAGAAACTCTTTAATATTATTTTCGAACTAGGGCAAATTATTTGCGTTATCTCTTTAAGGCAGGCTGATGTCATCTGCATACGCAAAAACAAGCGCAACCAAATCCGCAAGATCATTCACGTAGAGGATGAACAATAAGGGGACCAAAATGGAACTGGCAGTACACCAGACATTGTCTTAACTAGGGAAGAGTTAGAGTCATTCATTACGATCCCAAATTGAGGACCACATAAGCTTATAAACACCCCGAGAAAGGTTGAATTTATCATACAATTAAGTTTAGTGTATGGGACTCTGTCAAATGCTTTTGTTAGATCAACAGCAACAAGAACGCACCTCCTACCAAAATTGATGTTGTTCCTAATGGGACCCGTGAAGGAGAGTAAAAGTTTCGATGCGCAAGGTTCAGGTGGAGGGCCGGACTGGGCATTAAGCAGGGCATTACTCTTATTCAAGCACTATGGAAATGTAGGATGCCAATCGGTTGAAGATCATTATGTGCAAAATAGAAGCCCTGGTTAGAAACGAGTCTTATTCGAGCTATTTTCCACTTCTTGGGGATAACATAAAAAGTTTCTTAATCGAAGTAGAAAAGTGCTGAGAAGATGAGCTATTTACGATACTGGTGCAAACAGATTGGTGATTTTCGAGGTCAAACAACGGGCCAATTTTTGGCGAAGCAAAATTTTGCAAAAAGATATCTCATATTTTATGACTTTTTTTATCATAGGAGAACGCAACATTATTATTATTCATCGACACGATATCTCTTCACATTTCTGCTTTTTGCTCTTTCTTTCCTTCCAGATCAACTTTTAAAGCAAAAATATTTAATCCTGAAAAAGCGCGAGCTTTCAAAGAGTGACCACACATTAGAAATAAACTCAGTTCATTTCGTTGGATTATTCTATAACGTGTCCATGCCGACAATGGGCTTAGTTTTGCTATTTTCGATCTTTTCAAGAAAGTGGAGAATTGAAATTGGAATATGTTTTCAATAGAATCTGTTTGTTCACAGAATGTCTTATCTAGTATTCAGCACGTTTTGTGTGTTCCATGATGAGTGATTAAGCCCGATTTAAGTCTTAATATACGCTGTTCTCTTCATAATCGCTAAATTTACTATAGAAATCATGTCTTTTTAAGATTTTTTAGTTCAATGTTCCTGACGATCTTTTTATTCAAGGACGTAAGGAATAAAGTGGAAGTGATATCTCAAATATGGAAAAAGGGGCGGTTCTTATATGCTTAAGAACAATGGTGTACAGCAGCTGTGGACGTAACACGTTTTATACTTCTTGTGGGTCGCTAGGCGATGTTCGGAAACAGCATTCTCCTAATAGACAGCGAATTTGCCACCGCTTGATACACACTGTACATGATTGTAAAAGTATAATATAAAAGGATAAAGTTGATTACCTACGGATGGAAACAGGCCAGTTGGTCACCAGAAATAGTATTTAAGTACAAGATGGTCAGAATTCACTTTTGGAGAAGGGAGGATGAATATGCAGCTTGCTGCCTCGAGAATAAGATGGACTTTTATGCCACAGTCTTCTCCGCCAATGCGAGCTAATCTTGTTGTCTTTATTGATATAAGGACAATGTACAAGCTCTCTCCCATTGATGTCACTTCATTTTTTTATTCTCTTTCATAATTTTTAATTTTTCGTTTTTTTTTAAAATAATATGTCACTCAAAATTTTTTATTTACAACACTAAATCGAACGAAGTGCTAAAGAGATTTTCAGGTCTCTCGATAAACGTTTTAGGGTAGAGGACGGTTGTGTTTGCGAATTGTTTGTGGACCAAAGCAATAGGGTATCGCCTGCTGTAATTTTTCCTGTGAAGTCTTCATTATTTTACCGCCTACAAAAATGTTAGGATATTTTTTTTTCTTACGTCCTAAAACAGCCTGATTGTGTTTATCAAAGGTTGATTGCGATTCTTCGCACAATCGCTCAAACGTTGCCATCAGATCTCTAGCGTTAACTTGAGTGGCGATGCTACGGCACTTCGTTTGTTTCTTTGATGCTTGGCCTCTTTGCGAAGCTTCCCTTTCCATTGTTTTCGCAAAATATAAAATACGCAGCAGCCCGTTGCGATTTAATTATCCTTTTTCCGTTCAGAACAAAAAAATTTCTTTTATATTATTTTTATTAAGAATTTTGTGAACTAAGCTCAATTTAAAGAGAGAAAAAAAGCTATTACAGGGTACGTGTGATAAATTGGAAACATTTTAACGAAATAAACAATGTAAGTATAATTTTGGTATATTTTGAAATACATCTATTGGCTCTGTGCTTACTCGAGTGCTCTTTTTGATAACAAGTTACAGTTCGAATGAAATCCTCTAAAAAATATCTCCTAAACTGGTCGCAGATATGATGTGTAACGCGCGAACGTAAAGCATTGATTACACCCACTTTTCATCGTAAGCCCCATTCTTGTGTTATAAGATTCTTAATACAACTGCAAACTGTGGCTAGCGCTAGGCAATGCGACCGAATTCATTTTTAGATAATTTGGATGATTTCGAAACGATATTGAAACATCTGGTACAGAAATTTTTTCAAATTATGTATGAGAGAAGATAGAAAGCGAATCATTCGTTTCTTTCGATGCTTGAAAGGCACGGTCTAGTTACAATCGGTTTGGCGCTCCCCTCACGTTGTGCGTGATATCGTACTGGTTTCAATGAATTTGACATCTTCGGGCGTTAAACGATGCGTTTATCTTCGCAGGATTTAGCTTTGCGAAGATCTTGTTGTCTACTAAAGCACAAAATACTATAATTGAATACGGAGAGATGTCCCTATTCTCCTTCAAATAACTTATGTTCGTTACAGTGTTTAATAGCGCTTTGTTTACATTAGATATTGCGCGAAAGGTAGTAAATAGTTGTAAAATTCCCTAATACCTAGAAAATGATTATTTTTGCCAATGTCACACAATTTCTCACAATTCGCCGGCACTGAACTACTTTGTCTGGATTTTCTGTACAACGACGCGTTATTATGTTAATCAGAACTCTTGTTGAGTTGCATCTAACATATATTATGGCAACTGATCTCCTATTTCTTAGCGTACAAAGTCTTGCTTGTCAGAACTAAACTTTTGACTAAAAAATATTTAACTAAATCCTGCTATTCACACCAACAAAAAACAATCGAATCTGTTAAATCTCAGTATTTTCTCTGCCAAACCATAAAGTTTACATGCCTCGATAGATAACAGCTTTTAAAAAAGACAGATTACCGTAGATTGCATTAAACAAAAGACCACTTTATTATAGACTTGTCTTCTTTCTATAAGACTAGTTCTGTTAAACGAAAATTATTGGCGAAAAGTAAAGGAATTTTGTATTTAAAATTAATTTGAGTGTGATAAAACAATTACACAAGAGCTTAGTGTAGTGAACGAACAAATTGCCTTTTTGAATATATTTTACGTTTACTTTAAACATCCCTCTGGTAACTGCAAATCTTCATTGATTAGTTGTCAGTTGTCGCAAATCGCAAAATAAATTGAAATAAATTTGTGCTGTCGTTTCCCAATGTATAAATTCCACAGTGAACTGAATTCAATTGTAACCTATTTTTCCCATACTCATTAACGCGTGCATATGAAAGAAATTGTACTTTCACTCTTCTTCCATTTCTTCTTTTCGTCTCTCTTACCCGTCCGCGCGCTCTCTCTTTCTCTCTGTTTCTCTCTTTTAATGATGGCAATCTTATAGTGATAAATTTCAATATTTCCTCTTATTTATTTTGTCTCTTTCCCTCTCCATTTTTACCATTTAAAATTTTTTACATTGAAATAGACTTCATGTGTACGTAGATCGAGCATATGCAGAAATGGTTTAACGAAATAAAAAATCTGCTCTTTTTCCCTATTGTAAAATTAAAAAAAAAAAAAAATATATATATATATATATATACCAAAAAGTTGTAAGAGTTTGTCTATATATCTAAGTAGTTGTAGAAAAAAAAGTACCAGGAATGGCTCCCGGTATATTCAAAAGTAATTGGGTTTTGTTTTCTTTTTTGGCTAGAACTATAAGTCAGAGAAAGAGCTTCAGCGCTTACCTTGCTCCGCTCGTTCGATCATCAATCTTCTCGAATTAGAAAAATAAGGGTAAAATGGAAACAGTGACATTGAGAAGGTGTCCTTTATGCTTGTAGCAGGTAATCCAGGATATATTTACAAGGCACGCTCGCCTCATGGGGATTTATGTTGTTCAATTAGAGAAGGGTGTGAAGATAAATTCTGAACAGAGCTCTGTTAAATAATTACAATTGAGATATAATTAGATTTGAAAGTCTACTCCGTCCATATGCATTTTTCACTGACATAACAAATTTCAAAACACCGTTAAAAATAGCTCCCATTGTCAGAATGTGAATTTGTTTAGTTTGTTTGAAAGATTATTATTATTATTTTAATTTTAGACTAATGAATTGAATTCTTAGACTAAAAAAAAGACATTGAGCACTAGCAACACAGGCTATCGGCTCTAATTTAAATAAATGGATATTAGATAATAAGCTTAGTAGTATTAATAAAGTAAAATATTGAATTGATATTCTGTTCTGAAGCTGATTGTAGAATGTTCAAAGGGTTAATCGTTCCAAATGCAATACTTCTAGCCAAGGAAAAGTTGAGGCAGTCGCAGAGAATGTGTTTTATAGTAAGAGTTTGTCCACAACAGCAGAATGGGAGAGAAGACTTTTTCAGGATCCATTGGTGAGTTGCAATTGTATGACCAAGGCGAATTCTCGAAAATGTTTGGATCTTGGTTTTCTCAACATTTGTTGGATACAGAGGTGGAGTTAATTGAGGGTTAATGCAAGAGTAGTGTTGATGATGGTATTGTAAATTTCCTTCTGCAATTTTCTCTTTAACTTTTCTTCCAATGTATCTTTGAAGATCCAACTTTTCCATGACATCATTCATAATTAGAGGAGCAGAAGCAGCATACTTTGCCGCTCGATCAGCCTGCTCATTTCCCAGTAAACCGATGTGACTTGGTACCCATAACATTTTAATTTTTCCGTCGGGTGTAGTAATTATGTTCCTTAATTTGTTGATGGTGCTCCATCTCGAAGTCGAAGGGTTCCGGGTAGCTTGTAATACAGACAAACTGTCAGTAACAATGACGGTTTTGAGTTTGTTTTTATGGGCAAGGTTGGCAGCGTGAGGGATAGCTCTAGCTTCGTGGTTGAGAAGAACCCGTCCTGTAGCATCTACCACCGCACAAGCAGGAGGCAGACCAGGAGATTTTGAGCCGTCTGTGTACAAAAGATTCCAACCAGTATTGTCCAATACTTGGGTTTTCTCAGCTATTAGATTCCTGAAGACGTAATTTGGAGTATCTTCTTTCTTGTGCATAGACAGTGAGATGTCAAAAGAGCAGTCTTTCAAAATCCAGGGAGGTTTATCACCAAAAAAGCGGAAAATTTTTAAGGGAATGTTCAATTCCTTTGCGATGCACAAACAATAATCAATTGCAGATGGTGACTTTGGAATTTTCTTCGCAATAATAATCTTTCTTACGTCATCACCGAGAATTAAGAAGCTTAGGGACTATTTTAGCTTTTAACTCATACAGTCTATTTTCTAAAGTTGGGAGACCAGTTTCAATTATAAAATTATTTATGGGCGTCGTCCGAAAAGCATAACAACTTGCTCTAACGGCTTGGTGATAGACCGGTTTAAGGATGTTGATATTAGATTTGCAGCTATTGCCATAAATTATCAAAGCATAGTCAATCTTGCTTAACACAAGCATTTTGGTAAGATAAGCGATAGTGTTAATATGCGCATGGCTTCTCCAAGCAACGTATGTGAAATTTACCCTTGTTAAAAGGGAGTTTTTTAACCGAAGGCAGTGTGCTTTCCAACGATAATTGTTTGAAAACGTGAGCCCGAGAAAATGGAGCGTCTGCACATTTAGTACTGGTAAGTCGTTAATATGCATCAGTAGGTTTCCTGCATCGCACATTTGTTTTCGACAAATGTGCATTTTTTTTGATTTTTGTATAGAGATTATAGCTCCTGACGAGTTTGCCCATGTGGAGATCTCACATGCAATAGATTCGAGGATGTTGATTGCTTTCGTATTGTCTTTTTCTTTTGTAAAAATGTACACATCGTCCGCTTAGAGACAATGTTCCACTCTTGGTACACGGCAAAGAATTTCGCTAATTTCGTTGAAAGCGATCTGGAAAAGCGTGACAGAGAGAGGAGATCCTTGCGGAATGCCATTCTTTAGCGGAAAGGAATCAGAAAGATGATTGTTGATTCTAACTTTGAACCGCCGATGCGACATGAATGATTTGATGTAGTTGAAGAATTTGGGTCCAACATTCCATGATTTCAAGAGTCTTAAGATAACATGAAGACCAACTCTGTTCGGAAATTGCTTTGCTTGTGAAATAATCAATATGTAACAGAGCGTCGATGCATCCTCTACCCCGCTTGAAACCAACTTGTTGCTTTGTTATCAGGTTCTTGGATTCAAGAAACCAAGATAATCTAGATGCCATAATCTTCTCTAAAACCTTAGAGAGGCAAGATAAAAGAGAAATTGGGCGATAATCAGATGCGATGGAGACATTTTTTGACTTTGGAATTGGAACAACTGTTGCCAGTTTCCACATGTAGGGTATATGGCCAGTCATAAATACCGTATTATATAGGTCCAGTAATTTCTTTTTACTAGACTTAGACATAGCACTGATCATTTGGTATGAGATGCGGTCTAGACCAGGTGTCTTCCCCTTCAAATTGGAGAGACAACTTCCAAGTTCTGAGGTAGATACGCAATTTTCCAGGAACATGGCACATCTATCGATATTATTTGAAGGAGATATTGGAGTTCTTTTATTTTCAATGAAAGCACTGGAGAAGTTGCTGTCAGAGGAGTATTCGCACCACACTTTTCCAAAGTAATTAGAAATCTCATCTGCGTCAGTTAAAGTTTCATTGGGAGTGCAGATGGCAGAAATTTGGTTCAGGTTTGAAGTCCCATTAAGTCTGTTGATTTTGTTCCACACAACTTTCATTGATGTATTTCTGTGAATTCGTCTCGAGAAAAGTTCGAAACTAAGTGCCTTTGATTTCCGTAATTCCTTCCAGTTTCCGTTAAATGGCTTTGAGTTCAAAAATGACTCCACCTGTTTGGAGTAATTGATCCAATCCGCTTTATCTAGGAGGAATTTGGCCTGTTTTGCCGGAGTAGCAGAGGACGTTGAAAGTTTAAGATCGATTATGATTGGAAAGTGATCACTATTATGTAGATCATCAGAAATAGACCAGGACACCAAAGGAAGAAGTGATGGAGAGCAACATGTTAAATCAATATGTGAAAAAGTTTGATGAGTTGAGAAGTGCGTTGGTTTTCCATCATTTAAAACGCAAAGGTTGCTTTGAAAAAAGGCCTTTTCTAAAACAGTACCGCGAGTGTTGTTCACTGTTGAGCCCCAGATGGTATTCCAGCTGTTGAAATCGCCGCATATAATTAATGGGGGGGAAAGTACGGAGAATAAACTGTAGAGTTCTTGCTGAGAAAACGATTGCGAAGGTGGAATATAGAGCGAAAGCACTGTAAATTTTATATTTAACATTATTTGTATCGCTACGGCTTGTATATTTGAGCTTAAATTTATGCGTTTGTGAGGTATACTTGATTTTATAAAAATACCTATTCCTTGTTTGGAATATGAGTTTTGATCAGCATTCGTGAAGTATCTAGTATATGATTTGGGTGGAATAGGATTAAAAGAGCTTCTACAATGGGTTTCTTGAAGCGATAAAAAGGTTGGATTAAAATCACTTATGAGTGTACGGAGTTCATCAAAATTATTAATAAGTCCTTTAATGTTCCATTGTATAATTTTAAAAACTTTATTTAATTGTAATGACATGTAAGCAGAGTGGAGGGAGGGTTAAGTTGACATGTCAGCGTCTCCGTCGAGAAGGTCGCTATAGAAATTTTTCGTGAATGATTTATTCTTACCAGCAGAATAATCTGTATTTAGGTGATTTGGTACATTTGAAGCGCAACGGGTTGGCGCACGTGAATAATTTGAAATTGAAGGTTGATTAATGGATGAAAGAATGGATTCATTAACACTTGTGATTTGTTGAGTAAAATTGATAGCTGGAGATTCTGGAGAATGTGGTATATTAGATTTTAGCAAATGTGTTGTTTTTTAATGTTTTCAATATTTGCAGTTGCTTTGGTTTTCGAAGGTTGATTAATGGATGAAAGAATGGATTCATTACCACTTGTGATATGTTGAGTAAAGTTGAGAGCTGAAGATTCTGGAGAATTTGGTATATTAGATTTTAGCATATGTCTTGTTGTTTTGATTTTTTCAATATTTACAGTTGCTTTGGTTTTTTCAATATTATCTTTGGCAAGTGATGTAACTGGTTTCGCAATATAATTTTTGGTTAATGGTGGAACAGGTTTTTCATTGGAAGCAGTTGCAGTTAAAGTCTTACTAGGCTCGATTTGCGAGGCAACAGCAGCATAGGTATTACTTTTGCCAATTCCATGGGCTACAGATGGATTTCTTTCCCGGTATGTACGTCGCGCTTCGCCCATGCTACAGTAATTTTCTGTTTTGATTTTTAATATTTCACGCATCTGTACAAAACGTGGGCATTGTTTGTCTAACGCTGAGTGTTGATCATTGCAATTTATGCAGAAACTACGGGTACAGCTTTCAGTATGAGGAGGATGACCACAGTTAGCACAAGATGCAGCATTAGTGCATCTTTTTGCCGTATGACCCAGGCGTTGGCAATTTTTACACCTCATAGGATTTGGGATGTATAGTTCTACTTTACATTTATACCACGCCACATCAACTGTTCGCGGTAATCGATAGCGATCAAAAGTTAAAATAATCTTTCCTGTAGGAGAGCGTGTTTTTCCGTCATCATTCAGTTTGGTTAATTTATATGCTTCAGTCACTCCTTGAATGCCCATTTCGCGAACAATTTCATCTTCCGGCACATGCTTTAAGCAAAGGGCATAAATTACGCCTCGAACCGAGTTAAGTTTCTCATGTAGTTTAGCTGAAATAGCACATAGATTAGCTAAAGATTTGGCCTTTATGAGTTTTTCGGTTGCGCGCGGGTTCCCAGCGAGGACCAGTAAATTCCCATCGCGTAGAATCGAGATGGAGTCGATGTATGTTGTAATGCTATCTAGAGCTTTTTTTATAGCAAAAGGGCTAATTTGGGAAATTGTTATTCGAGCATCGGTTGAAGAAATAACAATATATTTTTTATCAATAGGGGTTATATCGCTGATCGGCAACACCGGAAAATCTGAATTTTTACTTTTTTTTCTTTGGGGGGATGTATCACTTAATAGATAAAATCTATTCGAGTTTTTGTCTGGCGGCCCCGGGGCCATTATGCCTTATTGTTGTCTATTGCTTATTATTTGTGAAATAACCACTCACTTGAAAAGGTTTGGGAACTGTGGAAGAAGGTTGGGAACTACTAAAGAAAAGTGTCAAATGTTTTCAATTTTTTTTTATTTTGTTTTTTTGTTTTCTATTTTTTATTATATATAGACGAAACAAAAGCACATACGCGATATCCGCGTTAACCAGTTTTAGCAATAACACTGAAAAGACAGAAGTTAAATACACAAAAACACCGAAAACACCGAAACAATTGAAAAAACGCAGACGAAAAGAAAACACGCACTACACTGAACACAAGCCGACTGTACTGTATATATAATCGACATGCGTGTTTGAAAGATATTTCCATATAGATTTATAAAATGTCTACAAAAATATTTTTCTTGTTTTAATATGGACGGAGTAGGCTTTCAAATCCAATTATATTCCAATTGTAATTATTTAGCAGGGTTCTGTTCAGTCGTTAACAGAGTTTTGTTAACAGAAATGGTAGGTGTCTTTGCTAGTTAAATTCGAATTTATCTTCACACCCTTCCATTAGAGCTAATTTTTCATTAGTCACTTTGCCTCTATGCATAGTCTCGGTTAAGAGAAATTCTATTCATGTTGATGTTTAAGGAATAGATGTTTCTGACCATTTCCAGTACTTTTTTGACAGAATTTATATAATGTTTATTAAAAGTACCTTTTTAAACTTTTCTGCAGCAAATTGTTGTTGTTTATTGTCACATGACATGATTATTGTAAAGTGCTGTCTTTTGATGAAATATTCAATGCATCTTATTTCTGTGTGCGTTTGTGCTTGCCTATATGTGTTTTACTTGTTTATATATATCTGTGAAGAGTGCGACCTCAATAAACTTTATATTCCCAAACATATTGGCGCACAATTTAACTAGAAGAGTAGAAATCAACAACCAAATGGTGGATGGATATTAGTCATTTGGTTAGTAGTTCTCGTTGCTACTGGCATTTTAACATCTTTTAACGCACTCCATCTTTTTTGTGCGTACATACGCGCATACTTAAGTTCCAACCAAACCTACATGTAAGTAAATATATATGCAGGCAAATAGAGAAGCATATGCTGACAAAGTTTTCTATAACATAGTTCATATCATCTATTCATCTTCATCCCCAACGTTCTAGATTTTCTCCATGATATAAATTCTGCCAAATGGACGGGGAAAAACGTTTTCTCGATTTTTATGTATCATACCATCTTATATACCGGTTTCATTCAGAAATAGGTGACATGAGGCTTTAAAACTTTTCTTTTTTAGTGTCGACGTTTAGTCTAACAGAAAAATAACACTAATAGCTTTATGATGAAATAATTTTTGTTAATTACCAATAATTTCTTACATCGTACATATATACATTTCAAATTTAATCGCATTGTCGTTATCAATTTTGTATTATGTTCTGGCAAAAAATATTTGTCGATTAAAAAGAATATTCTCTTAGTCCGTAATCAGCACAGCACGAGGAATTTAAGTATTTTAATATTACAATATCATTTCTAAAATATGGGTCAAAGTTGAAAATTTCCGCCTAGATTGAATTTGAAAAAATTTGCGGTTCGCCTGATAACATGCTAGCAGTTGTTATGTAGGTGAAACGGCCTGAAAGGCTCTTTTTTTTACAACTTGCTATCGGAAGTTTAAAGATAAATGTTGATCCGAGGATTTAACGGCGCGTTTTGTTTAGTAAGTAGAATTAATTGAGTTAAACCATTTAGTTAAAAAAATTTCAGTGTCACCCTTTATACTGCCATTATTATAATCACAACAGCAAGGTAAGATGTTAAATCTTCCAGAACAGAAGTTTTTTGCTTTTAATTCCTCTTAAACTCTGTTTTCCAAGATGTACATAAAATAAATAATTAAGAGACAGAGGATTGTCTAAATTAACATAATATAGGCTAACATATAAGAAAACTTTAAAAGACCACTCTGGCCAAACAAATTATCTACACTACTTACATAAATCTACAAAATGATTATTATTTATATTATTTACAAAGCTTTTAACCAAGAGTGTATTGTTTTATAACAAATCTTCTTTATTATAAATGACATGATAAGAAAAAAACTATAAATACAAATAAAAAAAAAATTGATGCATATCATTCACTTTCATGATATTTTTGTTTTACTCTCATTATACTTTTATTTTACTTTCATAATAGCCTATATTATGTTAAGTATGGAAATTTTCAAAGTCCCATAAAAAAATTCTTGGGGCAAAACGTAATATAACCTGCACACCGTTGGAAAGGCCATTAACAGAGGATTCACTCTATACTAGTTTAATTTTTTCAAGGGACATGGTTTGGCCACAGTAGCTCCGCAAACTTTCGCTTTATCAACCTCATTTATGTCATAGTGTAAAAAAGTTTTGGTTTCGAATATTAGTTAATTTACATAAAGTCATGTTTTGTTTATAATAATTTGCAAAAAAATTCTCGAAAAGTTCTATTTTACTTGTATTTTGAGTTAAATCCCTTCGAGACTTCGTTTAACAGAATTCTGTTAACGGCTTTACAGAGCTCTGTACAAAGTTTTAGTTTGTGTCTTTGCTAGTTATATTTAAATATAAGTTAACACCCTTGGATTGTCTGGAGAATTTAGCTGTCAACGTGGCTGTTAGGATGTGCACTATAGACAATTGCAAAGATGAACCAGTGCACGATAAGTCAGCACTGCCAAAAAAAGTCGCCTTACTATAAACATTTCATCTTCACTTCTCGGTCGAATTGTAATATCAGCTGAGTGTAATATATTTTTTGTGAAGACGATTAGGCATTGTTACTGCCGATATGATAGACCAGATGTGAACTTATTTGAAATGTAGCTATGCAATTTAACATCTCTTAAACAATGAAAAAATTTCAAAATATATGCTTTGCAACAACGAATGAATTCGATCACATTTATGCACAGTGGCAACAACAATCAAATTCGGATTGCGATTGAATATGCCTGGTAACTCTTTTCTTGTTCTCTTGACAAAAGCTTTTAGGAACACCAGTTACCTTTTTCTGCACACCATCGGAAGATGACGGTATGTTTATTTTTTTCCATATACTAGCAACATCCGAAGGAAGCCTCGGAAATCTCATAACATGATTAGCATCAAGTTCTGAGCCATTTTATAGGTTGTCTGTGGTAAGCATATGTTTGCTCGCAAATATATGGACTCCAAAACCGGCAAAACATTACAATGTTTGCAACTTGAAAATGGTGCAAACCCGTTAAAGAGACGCCGATATTAGAATATAAATTGTAAACATCTCCATTTTCAAAAGCGAACAACGGAAATTGTACTCGTTACTTGAACAATACAAAAAAATTAAATTAAAAATTAAATTCCGTCTAAAGCCAATCTTCGGTTACCATTGCGCACTGGTCAGGGTGGCAACACGACTCATTTCTATGTATAGCTTTTCGGACAAACGGATAAAACTTCATGCTCGCCTCCACCACGAGTCATACATAAGTTTTAATTTTTAATGCGAACTAATTGACGTTGGATTCCTCTTTTCAGTTTATTTTAATTTTGAAGGCGAGTCGTGATCCTATTAAAGTTTGCTAACCTTCGACTTCAAATTGCGGGTTCATATCTTAAGTATTAATTTATTCATCCTAATTTTGAAAAGATCAAGCGCTTGTGGTTCAACAAAGTTGGAGTAGCGTGGTTGTTGAGCATATACCTACTTTATAAAGTCTTCAATGCTCTTCTTGCGTAACTCATGCATTATGCTGCAAGCTGGTATTGGAAGGCAAATGTTTTGTTAACATTTATAATTTGAACGAATTGAATTTGGTAGGAAAAGTAATTAGTTTGAGTTTTACTATGAACTCAATTAAAGCCATTATCTTTACAATGCTCCATCTATTACGTACAGAGTCTGCCTACACACAACTTCTGGTCAAGTGAACAATTTTGCTAAATATTAGATTTTTCTTATTGCGATCGCTAGTAGCGTGATAAGGAAAAAAATGAATGAAGAGTTGAGGGCGTTCAGGTTTCGCGTGAAGATGCTTTTAGCTTTTCTCTGTTAATTGTTCGTAACATTTTTCGTTTCGCCCTTTCCTTAATAAACTCTTATTGCTTTCATTAGAGGCGACAAAGGTGTTGCTATTGCTGTTGCCGTTACTCTTGTTGTTGGTGTTGCATTTACTGTTGTTTTTCTTGTTCTTTTCAACTTCTGTAACTTCTTATAAACCCTATACTTAAATTACGACAACAAAAGGCAATGTGTACACAGATGCTACGCATCTACGGATATTGCTTATAATTCTCTTCTATACTATAAAAGGGTACAAATTTTGAAATCAAAACTAAGAATTTTTTTAATTTCTAAAGTAATTGCATCCAAGTTAAAGAACAAAAACTTATTTTCATTTTTAAATCCCTTTTTTTTTTTTATTACATATTTAATTTTGTAGCATATCCAAAAATAGAGCAAGTAAATGATGAGAAAAATAATACCGAATCCCAATGGAAACAATAAAATACAGTAAGACATGATGCTTGAACAAAAATGAAAAGCTATAATATAAGCTTAGAAAAATGCATCAAAAAAGTTTAAGGAACAGAAATAACTTAGTTACTAAATGGAAGACCCAGTATATGACGCCTTTTGAATCTCCATATCTCATTGTATTTTTTAAAAAGTAAAACAATAAAAATGTAAAATAATTATTTTGTTTAAAAAAATGTTGGTGACAGAAGAGCAATGGTGGATGCAAATTAGCTGATAATTTAGTACGGTCTTCGCTCTCATAATTATTTAAAGTTGGTTTCCAATTTCCGTTATGAATACTATGTTTACTTGCTGCGTCCCCTTCAATTGGGCTGAGTGGCAGACGTATTTCAATGCTATTATTGTGGTTCTGTTTTTTCAGGCAGCCATCGACCGTACTTGATTTTATAGCTTGAGGAACTATATTTTCTTTGTTTTGCAAAATCATTTGTTCCATCGGGCTAAGATTTCCTACACCATGAAATTGCTCCATACATCCAGTCTCGGTTAAAAATGTTGGTTTCTTTCCTCGTTCCATTCGTCGATATCCAAATCACCTGCAATATAGAAATAAAAACGTTAACAAGGGGAAGAACAAGAGGGGGTTAGGGCACGGAATCTCTACAAAATTATTCTTTTCCTAAATAATTTAATATTTTTTCTTGGGAAACCAGCTGATTATGGTATTGCGCAACCAAATTATAATAAAAATTATTTATAAATTGAAAATAAACCGAGCCGCAACCAAATGGTCTGATTTTTGAGCTTCGGATAGCTCGAATTTCGGACCGGATTTTTTTGGGACCGCCACCTGGAGCGATGCTAATCCGTTTAATTTGAAAGGTTTTATCCATTTTTACGGATTTTATTACGCGAGTCTTTTATTATCATTTCTTATTTTGATTTAAAAATAGAAATGGTAGCCTTGGTGACCAATGCTTTTCTTTTTACTCTTTTACTTTTTTTTTGTATATTCACGCTGTACACTAAACCACGTTCCTGACATTCCACATGTAAAGGTAGCTAAGTGCGCAAAATATTAGGTAATCTTTGGAAAAATGATTCTACTTTTGCGCCTAATTTTGAAAGAAATGTTTCGCTATAAGTACGTGCAAGCGTAATATTCTACGTAAATGTAAAATTTTCATTACACCTCAGTAACTTCTATATATATATATATATATATAAGATTCGACTACGGTCGTATATAATTTCCTTGCTTGTTATATAGTATATATATGCATTCATAGCAGCTAATAAAAAGCACAAATGTGAATGCTATATTTTTACAGAAAAAAATTACGCAAAAAACAGGCACATATTGATTATAAATGTTTCGTTAAAAAATATACATAAATAAATGAAATGAATAGTCAACAACACAAATGAATGAAAACGCCACCAAGAAAATAATGAAAGAGAATTGTAGAAAAGAAAGAAAAAAACGTCATTTAAGTAAATTTAGTATCTTTTGGTTGTATGATTTTAATATGTAAGACTACACCACAGTGGAGCGTTAAATTTTCTACTTTAAATGTATATAATAAACAAATGTATAAACAAAAGAAATTATTATTAACGTATCCATCTTTTTCTCGACTTCTAATATATATGCACATAGCACACATATTAATATATTATCCACCTACTTAAAAGCAGTTGGCCTGTCTGTCTGTCTGTCCGGTTGCTTTCATAGCTTAGCTGAACTGTAAGTATCATGCTTACGTTCATTAATATACTGCAAGATATCAAATGTAACCGTAAATATGGCTTAATTCATTTTTTGCTATTGTTGTTGCCTTTCTTCGTCGTAAACCAAATGAAAGTTTATATTTGTTTTATTATTATGGTAAATATTATGATTATTTGCATGTGCTTAGTTTTTCCCCGGTTGTCTTATCGTGATCTTTACTAACCATAAAAACTTCACAAAGATAATATTATTTATACACCATTTCTGTTTTAATATTTGTGTCTGCTATTGCAGAGTAAGCTATACAAAGAAAACAACAAAGAAAACAATTGTTTTAATATCATAAATTAAAGAAATATGGTGTAGAGTTTTTTTTTCTGTAATATTGCGGTAAACTGCAAACAAGAAGAGTTCATTACAGCGTTTATAGCAACTGGTTGATGGAAGAACATTTATTTAATTCAAATTTTAATGTAATGTAATGAGTACGTTTTCCTTTTTAGCTAAATAACTCGATTAAATCTATTCGAATAAACGCATCTAGAAACTAATCTAACATAACTTAATGCTCAAAGGTGGAACTGCAACTACTTAGAAACTGTTTCGATTTCCTCAACGCACAGGCATGAAAAGGATCGTATGGCTCGGTTACTTTGCTTTTCGTTAGTAGAGGAAAACACGAGAGACATGTAGATAACTTGACCGTTTTTAGTGTTTAAGAAGAGCTAACAAATATACTAAACTCCCCATTTTCCCATTTTGGCTGCGACTGAAACAAATAGGCTACCAGTCTTACTAAATGTTATACATAGATCGCGAAGCTGCGGAAACTTTGATTTTCTCTCATAGCAGAAATAAAGATAAAGGAAATCATTGTCTCACTCTTCTAAAATTGCTTACTTAAAGTTTTTAAAATTTGAAGCCGCTATATCTATGAAATATGTCAAGTAACTAATTGATTCTCGAATATTTTTATTTTTAAACGTTCACCCGAAATATATGTAACGCAAAATCATTGAAATATTGTTACAAAAAAGAAAGTACGAAAATTATATTTATCTGTGGGCGGAATGAAAAATGGAGAAAATTACATTTCTATACTTGATGGACGATCTTACCAAGTCTTTGTAGAAGTACTGGAGCGTCACTCATTAAATATGTGCGAAAATTTAGATCGTTGTGGTGAGTAGCGGAAAAAAGTTCAATCACTTTCGCTTGTGAGAAAGGAAATGTTTTCGGCTTATTTTAAATTGTATGCAAATCCGTTATTCGGTTTGGCCCATTTTCAATACTAACATGTGTGCAGTATTTTTTTGGGGAATTGAAATTGGTATCTTGTTTTTATAAAACCGGAACAATGTTTCTCAAACGCACATACTCCAAAGGAAGAGGGTCGGACATACCATCTTGATCGTGTGCATACTTTTGCTGAACCAAAAATTTGAATAATCATTTTTGATGTTAGTCGATAAGAATGGCTTATCATAATTACACAATTTCTTCTTAAAGGTGGCTTAGCTGGGATCCTCCTTTCCTTTTTAAGTACCAGAATGTGGTAACTGCAGGTCTTGGTTTAGTACTTCTGCTCAGCTGTTCCTTCTTCAGTTTTCTACGCGGACAAAAGTAGTCATTATTGCAAAAACACATATCTATGCATTTGAATGTTTGGAATATTAAAGCTGATTGCTTTATTCAGCACAATTAATTAACTGGGTCCAAAAAATATTGACGAAACAATTTTCAAATGAATTGAGTATTCATATTTTCTCCTTTGCAATCGGTTATTCGATTGAATTATTCCACCTGATTGGTTGAATTTAATTATGTCCAATCAATTTCAAAAAAATTTTAATTTTTCTATTTTATATATATATACAATATGTAATATACAATATACAATATTTATGTATACAATTCGGTAAATTTGTGTTATGTAAATTTTCACTTTATGCGTGACAATAATTATAATAATGATTATGACTGAACTGTATGTTCATTATGATTGAAATGTATTTATTGTATAGTAAAAAAAAAACGAAAAATTAATAAAAATTTCGTAGAGTCTTTTGAACTTGCAATGTATTGTCAACTCAACACCGCAATTACGCTTAAAAAACTACCATAGGCATGCCAGTGTTCGTACGATGGTATGATATGTACACATGCTTAGATGATGAACACATGTACATATTTGTACAACACAAATACTTTCTTTTAATATGTCAATATAATGATCATTATATGGTGTGATAAACTTGATAGCAATACAATGCAACATAACAAACCAAACTAGATATTTTGTGCACACAACGCAACTTACAAAAAACTGCATTAAATTGTAAACATTAAGAGAAGATATTAGAAAAACAAGAAAAAATGTTTAAATACTTTAAAAAAAGAGAAAAAATTGGTAAAAATTCCAACACAAAATAACACCGCAACTAACATCTGTCTAGTAAAAGAGAATAAAATAACAAAGCTTGTACATATACATGCACTAGTGATAGTTTAAACCGCCAAACATGTTAGCTTATAAGATATTTTTCTTAACATGTAGTTACCAAACATATGGTAAAAGTTTTCTTTAACAAGGAAAGAGGCGATCGTGTAAAGAGCGGGGATAAGTGCTTAAGGGCCTTTGTCGATGGCACACGTTCCTAACACAATCTTAATTTGCCAGAGAAATATAACAATGACAACAACTTGCAAAGTAAACATGTTTTGCTTTATGAATTTCAAAGGAACAAATACTAAGAAAGAAAACGGATTAAATTACAAACCTAACGGATAAAGCAACGTATGATCGTGTATGCGATCATGCCCGTACACGTACTAATTATAAACCGAAGCATTCGTTTCACACTTGGTTAAGATTATCACGTAGTTAAAATAAACACATATGTGGAGCTTTCCACGAACATAACGATCGCAAGTAAGAAATGGAAGACCCAGGCTTTATCGAGCACTTTTTGCCCGGTTTTTAATGCAGAAAGTAATTTTCAGCTAGCCCGACGCAATTGTAGAACGTACGTCGGGCATTTATCATCCAAATCAAACTAACTAACTATACGTCTGTCTGCTAAGCACAGTGTGAATAAAAATAAGTCGATTCTATAGGATGCATATTTATTTACGTGCTTTTCATGGTAAGCCGTAATCGATCCAGTTCCGCTTTGTAATTTTATTTTAAAAACAAATAAGACATTTGTAATGCTTCCAGTCTCGTGAATATTGGTACTTGGGCCTTAGATGTAACGAGAAGACCGAACAGAAGAGAAAGACAGTGCACTGTAAAGCTTTCACTGCATATCTCTTGGCGACAAATAATAGCGCCTTTGTAATCTACTGTGGATATAAAAATTGTTTACAGTCCTGGTGAAATATTTCGATGGATTGCATCTGCTCCGGTTTAATATAAATCAGGTCAGTTTTAAATAATTATTAAGTAACTACGCATTTATTTAGGATGTTACGTCGGTTACGGCATGTTATGTAGGTGACATTGTATTTTAGTGTCCCTGCCGCTAAAATACGAACTGAACAATTCGCGTGCTGAAGATAACGTGGTAACAAAAAAAAATGGCATCTCTAATCTGTTACACCTACCGGGAATTCATCACCATTTAAATATGGCATTAATAGATCGCGTCAATTCAAGAATTAATTTAAAATGATTTTAATTACATCGTTCGCCTATTAAACAATATAAAGCGTGCTGACCATTTTTAATGCGGAAGTATTCGGTCCAATGTGATAATGTGCTGACTTGTAAACAGAATTGTGGCAATTTAGGCAACTCGAAGCAAATTGCAATTGTCTACACGAGATACGATTTGATGAGGAGTTAAATTTTTACGATCTTTAAAGTTTTTGCACTTGAAATATATTTGTAGAATATATCTTTCGGCTAATCAAGAAGATGATTACGATCTCTAAAGTAGTTTTTTCTTTAGGAATACGTTTACGCCAACACTTCGTTCAATATCTTCGGGAATTGTCTTGAATTTTGTACTAATTTTCTGTTATGATATCAAGTAACTTGAATCATTTTTAACAAAATGCCGTTCTTTTCACACGAACTCAAATGCCGTGAGCAAGTTTAAAAACGTATTAATATAGGGGAACATTAACCGCATAATATGAAGGAAAAGTTTTCATAATCACCGTTTTAAGGGTGTCCAATCTTGCCCTCTTCGTGGATCTTTATTTAGGCTTTGTTAGGGCTTTCACGAATGTTACAAACTTGTGACAAATATTTTGCTTGAAATTCCCACTCGTAACAAAAATTAAGAAATGAACATATAAAGCGGGATTTAAAACAAAATTAACTGGCAGACGTCCTTAGGAGTGCCCTCATATGGGAAACGTAAAATTTATTATAAATAAAAAAATGGACCGAAATTTTCGTCACAGAATGTTTTAGCTTCCGAGCTTCAAAGTCTACTGATATGTGGCGTAAGTAAGGAGTAAGCGCATCAATAGAAATGAGTAGGTATTAAGCTATGCGGTAAAGAGGGGAAAGAGGTATTTTTATAATAGCGAAAGTAAACGATTTAACTAGTATATTAGACGACGTATTTTTAAGACCTAAGCTGCGCTTCTCATTATTTAGGCAATATTACACCATTCACTTGATGGTTCTTAACAGCTTACAGAATAGTTTGTATAAAGTGACAATACGTTCAGAGCCTTTCCCTTAACTATTTTATATATTATATTCATATTTCTTGTACGGACCCGTTGTCAACCAGCCACCGTTCAGTTTGTAATAAAACTTTGAAATACACATTTTTCCAATTGCTGGAACGGTTAAATATATTTAAAGAGGAAGCACACAAGGATAATAGCATCGAAAATATATTCAATATGGAAAATATCAAGAACGAATCCCCCAGAACGACAACGGGCAAACATTGTCTAATTCAGTTGATGTAGTTCGTTGCTCCTTCCACGCACTATAGATGAAACTCCCGTTAGTTTTGCAGCATCGTTAATGTGCAGTTGGTTATTATAATGGAATAACCCACATATCTTCATCTGTACATACATAAGTAGATATAGAATCCATAGATACATTGCATTCATACAGCGTCTTTGCACATTAACCACTGACAAAGTTACTGAACACTTATGACGTTAGTGAGACATCTTGCAACATATGATTTGATATATGAGTAGTTTTTGTTTTGTATACGTTTGTTTGGCAGCTTGCCTGATTGCTAAAAGAAACTACATAACCGACATCTTTCTACATTAATTCGGTATTTTAGCTGCAAAACTAAGGAAAACATAGCATAGAAAAGACCAGGAGAATACATAACAAAGGAAAAACTCAGGTAACACACAATATCATGCAGATACTTATGGAGGCAAACACATAAATATCGTTTTAGGAATAGACACACATACGCGCACGTACACACGCAAACACATTGACCGGGCATGTTTGTACGACTAAGCTTGATTGCCTTGCAATGTAACGTGATTGCATTTGCAGCATAACAGCAAGTACAACGAAAAAGGGGCGTAACAATCTTTAAGAAAAGTAATGTGCATTATTATGCAGTTAGTTCAATAATGAAGAAAAATAAATAAAAACAAAAACAATAAAATAGCAACCATAACGGCTGTATAACACAAAAAAAACTTGTGGCCAAAGTTAAAAGTTGATTTTTGTTGTTCAACTGAGAAGAGAAAACTAACTAGAGTGGTATGAACTCAAAAAAATAATTACAGAGTTTGTAGTAGTGAAAATCGTATCATCATGTTGTTCAACTGATCCGGTTATTCGGATCGTCTTAATTGATTTATTAAAGCGAGAAAAGAGGTGGGGGGAACCGAAATCAATGATCATTAGGCCGAAGGTCTAAGGTAATGATATTTGTTTTGCATATATCCATAGTTCTATGAAAAGCAATTATTTTGATACCCTTTTCCTATGGAATGGCCACAGTCGAAAAATTGACGACTGCACTGAGAAAACAACGAAAAAAAACCCGCCCAAGTTTTCAAAATTTCGTCTATAACTTTTGATCACATGCAGATATTTTGAAAAACCCAAATGGGCGAAAGTTAAAAAGTATCAAAATGATGTATTCGGTAGTTCTACTGTTACTAAAAATTTTTTTTGAAAAATATCAAAAAGTAACAGCACCGAAGCTGTTCTCGCAAGATATCTTAACAACAAAACTATCGAGTATGTCATTTTAGTCCTGTTTGTACGATAACATTTTATTTTGCTTTAGAATAAATTAGAATCCACATTTTACCGTTAATTAGGAATGCATCAGTTAACGGAGTGAGACAGTGTTTGAGCTGAACAGGCAGTCCTGCTGAGTAACTAGATAGTGGGAAACATGTTCACGCGCTCAAAAATTATCCGTGACGATATGAAAAAATCGATGGTACTTTTTCAAGATTGTCTCAGTTTCTAATCTATTACGGTCGACCACTCGGGTAGATCTCAATCATTTTTTAACCTTGGTTTCTTAATTCATCGCCTTTCGTGCGGCTGTGGCAATTCGGCAAAAAAAAGGGATCAAGGGATGGGTAGAAATCGGTATGAGCAAAGCAAATGCAGACACAGAAATACACGGGGGTTTTGAAAAATATCAATTTTTAGGCAATTGGCGTTCATTTGAATGAAAATTTCAAATTTTTAATTCAAAACAGGACAAACTTTTATATTCCTATAGAGACAGTTTAAAAACATTGCAAAATTGGTTTGAGAAGGATGGAAGTTGTAGATATGTCCGTTTGGTCTGTTTTGCAAAATTTGGGAGAAAGGCGTTCAAGTTTTTAAATCTGTCTTAGGCATGGCCCATTACGAGAATTCGTTTCTGATTACCTTCCCCATTGGTCGTGTTCTAATATAAATTTCCTTTATATTCCTTTTTCCTCGATGGTCTTTTCGCTAGGAGGTGCCGCTGTTGCTGCACCTGTCAAAGATGAGCATTCACTGCCTACATTTAGCATAAAATTCATGCTAAACTTTCGATTTCTTGGCAGAAGAACTGAGAGCTTTCGAATCGCTTTCAGCACATATCTATGCAAACGGCGTCACGTCACGTCAAACGAAACTTCACTAATACATTTTTGCTAATATATTAGCAAACGCTAACCCATATATTAGAATTAAGCAAGTAACATATTAGCGTGCAACGTTCATACAGGTATTCATTTGACGCACTCATTTGAGGCACTCTTTTCAGAGTGCTTGGAGAAAAGCCGAAATTTCAAACGAGAAATTCCCTCAGAAAGTGAAATTTTCCCCACATTTTCGTAGCTTCAAGCATTTATTAAACCCAAAAATATATATATATGTGTTCTGAAAATCTTATAGTGGATTTCCACTAAAAACAATTTTTTTTATATAATTAGTGTTATATTTTGTATTCGATTCAGTTACCAATTTTTTGAAAGCCTCTTTCTGTAGATTTCTATGACTGGTTTGTTATTACAAAGCTTCTTCTCAACTAGCTTTGTACAGCCCATTTCTTCTATTTGTAAGCTTTCAAAGAATTAGTTCTTGTTCTGTTTGACTCGACGTTTCTAAGCGTTCAACGCCATAAGTTCTTTTATTTGATTCCTCTATCGAGGAAATTGTTAAGGAAAAGATAAAATGTCAAATTTTTAATTAATATGCAAATGAATCAGAAAATAAAAATAAGACAGCCGATAATATTATATTCGAATAAGACCGAATCTTGTATACGAATCAGCATCACCTCTATTTTCAAAAAATCAAATTTCGATAACCTACAATATTAAGTGGGCGTGAGCGACTGTTTATACGGACGTATAAGCTTACGCATAGAATATATAAGTAAACTTTTATCGTTTTACGTGCTGCGGTTTACAAAAACAAATATTTTGGGATTTCGAAGACAAAAGTTTTCTCAATTTGTGGGTTTCCATTTTGACCGAGCCGGCCGTTTTCTATACCAGCTGCATTCCAAATTAATGCAATATTTTTGTCAAATATTTTGCCCGTTGACAGATCGGAAAAGTACCGGAAAAATGTACACCTTATGGAATTTCTGAACCATTCTTTTCGTCGCCCCAAATGTTTTAATAAAGTGATAAAAACCGCCATCCTGGTGGCTGGTGGCTGTAAAAAAATATATCATATAATTGTGAAATGCAATAATTTGTCATTCTCACTGCATTCGTGTCGACAATTGTCATTAACGAAATTGTTTGATAAAACTGTTGTTTCGTTACTATTTAGACAATTGGTAACAATTGTTCAATAATTGCAATTTCGTGTAAATGTGTGACTTTATGTATCATAAAGAAATAAAAATTAAATTCCATGAAGTCATACATAAACTTTTAGATAAGATTATTCATTTATATATTAGTAGTAATATTTAGTTTGGTAAAAAAAATAATACTCAAGCAAGCAAGTAAGCTTAATTATTATGATATCTATAAGTACATAATACGTTTGACTTTTAGCTTCTAAAATGTTCAAGGTGAACGCGAGAAATTAAGGGAAATTTGTTGTTAAAAAATCGCACACATTTTCAAATTTTTACGTATAATTGATATCAGTATTGTTATGAGATCTTCCAGATAGTATAAGTTATTTGAAATGTTTACTAGATCTACTTAATGATTTTCATGACGATCCTCTTCTTCTCCTTTTCGGAGCACCTGGTTTGAAACGTCGTTTCGAACATATTAGTTCATATACAAAAAACTTTTAAGGTATCAAAAAAAATTTTACCGACGAAAATCGAGTATAATTTATATATCGTTGTGAAGGTTACCGACCAAGCTTTCACGTGATGTTACTTTCACTTCTTTGCAGCACTTGCTTTGGCCAAGTAAATTTTCGCTTTTTCACTTTTGTATTCGAGATAGAATAAAAATTTTTTCTTATCAAGTTTTGACTAATTAACATAAAGACCTTTTTTGTTTATTATATTTAAAAAACAAAATCTGGAAACGTTCTACTTTAACTACATTTGGATTTAACTGAAAATTTTGCGCCTTTGCTAGTTAAATTTAAATATAACTTCACAAGCTTTACACACAAATTCTTGATCCATGTTAAGCACGAAATCAATCTAAGTGTACCTATCTGGTCACTTGTAATGTCTATTATAAAGTTTCCTTCTTCACGTTCCCAGAATAATTAAAATTCTTGCACGCAAGTTGATACACAAAATGGAACAAGTCGGTCAAACGACACTTTCTCAGTATAGCAAAAGCATAAAAAATTGAGTTTCGCACTATTTACCTATAAGTGACAACAAGTGATAAAAGAATAAAAAACTGTACACGGATTCTGTAGCCTCCGTGAATGACCGTACAACACCTATAGAAAAATGTGACATTGTAGCTATATAAAAATGTAATAAAATCGAAATTTTCTTTTTCCGAATTTTCTATAAGGCCGCTAAAGAAGATTCAGGTTTAGTCGAATAATTTTGTTACTTTTGAAGTATTGAGCTCAAAGAGTTCACTGGTTAAATGCTTAAATTATGCAATTTTTTTGAAGTTTCCTCTTTAAGTTGAAGAAGTGCTTTCGGAAATCAGCCATAGATCACGGCTGTCAAAGAAACGCCAATAACCTTGTCCAACTTCGATAAGTGTTATTCTCATGGTCATGCCTCGAATTTATCAGAGACCAGTTCCTCGAACGCAACGTTACTATCACCGTAGGAAGTACTTTATAGGAAATGATGCAATGGACGCATCAAGAAAAAGGAAAGATGCAACATATGAGCAACTGATGAGCGTGACAATGGCTCTCTTTCGTCTTTAAGGAAATGATGTAAGCAATAACTGGTATCCAAACTGCTTTATTTACCAGGCCTTTCTCCTTCTGATTTATTCGATGAGGTCTGGACGGCCTACTTGGCAAGAAATTTAGTTGTGGCGTTGGTACCTGCTAGCAAAATAATTGATGTTAAGGCGCAAAGGCTTTGTAAAAGACTAACGAACAATAATGTACGGCGAAGTTAGAAAGACGTATATGAACATTAAGAAAGAAAAATTCTCAATACTTCCAACCCAACTGATCCAACATTGATTTTTGCGAAAATTCGCCAAAGAGCGAAATTAAATAAAAAAGTTCAATTTTTGATTAATAAAGGGCACTCTTCCATTAATAAAAAATGTTCATATTAACTTTTCGAAAAATCTTCAGTGTTGCACAAGACAACCTTGTTTTAAAGGTACTCTAAAAATTTGCGTATGGAAAAAGTGCAAATTATGAGTTATGCAGAGTTACGTTTTCAAACGTTCAGCGTTGAGGTGAAGTTAAAGTTTGGACGGCTGACTATAAACATGTTTTTCTATCGCAATATTTTTTTTTTTTATCGAGTCTGCAAGTTCCATAAAAATGGACGGTCTTTTATGTTCAAATAATCTTCTTTTTTTCTTTCGCGACAAGTTCTCTCTGTTTTGCTACAGGCAGAGCTCCGTTATCACCATGTTTTATATCACATCCTATTAGGTGTGCCTGCTGGGAAGGGCATCTAATAAATGGTGTTATCTCTAAGCTCCGAAGAAAGGAGATCTATCAGTGCAAAGCAAGAAAATTGTTTTGATCTCTGTGATGAGAAGAAGCAAAGAATTTTTTTGAAAATTAATGAATTCATTAAGAAAATTTTTATTTAGAAGAAATGAGAAGGGAAAAAAGAGGAAATCAACACAAATTCTTTACGCACAGGGAAAATGAAAACTTGAAGAAACGAAAAGAAATTATATAAATAGAGACATAGAGTTTTCAACACGTCTACCGAATGATTACGTATGAAAATCTTAACGCACTGTGTTTTGCTGTTACTTCAACACCAACAAACATGTAGATTCAAAAAATCAAAAGAGCCTAAACGAAAAAAAAGAGAAGAAAATTGACATAACTAAAATTCCATTCAGTCTCGTATGCAATGGCAATTATTTTTAGTTTTTTAGAGAATTTTTTTTTGTTAATTAATATTCTTATGAAGAATTCGAGGACCGCTAGCGAACGTACATATAGTACCACTTATCTACATACGGGAAAGACTAGATCGCAAACGATTGATGGCAGAAAAGCTATTTGATTTTTTTTTTGGTAGATTTCTTATTTAAAAGTGAGCGAGCAGTTTGTGCACATAAGTATAAATATGCTCTACATTCCTTTATATTTATCATAAGAGCTTTGCGATACACCAGTTTTGCCTTCATAATATCGAAAATTACGTTCCAAATTCTCATGAAGCTTGCAAAATAAGTCATGTGGCTCTTCATCTTGCGCAAGCATATAGATTAGAGCGGACATTATTTCCCAGACAACGTTTCTGCATGTGCCAATCCGAAAAAAGTCTAACTTTCAAAATATTGAAAACTTTCGTAGTTTCGTGTGCAAAAATTGCTATGTGTACACATAAAAGCACTTGAAAATTATTATTTCATTTGCTTGAGTTGGCGGGTATTCAAGAGACGCTCTAAAGCAGACATAGCTTTTGTATTTTCCGTATGGAAAGCTAACGGTCTACATAGCATTTAGAAATCACTCAAGCGCAATCATGTATGCCTTTTTTTTGTGTGAATTTTGATCTGATCTAATTAAATTGATTGGTCACATTTTATGGTTGATAATTTGTAAAGATTTTCTGTTCACGTGTGCTCACCCACAACCTAAAAATGTAGATATACCAACTTTGTCAGTTCGGTAGTAATATTTTACAATAGTCACCGTTCACGAGAATAGGATTTTGTATCGTTTCAATAAGTGTGGCTTCTTGTCCTGCTTCTGTTTCTAACGACGCAAGTATTGGCGTAGAGAGTAAGAAATTGTGCAAATGCATTTTTAGAGTAATTCCACAATTCCGAGTAGCCGTAACTTGCTAAATTGTGAAAATGAATTTTATTCCATGTTTTTCATCAGCAATTTGCAAATTTACTTGAAATGATAGGTGCTTGAGGTGCACCTCAGTCCAACTTATTTGCCTTCTCTTACCTCTACGCTACGCTCAGTTGCATTTAGCAAAATCAAATAACGGTATTGACTTGCTTATAATATCAACAAAACTGAAACAAACAAAAACCTTAAATAATTGCATCCGCTTATATTGTATTAAGTACAACTGAGAGTGTTGTCTGTCTTCGTTGTGTACAAATTCAATATGTGAAGAAGGGTGATTCGGCAGAAAGATTCAAAGCCTTTTGCCTGTATTTTTGTCATTGATATTAAAACAGTTTTTCAGTGATATTCTCATTAAATGAAATAGAAGAAATCACATGATTTTCTGGTCTGTTTTGCTTGTTATTACCGAGTGCTTTGTTGTTTACTCCAGCTACAAAACTAGAGATTACCTGTTTAAATGTTCGCTCAACCACATATTGGTGGCTATGAGAAACATTTCCTTGATGAACGATCAATGTAAAAATGGTCTACGTGCATTTTTTGTTGGGAACAGCATTGCATTTCTTTTGAGAATGTTCCTTTGGTATGTTTTGCAATTTCCTGCACGAAATTTCACTAAGAGTGTGATAGTTGTGCCTATAGCTTGTTTTGGAGTATTATCGTACCTTAATTTACAACTGTGACAAACATTTTGATACATCCAGGGATTAATCATTATACCTCCCATTGAAAAATTGGTGCAAATTTCGGTTTGTTTTTCGTTTGCGTCAATATTGATTTCTGAATCGATCCAAGTATGTCCATCAGTCCTCGTGTTTGTCCGTCTGTTCAATGTCTGCTTCTTAATTCTTGACCGCAAAAAATGCCTCGAAATTTTGCAAAGATATGGAGAGTGGGTATTGAGAATGGCCAATATCGGACTAAGGACACTCTTGAACGTGAAAAGAGAACATCTATCTTATCAAAGGCAAAAAAAGAGAAAATGGGTTTTACGCTCATTACTAATAAATTATAGCAGACAAAACGATAACAAGTAAGAACAATTCAATCAGACAAGGCCGCGCATTAAATACTCTAACACATTGTCTAACGCAATTCTTATTTTTATTAATACAACACGAAAATTATATTTTGTTTCTATATAAAGATATATTTTTCATGTGCGCATTTCTGGGGATCGGGCCCAAAACGCAACCTAACGTAGTACAAGTTTAATCCTTACATAGGGCAGAATACAAAAATAGACGTAGATGGTCCAAATTTTGTAGAGTTCATTCTTATACGAAATTACTGTTATTGGCCAATTTTCATCACCACATATTCTTAACTTAAACTTTTCTGTCCAATAAGGGTTAATTTTCAAGGAAATCCTTATAAAATAGGCTGAGTTGGTACAGTCAATTTTTATATATTAAATTACTATTGTGATACAATTTTCGTCGTGAAGCATTGAAAATTGTACCCTTTTGTCGTATTAACTTTAGTTTTAGTTTATATGAGAGGGGGCTCAAACATTGCCAAAATTTTCATACTAATTTGGAATGCCGAAATACTACTACTTAACCACTTTTGCTGGGGAATATCGAAATTTGCAATATTGTTCCATATAATGACTTTTTAGAATAGGGCGTTATATGGGGACTGGTCGAAGAAGTGGACCAATCCAAACCATTTTCAATAGTGTTCGTCCTTGTGTCAAAACACGTCGCTGTGCGACCTGTAGCTTGAACACCTATTTACATGAACATCGGCCGGACAGACAGGCTTAGATCAATTCAGATTACGATTACGAATCAATCGGTATAATAAAAGGTGGGTCCACCTTAAGCCCTTCCTCGTGTCGCATACGTCCGCAATAAGTCAATACTCTCTGTGCAACAAGTGGCATAGCGTATAAAAATTTCCATATATATTCTACGGGCGCACTTACAATCCCACGGTATCGTACTTTTTTTTTTTTTTTTTTAAGATAAAGGTAAAAGGTCTGGTCTGGTTTTTAACTTTAAAATATAAGCCGACATGTTGACGGTTTTGATAGAGTTTGTAATATTTTTGGGCCTAAAAATTTATTAATAACTCTTCTTCAGCGGTCTTACATTGGATGTAGTGGATTTATATATTCAGATATATAAAAATCAGCTACAAATAAACACTCACTTGAGTTAAACGAAGTAGAAATTTTAAGTTTAACTATGAAAAAAGAAAAAACAAGCAAGAAAGCTATAATTGACGAATCTCACTATGCTTGTGGCAATCTACTCTCAAAGCTCTGTTATTTGATCCCTATATTGCTGGCACTATTAAAAAAAATTAATCGCGGTGTCTACCATATTCATTTTAGAATTAACCCATTTTTAACCAGATAATAAATATATCTTCATTTGAGGAATGCACAAAATCGTTTTAATCATTCAGCCTTGTCGGCCTTGCGATGAATAGGCGTCAAACGTCAAAAAAGCAAAAAAATAGTGTTTAATCACTTGTAACATTATGTAGGCATGGCCGCTTTTTCCCGTTTTTACACGTAAAGAGTAGAGTAAAGTAAATGTGAAAATTTTCAACGCTCTAAATTCTAGAATCTCTGCGTAATGAGCGAAAAACGAACAACCGGAGTTGCGTCCAGTTTATGCTCCATTGCGGGCTTCTGCTATGACCAATTTGGCCCAATTTCAATACTAAGTTGGGTGCAAAGACCTCCAATTTTTCTGTCAAATTTGAAGTCGATATCTTCATTTTTGCGAGCAGGAGAATGCCAACAATCCAGACCACACAGACGAACAGACATGGCTTAATCAATTTAGAATTTCATGCTGATCAAGAATATATATATATACTTTATAGCGTCTTTGAAGCTTTTTTTTAGTGTTACATATATTATGAAAGGAGAGCAAAATGAGTGTTCCTCGATCCTTTAGTGGTGTGTATGACAAGGATGAACGCAATAATTACTTCTAAGCGAAAGATACATAAAAAATTGGTTTTCCTACTAATTGTAACTTATCAACGAAATGACAATAATAAATCAAATTGGATTGACCGAATATGAATACCCTTTACTTTTATCAGTTAGCGAATTCAACAGGTTTTTTTCTCAAGAAGTTTCCATTTTATACTCATTATCCGTTGAGCTGGATATGCTCTTCTTTTTAATTCTAATAGATCTGAAGTATGGTCACATTCTAAATAGTGCTATAGTCCATGCAATTATGATTACCTACAAAAAAGATAAAAAAATTAAAATTGGCGTTAATATCTTGAGATAAAAATCAATCAACACAGCTATTCAGATTATGCATAGATGTATTGGAACGGACGGAGCGACGCAATCAAATCTGCCAGCCATTCGTGTTGTTGGATGATGCAAATGAATTGACAGAAATCTAGGCTATACTATTCATTGTGCATTCCTTTCACAATTTTTCTTTTTATCTCCTTAAATGATCCCTTAGATATTCAAGTGTTATAACTAAAGGGTTTTTTAAGATTGTCAAACTCTTTAAGTGGCTTGAAAAGTGAATCTTCCGACTGAAATTACTACATAAATCTATGTGACAGTTCCACTGAAACTTTACTAAAACTACAAATATAATCGCTATATAATGTTTTCAGTTCTCAAACGGTTGGCTTTCAATTTCCGCTATAGTTTTATAGTAACTTTCTCCGACGGAACGTATAAAATTTTTGTTAATTTTATTAACTGATCTGATCAATCTGAACTAGATCAATGTTTCAAAAAAATCGTACCTTTATGCCCTCTAATGCATATTAAATAACATTTTGAGAATGTTTTTATCTCTGTTGTTTTAGATAGAAAATTGTGCAGCCGTCTTACTTTATTAAAAATTCTTAAAAAATTGTCCCAAGTATCTTAAGTAAAGTGCGAACATATTTAAGAAAAATTATTTCAATAAATGTGTTGATTACTAATTTCGTATTCGTTAACTAGGGTTGACGCCTTACGGCAAGTAAACAAAGGTCCAATTTATTTAGCTTTAAGTGGTCTTTCTTCATCAATACATTTCGAATATAAACTTGAAAATTATTGATTTAGCACCAATCTTTCGCTCAACGTGTCATAAAATATATGCGTTCCTTATATACGGCTTTCTTCATAGGTATTACGTGTCTGATGAACGTCGGCCTGTACCTTGGTATGTCATCGTTGTTAGTACCGCAAAAGCAAAAGAAAGAAAGAAACATTTGATGACATTTATTTGATAGTTATCTATTGATATTTCTTCATTCATTATTGTAGGCTTTTAAAATTTTATAAATATTTCTTTTACTTCGATCATTGTTCAAAATTTATGTGGGATTGTCTATGGCCTTAATAAGCTTCAGGTTCAAAAACAGTTTTAGTAATACACTGTTATTCCTCTGTATTTTTTTTATCCATTTATTTTCAACTTTCAATCGTAGTTCTTTTTATTTATTTAGATTTTCTACAATTCCACAATTGCAATAATAGTATTTACTTATGAGCTTGCTATTAATAAAATGTTAATTAAACGCTTAAGAAGTCTGGAAAGTAGGTTAAAGGTGGGATTA